>NC_037683.1:105848066-106148066 GCF_003255815.1 Theropithecus gelada | reverse complement strand
TGGTGAAACCCCATCTCTACTAAAAATACCAAAAAACAAACAAAAAAAAATTTGCTGGGTATGGTGGCAGGCGCCTGTAGTCCCAGCTACTTGGGAGGCTGAGGCAGGAGAATGGCCTGAACCTGGGAGGTGGAGCTTGCAGTGAGCCGAGACCACACCACTGCATTCCAGCCTGGACGACAGAGCAAGACTCCGTTTCAAAAAAAAAAAAAAAAAAAAAAAAAAAAATTAGGGGTCTGAATGCTTTCATATTTTCCTTCTCTTTCTCTCAAATACTTTACTTTAGAGGAAACACTAACTCCAGGTGCTGCTGCCCTGCTGTGACCTCAGGAAGCTGCCCCACCAGCTGCAGCCTCTTTGGCCCCCAGCCCAGCACGTCCTCGTCCTTCCAGCCAGCAGACAGCTGGGCTCTCCCACCAGCTGTCTGTAGGCCAGTTTTAGGCCAGCGTAGCCCACTCCCTCCACACTTGTGGCTGCAGCCTGGTCTGTGGAGAACCACCCCCGCTCCCTCGCCCCTCTGCAAGGCAGTGCTAGGTCCCCTTCCCAGATCTGATCACCGTTTGGGGTCCCACCGCAACCCATCCAGCACTTGCCCAGCCAGGCTGCGGGAGGGTGGGTGTTCCTCACCTGCCATGCTCATGCTAACCCTACAGCTGGGGGAACCAAGGCTCTGAGCTGTGACATGACCCCAGCAGGCCGTGGTGACAACAGCATGCCCCTCGTACTCCATCTCCCGAGTGCCCCTCAGGTGCAGGGGACAGTAGGGCGCACAAGAGGCTGGACCCCTTCCCAGATTCTGAACCTGTCTGCGTGAGGGGGGGTGTCCAGGGCTCACCCAAGGAAGGCCAGAACCCTGTGGCTGCTGAGACCCGGGTTGGTGCAGAGGTGTGAGAGGCACTGAGTGGGCAGGACCCCTGTGAGCCCTCTGCGGAGGAGCCGCTGGCCCCAGTCACAAGGCACTGAGCCGGCAGAACTGGAGGCAACAGCACAAGAAAGCCGTGTCAGCACCCCTAAAACCCAGTCTGTGTGTGTAGTCAGCAGGGTCATTTCTCCCACACCGGTACTGAGGATTGTGCAAGACCCAGCTATACTGCCGGGCTCTGAGCTCAAGTGCTGACCTGTGACAAATATACTCCTGGGTTCCATCCTAGGCGCCCCCCAACACCCTTCCCTCACCCCTTCCTTACCCCCACCCTCACCCCTCCCTCACTCTCTCCCTCCTCCCTCAAATCCTTCCCTCACCTCTCCCTCACCCACTTCCACTTCCCTCCTTCACCCCTCTCTCATCCTTCCCTCACCCTCACCCCTCTCTCACCCTTCCCTCACCCATACCTCACCCCTTCCTTATCCCTCTCTTTTCACCCCTTTATCCCCCCTCACCCCTCCCTCATCACCTCCCTTACCTCCTCCCTCACCCCCTCCCTCCCTTACCTCTCCCTAACCCTCTCTCATCCTTCCCTCACCCTCTTCCTCGCTCCCTCTCACCCCTCCCTCCCCCAACTCCTTCCCTCACCTTTCCCTCACCCCTTCACCTCCCTCCTTCACCCCTCTCTCACCTCTCCCTCACCCCTCCTTTACCCCCTCCCTCACCCCTCCTTCACCCCTTCTTCACCCCCTCCCTTATCTCCCTCCTCACCTACCTCACACACCCCCTCATTCCCCTTCCTTCATCTCCCTCCCTCATCCACAGCCCATTGCTCACACCCCCTTCCTCATACCCCCTCTTTCCTTCACTCACTCTCCCTCACAACCTTCTGCATTTCGACTCCAGCTCTCCCACAACCCCTCCCTCACACAAAAGCTTTGGTAATGGGAGTTCCCTCGACCCCAGCATCTCCTACCAGCTCCTGCACAGTTCTGAATGTGAGAACGATATCCCATGTCCAGCTGGGGTAGCTTGTAGGAAACTGCTCTTCTTACTAGGGTATCATGAGGGCTTCCTGGACGAGGTGGCATTCCTGAAGGATGAGTTGATGGGCGGGGCTGGTAAGGAGTCCCAAGCTGAGGGAGCAGCATGGTTTTTGCCTGAACACCCGCAGCACAGGTGTGGAAGCACAGGACACGGCCATCTGTGGATGTAGTGTGGAAGCAGGGACTCAGGACAGCCAGGAGGGCCTCACTGCCCAAGGCTGCCTTCCCCTCCCTGGGGACCTAGTTCACTGCTGGTCACAGGAACTGGTTGGCCTGGTGGTTGGCAGGGCTGGGCCTGATGGGTGGCTGAGGCCCAGACACGGGTGCCTATCATTCTCCCTCCTCCAGGCTCCAGCCTCAAAGGGTGGGGCAGCCACCAGGTGGGAGGCGGCAGATGCAAGAGTGGGCCTGGTTGGTGGTCAGGGACGTCACAGACTCAGACCCAGGCTTGAGTCCAGTTGGTCAGGGATGGAGCTGGGGGTAGCTGGGCGCTGGGAGGGCAGTCCAAGGACAGTGGGGCTCAGGACCTGGCTGATGTGGGCCTCGGGGCAGGGCGGTGAGTGCACGCAGATGGACAGGGAAGGCAGCAGTCCTGGGGCCAGGCAGCCCCTTGCTGAGGAATGACACCTGCCCACGGGGCCTGGGGAGTCAGGGCCTCAGGTGGTGTCAGGCAGCCCTGAGGTGTGTGTGTCCTCCACGGCCTCTGGCCAGGCCACCTAGGACTTGCCCAGGCCACACACCAGCCTGTGCCCTGCCTGCCTCGGAGGTTTCCTGCCTTCAGCTGACGCCGTAATAGAATGTTAATGTCCCTGGAGACCCCTCCTTAGCTCTCCAGGGACAAGTCACACCTGTCTACACCCTTCACCCAGACACCTGTCACCTTCACTAAGTATGTGTCTCCTTTACCCAGGCATGACGGGCACCTGGAGCAAGGTGGTCAATTCCTAAAAGGATTTCCGAGGCAGGGGGGCTGTGACAGAACCCACGCTCAAGGAGGAGTCCCGAGGGAGGTATCCCATTTCACAGGTGGGCGAACGGGCTGAGACTGGAGCACAGGCTCTGGCCCCGCGGCTCAGGGTGGAGGAGGGAGAGGGCAGCTAGGGCTGTCCCCCCGCCACCCCACTCAGTGGGCGCGTGGCAGCCTGGCAGGTGGGAGGGCTCTGAGGCCCTGGCTGTCCTTGCCCCTGGCCCTCAGATCCCTGAAGGGGCAGGCACTGTGATGACCAAGCAGCAGCGCCGCCCAGTAATGGGACATCACGTCCTGGAGCTCCACACTCCGCGGTCAGCCTGGTTCCCACTGTAACATGCGCAGCAACCCTGCGACTGACTGAGCATGGTCCCTCCAGGAGCCGCACTCATAGCCTCGCCCTGCCGGTGGCATCACCCCAGGGTTAGGGGCTCCCAGCACCTTCTGGGGCAAAGCCTGGGTGCCTCCAGAAACCCCCTGGAAAATGCAAACTCATGATGATTCTGCGGGTTGACAAATATTCTTGTTTCCCCACTAAAAGGCTTGGGGGAGGAGCTGACAAGGGGAGGGAAGCAGGTCTCCGGCCCAGGCTCAGCAGCCGGGGGGGCGGGGGGAGAGAGAGAGAGAGAGAGAGAGAGAGTGTGTGTGTGTGTGTGTGTGTGTGTGTGTGTGACAGAGAGAGGCACACAAGGTGGGAGGAGGGGGCAGTGTGGGGGACATCTGAGGTGGGGAGGCAGTGCCCGGGGGCTTATCCGAGGCAGGTGAGCCCATGTTGGGGGCGTCCTGTCTGGGGGTCTGTGCCAGCAGCTGGATGTGGAGATGCCGGGAATACCAGGGCCAGTCCCAGCTGAAGCAGCCACAGCTACCGTCATCTCTGAAGCCCTCCTGAGACTGAGGAACGAGACAGGCTGAGGGAACTTGAACATTTAATATGGTCAGCACCTTGTAAGATGAAGGTGTTTTTTGGTTTTTTTTGTTTGTTTGTTTTTTTGAGACGGAGTCTCGCTCTGTCGCCCAGGCTGGAGTGCAGTGGCGCAATCTCGGCTCACTATAAGCTCCGCCTCCCGGGTTCACGCCATTCTCCTGCCTCAGCCTCCCGAGTAGCTGGGACTACAGGCGCCCACCACCACGCCCGGCTAGTTTTTTGTATTTTCAGTACAGACGGGGTTTCACCGTGTTAGCCAGGATGGTCTCGGTCTCCTGACCTCGTGATCCACCCGCCTTGGCCTCCCAAAGTGCTGGGATTACAGGCGTGAGCCACCGCGCCCGGCCGGAGGTGTGTTTTTTACACAAATTATAAATAATGAAAAATAAGCATTTAGAAAAAGAAGCAGCAGTCCCCTTGGCGGGTCGGCTGGAGGACTCTTTGGTTGAGTGGCGGGTGAGGCCCTGGGTCCAGGGTCTGTCAGAGCCCCCCTAGGTCATCTGCCAGGAAGGCCAGCAGGTAGCGGCTGACATGTCTGTCGATGATGACAGGCGAGAAGCCGAGGACGCGCCGGGTCCCTGGCAGGCCCTTGGGGTCTAGAAGACAAAAGGGGAGGCAAAAGCTCACGAACCAGTCCCAGAGGTGAATTCTGTGTTTCCATCCCTCCCATGGGGGTGGGTGGGAGCGGGCACTGGGGCAGGGTGCTCCCTCCCGGTCATGGTCTTGGCTTGAGTTGAAAAGACAAGAATTAGGGCAGATTCCAGAGCCCCCAGCTCCCACCCAAGTGACCCAGGGGCCTTGAGTCCTGCCATGTGTGCCTGTGTCCTTGCGCCCAGTAGGCCTCCCAGCACGACAAACTCAGGCATCACAGAAAAGGGAGACGGGGCAGGCCAGGCTGGGCGCCAGTAGACGGGCCCTGGGAGGCTCCTATGCATCAGGCCTGTGGCTGGTGGAGAGACCCAAGGCCCTGGGGCACGTGACCTGCTCAAGGGCCCCACATGGCTCAAGGTCACAGGTGTGGCAGGGCTTTGTAACACCCAGAGTCCTGGCTGCACCCCTCCTCCTGCTAGGGGTCATCATTTTCTGGTTCCCAAGGGTGGCAGGAGCCAGTGGACGCTGGGAGCCTCCTCACATCCCATTTCTCATGAGCCCTGCAAGGTGACACCATCCCACTGCTCAAGTGTGGACACTGAGGTGTGGAGAGGCCAAGGGGTCCTAAATTGGGCAGGGTCTGGGGCCCTGGCTTGGTGGCAGAGGGGAAGCAGGCCTAGCCCTGTGAGGGTCCACCTGCACCCACCTGGTGGATAGCAGTACAGGAGCAGGGCCAGTCCCACAGCAAGGCCCAGACCAGCCAGGAAGCTCATGGGTCCTGGGGAGAAACCAGCATGAACAGGGCTCCCCTGGGCCTCAGAGGGGTGGGGTCCTGAGGCTCGGGGGCTGCGCAGGGGAGGGGGGGCCAGGCTGAGGTGCTGCCTGAAGAGCCCCTAAGCGAGCACCTTAGGGGGTCTGTCACCAACAGAAGGCCAGGAATGGAGCCACACTTGGGGTGGAGAAGCCCCTGAGGCGGAGATGGAGCCCTGGGGAGGGTAAAGAGAGAGGGAAAGAGAGGGAGAGAGAGGGAGGGCAGCAGGGAGGTGTTACCCCTGTCACTCAGCTCGCCGCTCTGGCTGCCCGAGTCTAGCTGTGTGCAATCTGAGTTCTCTAGAAACAAAACCACAGAGCATGGTTAGTCAATGGGCAGGGCCAGAGAGCAAGGTCGTCACCCCGTAGGAAGCCCAAGGCCACTGCTGCCTCCTGGGGCCGCCAGGCCAGACCAGGCCGTGGTACCCGAGACCAACCCTCCTCAGGGAACTATGCACAGTCTGGGTCTTCTCCGGTGGTCCAGCTGCTGTGACTTCAAGTGCCACAGGCATGGGGAAGGTCATTGTACCCTGGTGGCCACAGGCACCAAACGTAGCATGAACATTGCTGTGGACAGCGTGGCTGCTGTCGGCCTGGTGGCTGCCTCACTGGGTGCAGCTGGGCCAGAAGCTTTCTGCCCAGGCCTCCCCCGGAGGTTATCCAGCCTGAGACCTGCTGGACGGGCCTAAAGGCACGCGGGAGCCACAGAAGGTGCTCCACCTCCAGTGGGGCCGAGGCTTGGCCCTGCCTGGTTTTGAAAGCCCCCTGTGGCATATTCGTGGCTCGGGAGGGAGAGCCAGTCCCTCCTGCAGGGCTGGGCCTCCCCTCGAGCTCTCCCTGCCCACCATCTGCACTGTGTCCTGTGAGGCCTGGGGAGGCCTCCGGGGGCTCAGAGACCCCCAGCCCAGTAGCCTGGAGTGAGCCACCCAGTCCCTCTGGTCTCTGTCCTGTTGCTTGAGGGCCAAGGGGCAGTAGCCTCTCCTCCTAGGGCCCTGACCACAGAGGCATCAGATCAGAGTTGCCATCTTCATCTTGAGGCGCCCTGAACGTCCCGGCAGCTCTGTGGGCCCAGGCTACTGGCATCCACATGACTCCCGGGGCCTGAGCGCACACTGCCTGAGGACAGGAGCCTCAGAGCTGAAATGCATGTGCTTCGGACCAGCCATCCGGGCCTGACCACGCCCTATGGAAACCCCCACACGTGTGCAGATCACGGCAATGAAAGGGTTCATCATGGGGTTGGGTAATTCCAGCGGGGACCGCCTAGGAGCGCTATGCAGCTGTGGGAACAAGGCTGCTGTCCACACAGACAGGAAGGGATCCCCCTGGAATGAGGCTAGAAAAGGAAGGGCAAGAGAGGACGCACAAGATGCCCCCTTCTGTGTGAAAACTGCCATGACAGAGAGAGATGGAGAAAGTGGGAGACAGAGACCAACATCTGCACTGCCCGTGCCTGCCACACTCTCCCCTCGGGGCTGAGGGTGGCCTCTGGGGAAGGGCTGAGGCGAGAGGGGATGCCAGGCCTGGGCTGCAGCAGACTTGGGAGGTCATGGAGAACATCCATGGCATCAGCAGCAGGCTGGGGTGCCCTCCCTGGGCCGGCACCAAGCATGCATGGTTGGGGACGTGGAACTTACGCAGAGCGTGGCGGCTGGGCAGGCAGCTGTGCAGGGGCTGGGCATGGATATACAGGGCTCGGTAGAACTCCTGGCAGTCCCGCTCGCCGCTCCGCTGCAGGTGGCTCAGGAGGTCACAGAGCCGCACACGCAAGGACGCCTTGGGGTTCCGGAACTGAGGGTATAAGGGGGTGCCAGGGAAGATCAGGCCAGGGGGGCTGGCTGTGGGTCAGGGCAGGGCACCAAGGTCAGGCCCCCAGCCTCAGCTTCCCCATTGAGTGTCAGGACACCTGCTGGATGGCAGCTCCTGTGACACCCTGCCCCTTACCCACACCACATAGTGCCTGGCATTGCCTCTGTCACAGGCATCACTGCTACTCCTCATACTCCCTGTGGGGTGGGAGGTTGGGAAACAGGCCAGGAGCGGTCACAAAGAAATCACAGGGCTGGCCGGGCACAGTGGCTCACGCCTGTAATCCCAGCACTTTGGGAGGCCAAGGCAGGCGGATCACGAGGTCAGGAGATCGAGACCATCCTGGCTAACACGGTGAAACCCCGTCTCTACTAAAAAATACAAAAAAATTAGCCAGGTGTGGTGGCGGGCGCCTGTAGTCCCGGCTACTCGGGAGGCTGAGGCAGGAGAATGGCATGAACCTGGGAGGCGGAGCTTGCAGTGAGCTGACACCGCGCCACTGCACTCCAGCCTGGGCAACAGAGCAAGACTCTGTCTCAAAAAAAAAAAGAAAAAAAAAAAAGAAGAAAGCACAGGGCTGGTGACATCATTCCAAGTGTTAGGACATAGTGTGGCTTCCTGTGTGACCTCAGCCAGCTACTCCACCCCTCTGAGACTTGGTTTCTTCATTTGTAAAAAGGGGATAATGAACCCTCATGGTAGGCTATGACAGGGAATTAATGAAGTGAGGTATAAGTGCTAACTTCTGTTATTTTGCAGTCTACAGGAATGTGATTCAAGTTTTTAAAAAATAAGTTGAAGCTGAGCGCGATGGCTCATGCCTGTAATCCCAGCACTTTGGGAGGCCGAGGCAGGTAGATCAGGAGCTCGAGGTCAGGAGTTTGACACCAGCCTGGCCAACATGGCAAAACCCCATCTGTACTAAGAGTACACAAAATTAGCCAGGCATGGTGGTGCATGTTTAATCCCAGCTACTTGGGAGGCTGAGGCCAGAGGATCACTGGAAACTGGGAGGCAGAGGTTGCACTGAGCCGAGATCACGCCACTGCACTCCAGCCTGGGTGACAGACTCCATCTCAAAGAAAAAGAAAAGAGTGACAAAAGTATTGGCTCTTTTGATGTGTCTGACAGAGAAATGTGTGGTTCTCAAGGTCAGTGGACACGCCACTGGGCCTTGACCGCCAGGACCTGGAGTCTGTGGCCCAGTGCTGCCACCTGGTGGCAGCATACCATTCTACATGGCCACAGGAAACGAGTAAAACCATGGCAGTGTGGAAATGACAGCCAGATGGGTGGCAGAAGCTATGGTGTCTGTGAGGAAGGAATATGTGGTTTTTCTTGTATAAACATCCGAAACTTTCTAAACTTTCTAAAAGTGAACATGCGTTAGACTTCAATTACAATTATAAGAGATGGATTTGAGCTCCTAACTTTTAAAATTACTGTATCACCTTCACAATGGAAGAAGCACCTGAGCCAGTAGCAGGGCCCGTGTTGACTTGTGTTCTGTTGTGGGCCAACCTCATTGTGCCAGGAGATGCCCCAACCCTAAGGATAGCCCTGCATCATGACCCCCTGCCAAGTGAGGAAATGACAGCTCCAAGAGAAGGGACTCAATTGGGGTCACCCAGAGGGGAAGGAGGCTGGCAGGACCTGTACCCCGAAGGCCTGGGGTCTCTGGCACTCACTGCCCATCCCTCTGGTCTTGGTGATGGCTGTCAAGGAACAGGTGGCTCAGTGCGGGCGCCAGAGCCACAGATGTGGGCGGGGTCGGCAGGGTGTGGCTAACTCTCTCATCCAATGTCCCCTCAGGGCCACCTGGCACTGGGGTGATGGGGCAGGACAGACTTCCCAAGACAGAGCCCAGGAATTGCATCTTAAATGCCATCTCCAGCAGAGCCACCCTGCTGTTTCCAGCTCTGCAGCTCTGAGAGGCCAGGGCCATGTGACAGAGCAACAGCCACCGGCCCTGGGCACTTTCCCAAACAATAGGATGAACTCAGGACATGGCCTGGCACTCCTGAGATGAGTGGCCCCGGGCAAGCGGCTGCCTCTTGGGCCTTGGGATCACCTCTGTGAGATGGGGTGATGGGTGCGGTGCCCACAGGGCTGCAGGGCCATCTGGTGATAAGGGCTCTCGGGCAGGCGTTTACCCGGCTCAGCTCAGTCAGTCCACACCACACCTGCCAGGCAGGGCTCTCAGCGTCTGCTCCACACATGGGGAAGCTGGGGTTCCGAGGGGACCAGCCCGCTCAGCACTGCTGAGAGGGGCAGACTGTGGCATGGCCATGGGGTGGGTCAGCATCTGCCTTCCTAGAAGCTCGGTTGCCTACCTGTGACATGCTGGGCTTTCCAGCCGTGTACAGTAACATAGAAATTAGAGAAAAGGAAGCAATTGTTTGCCCACTTTGAACCTTCAGAAGATGCAGAATGCAAAGCACTGTGGCACTGGGGTGGGCCAGGACTATCTGTTCCCCATCCCACTTCAGCTCTCCCTCTGCCTCCACCCTCCTCACCCCTCCCTCTCGCCCTCTTTCTCGCCTCCCTCCAAGTCTTATACTGTCATGTGCTTCATGTATTGTCACATTATCTCCTATAATCTCCCAGCAACTTGGGGACAGCATACCCAATGACATAGGAAGAAACTGAGGCACAGAGAGCTGACATTCTGGGCTTGTTTGGTCCAAAGGGCCCCAAAGGGTCAGTTTGTAGCTCAGGCAGCCTTAGTAGCCAGGTCCAGATATGTCACCTCTGAATCCTGACATACCTAGTGTGTCATTCCCGTGAGAGAATGACCCAGGGCTGGTCACCAGCTTCTCCTAGCCCAGAAGGGAAGGGAAACTGAGCAGTGTCTCGGGCACCCCCCTCACCTCCTCAGCACCTTTTCCGCCTCCTTGTTGGTAAGGATCTGTGGGTAGTAGCGGTTCAGCTGGAGGATGATCTTGTCCACCTGCTGCTCACTCAAGCGCCCGTGGCCTGTCAGGAAAGGCGTGTCCTGCACCAGGCGGTCACAATACGTCTGATCTAAAACAGACAGCACAGGGGCATGAGCTAGCACAGCCCAAGGGGACCAGAGACGACAGCCTTGTACTGACACCACAGGAGGGCATCACCCCCGAAGTGGGTGCCCACCAGGAGGGTGCACCCGCAGAATCACAGCCATCCCAGCCCGTGTGGTGTGCATTGCACAGCTGAGAGCTGCCCCTGGCCTGCCAACCTGCCTGCTGCCAACCTGCCCCACCAGAAGATGGAAGTGAAGGGTTGTGCTGGAAACCCACTTTCACAGAGCTCGCCACAGAAATCAAACTCAGAGGGGCTAAGAACCTACTTTTCATGGGCCACCTGCAGGGCCATCAGGAAATAGTTGGGGCCTAGGGTGGCACAGGTGGCTCAGAATGCCCAGGGCCAGGCATGGTGGCTCAGACCAGGTGCGATGGCTCACCCCTGTAACACCAACATTTTGGGAGGCCAAGGTGGGCAGATCACTTGAGCTCAGGAGTTCGAGATCAAGAATGCTCAGACGTGGGCTCTGCAGATCTTCACACTGGCACAGATACAGGGACACAGGGCTCAGGGTGGCCCGTGCTGGGATCACGATGGGACACAGTGTGTCTGAAAGGCCTTAAGAAGCTTCTACCAACAGTAAACCAGTGAGTTCTCCCAGAGGGCTAGAAATGCTTTTCATTTGCCTTTTTTTTTTCCAGAATCACCATTAAAATATCATTGTACCACTTTTCCATTAAGAATGTTTCTTAGAATGACAAATCTTTAAGGCTGAGCAGTGGAGTGACGACAGGAGGGCATGGAGAGGATGGTACACAGGATCCCCACAGGGACTGAACATGTGCATCACCTTACATACTTGTGGCAGCTTGTCCTGTTTCCCCATGTACACAAAGAAAATATTTATAGAACATAACACAGAGGAAAATGAGAAGGGAATCTAAATGTGTTGCTATAAAAAGTGAACAAAACACAAAGGAAGGCAGTAATAGAATAAATGAGGGTCAAAAAAGCTACAAGACATACAGGAAACACATAGCAAAATGGCAGTAGTAACACATTCCTTATCAGCAATTAATTCAAATGTAAACAGGTTAAACTTTCCTTTTTTTTTTTTTTTGAGATAGAGTCTTGCTCTGTTGCCCAGGCTGGAGTGCTGAGGCCCAATCTCGGCTCACTGCAACCTCTGCCTCCTGGGTTCAAGCGATTCTCCCTGGGATTACAGGTGTGCGCCACCATGCCCATCTGGTTTTTCTATTTTTTTTACTAGAGACGGGGTTTCACCATGTTGGCCAGGCTGGTGTCAAACTCCGGACCTCAGGTGATCTGCCTGCCTTGGCCTCCCAAAGTGCTGGGATTATAGGCATGAGCTACCGCGCCCAGCCAAATTTTCCTATCAAAAGGCATAGATTGGCAGAATGGATTTTTAAAATATGAGACAACTAAGTGCTGTCTACAAAAGACTCACTTCAGATCTAAAGACACAAAGAAGTTGAAAATGAAAGGACCTAAAAAAATTCCCATACAAATAGTAACCAAAAGAGAGATGAGGTAACTATACTAACATCAGGCAAAATAGACTATAAGTCAAAAACTATTACAAGAGATTAAAAAGTATATTATGTATTAATAAAAGGATAAATTCATCAAGAATATGCAACAGTTATAAACATATATGCACCAAATATCAGAGCTTCAAAATGTAAGAAGCAAACACTGGCAGAGTTGAAGGGAGAAATAGATACCTCTATAATAATATTTGGAGACTTCAAAACACCACTTTCAGTAAGAGACAGAACCACCAGACAGAAGATAAATGAGGAAATAGAGGACTTCAACAACACCATAAGCCAATTATACCTGGTAGACATACACAGAACACTCCATCCAACAATATAGATATTTTTCTCACGTGCACATGAAACATTCCCCAAGATAGGCCGCAAAACAAGTTTGTGGCCACAAAAACCAGTTTTAATATATTTTAAAAGGTTGAAATCATATAAAATATATTTTCTGACCACCCACAATGAAGCTAGAAATCAATAATAGAAAACTAAAAAATTCACAAATATGTGAAAATTAAATAGCCAATGGGGTGCCAGTCATAGTGGCTCACACCTGTAATCCCAGCACTTTGGGAAGCTGAGGCAGGCAGATCACTCGAGGCCAGGAGTTTGGGACCAGCCTGGCCAACATGGCAAAACCCTATCTCTACTAAAAATACAAAACTTAGCCAGGCATGGTGGTGCACGCTTGTAATCCCAGCTACCTGGGAGGCTGAGGCACAAGAATTCCTTGAACCTGGGAGGTGGAGGTTGTAGTGAGCTGAATTCGTGCCACTGCACTCCAGCCTGGGTGACAGAGCGAGACTCTGTCTCAAACAAACAAACAAACAAACAAGAAAACCAATGGGTCAAAAGAGAAATCATGAGGGAAATTAGGAAGTAACATGAGAAAAGCGGAAACACACACCTACACACACACACCCACACACACACACACCCCCGCTACACTACGCCAAAACCTAAGGGATGCAGCAAAAGCAGTGCTGAGAGGGAAAATTATAGTTGCAAATGCATATATTTTAAAAAAATCTTAAATCAGTAACCTAACATCACACTTTAAGGAGTGAGAAAAGGAAAAACTAAAGACCAGAGAGCTTGAAGAGCAAACTAAACCCAAAGCTCACAGAAGGAGGGAAATAATCAAGATTAGAGTGAAGACAAATGAAATAGAGAATCGAAAAACAGTGGAGAAAAATCAAGAAAACCAAAGTCGATTCTTTGATGATATCAATAAAAATGACAAAACTAGCTAGACTGACAAAGAAAAATAAGAGAAGACTCAAATTACTAGTATCAGGAATAAAAGTGAGGACATTACCATGAACTTTACAGAAATAAAAAGGAATGTAAGAGAATACTATGAACATTTGTATACCAACAAATTAGATAACCTAAATGAAATGAAAACATTCCTAAAAACACAATCCACCAAAACTAAACCATGAAGAAATAGAAAATCTAACCAATAACTAGTAAGATTAAATCAATAATGAAAAATATCTCAAGAAAGAAAAGCTCAGGACCAGATAGCTTTGCTGGTTAATTCTACCATAAATGTAAAGAACTAATACCAATCCTTCTCAAACTTACAAAAAAAAACTGAAGAGGAGGGAACACTTCATAACTAATTCTGTGAGGTCAGCTTTACCCTGATACCAAAATCAGACAAAGTCGCTTCAAGAAAAGAAAACCACTTTGAGAGAGAGAGGCAGGAGAGTCACTTGATGCCAGGAATTCAAGACCACACTTGGGCAATACAGCAAGACCTTGTCTCTATGAAAAAAAAGAAAATGGAAAAGACTACAGACCAATACTCCTTAGGAATATTGATGGAAAAAATCAACAAAATCCAGCAAATCAAATTCAGCAGCATGTTAAAAGAAGTATACATTGATTTGTTCCTGGAATACAAGGATGGTTCGACATGTGAAAATCAAAAATCAATCAATGAAATATACCACATTAATAGAATGAAGGAAAAAATACATGGCCATTTCAGTTGTTTTAGGAAAAGCATTTGATAAATGTCAACATCCTTTCTTGATATAAATATTTAATTAATTAGGTCTAGAAGATGGTATGGTTTGAATGCGTCAACAAGTATGTATTGGAAACTTAATCCCCAAAGTAACAGCACTGAGAGATAGAACCTAATGGGAAGTGTACAGGTCATGAGGGCTCTACCGTCATGAATGGATTAATGCCAATTACAAAAGGGCTTGAAGTTTCAGGTTTGTTTTCTTCCTCTTAATCCCTCTCATTCTCTCTAGCCCTTCTGCCTTCCACCATGGGATAACACAGCAAGAAGACCCTCACCAGATGCTGGCTCCCTGATCTTGGACTTCCAAACCTCTAGAAGCATGAGCCTATACATTTCTGCTCATTATAAATCCCCTAGTTTCAAGTCTTCTGTTATAGCAGCACAAAATGGACTAAGACAGAAGGAAACTTCATCAACATGATAAAGGCCATAGAGTTGGCACTCTGTCTCTGCAGGTTCCATATCCAGGGATTAAATCAACAGCAGATATAAAATATTTGGGGAAAAGCAATACAAAATAAGACTACAGCCAAAAAATACAAGTTTTAAAAATACAGTACAACGATTTACATAGCATTTACATTGTGTTAGGTATTATAAGTAACCTAGAGATAATTTAAAATATATGGAAGGATGTGTGTAGGTGCAAATATTATAGCACTTTATATAAGGGATTTAAACATCCTCAGATGATTTTGAGGGGATTCCTGGAATCATCCCACCTCATATATTGAAGGACATTTTTATATGAAAAGCCCACAGCTAACATCATACCTTAATGGTGAAAGACTGAAAGCTTTTTCTTTAAGATCAGGAACAAGATAAAGATGTCTGCTCTTACCACTTATATTCAACATAGTACTGGAAGTTCCAACCAGAGCAATTAGGCAAGAAAAGGAAAAGGGAATAAAAGGCATCCAAATTGTAAAGGAAAAAGTAAAATTTTCTCTGTTCACAGATGACATGATTTTATACATAGAAAATCCTAAAATCTTTTTCTTTGAAGTTAGAGCTAATTAAAAGCATGCAGCAAGGTTGCAAGATATAAAATCAACACACAAAAATATTTCATCTCTACATACTAACAATGAACAATCCAAAAATTAAGAAAATGACTCAATTTATAATAGCATTGAAAAGAATAAAATACTTAGAAAGAAATTTAATCAAGAAGGCAAAAATCTTGTACACTGAAAGCCACAAAACATTGCTGCAAGCACTACCCAAAGCAATCTACAGATTCAATGCAATCCCTATCAAAATCTCAAGTGTTTTTTGCAGAAACAGAAAAACCCATCCTAAAATTCATATAGAATTTCAAAACAAAATACCTGTATAGCCAACAAGAAAAAAAAATCTTAAAAAACAAACAAACAAAAAACAGGGTTGGAGGACTCATATTTCCTGCTTTCCAAACTTACTGTAAAAAGATACAATAATGAAAACAATGTGGTACTATCATAAAGACAGATATATGGGTCACTGGCATAGAATAAGAGAGTCTAGAATTAAACCCTATTTTTAATTAAAAGAGTGGAAAAAAAGAGTGAAAAAATAGTTCACATAAATGGGAGAAATATTTGCAAAGCATATATCTCATAAGGGATTAGTATCCATACTCTATAAAGAACTCCTACAACTGAACAGCAAAAGACACAAAGAACCCAATTCAAAAATAAGCAAAGAACTTGAATAGACACTTCTCTAAAGGAAATATACAACTAGCCATCAAACACACAAAAAAATGCTTATCAGGCCAGGCGCAGTGGCTCCCGCCTGTAATCCCAGCACTTTGGGAGGCTGAGGCAGGCAGATCACCTGAAATCACCTAAGGTCAGGAGTTTGAGACTGACCTGGTCAACATGGAGAAACCCTGTCTCTACTAAAAACACAATAATTAGCCGGGCATGGTGGTGTGTGCCTGTAATCCCAACTACTTGGGAGGCTGAGGCAAGAGAATCACTTGAACCCAGGAGATGGAAGTTGCAGTGAGCCGAGATTGCGCCACTGCACTCCAGTCTGGGAAACAGAGCAAAACTCTGTCTCAAGAAAAAGAAAAAGAAAAAATGGTCATGATTACTCATTAAGGAAATTCAAATAAAAATCACAATGAGATATCGCTTCATACTCATTAGGATAGCTATATATTAATATAACAAATGTTGGTGAGGATATGGAGAAATTCAAACTCATGGGCATTACTGCTGAAAATGTAAAATAGTGCAGCCACTGTGGAAAAAAACAGTATGGCAGTTCCTCAAAAATCTAAACATAGAATTATCGTATGATGGCTGGGCACGGTGGCTCACACCTATAATCCCAGCACTTTGGGAGGCCGAGGCAGGCAGATCACGAGGTCAGGAGAGCGAGACCATCCTGGCTAACATGGTGAAACCCGGTCTCTACTAAAAATACAAAAATTAGCCAGGTGGGATGGCAGGCGCCTGTAATCCCAGCCACTTGGGAGGCTGAGGCAGGAGAATCGCTTCAACCTGGGCGGCAGAGGTTGCAGTGAACTGAGATTGCACCACTGTACTCCAGCCTGGGCAACGGTGAGACTCTGTCTCAAAAAAAAAAAAAAAAGAATTACCATGTGATCCAGAAATTCTTCTAGGTATATACCTTAGACAACAAAAAGCAGGAACTCAGTTGGGGGTGGTGGCTCATGCCTGTCACCCCAGCACTTTGGGAGGCCAAGCTGGGCAGATCACCTGAGGTCAGGAGCTCAAGACCAGCATAGCCAACATGGCGAAGCCCCGTCTCTACTAAATACAAAAAGCTAGCCAGGCATGGTGGCACTCGCCTATAGTGCCAGCTATTCAGGGGGCTGAGGCATGAGAATCACTTGAACCCAGGAGGCAGAGGTTGCACTAAGCCAAGATCACACCACTGCACTCCAGCCTGGGCAACAAAGTGAGACTCTGTCTTAAATAAATAAATAAATAAATAAATGCAGGAACTCAAATGGATACTTGCACACCGGTTTTCATAGCAGCACTATTCAAAATAAAGATGGAAATAGTGCAAATGTTCACCAGAAGATGAATGAATTATCAAAATGTGGTATATACCTATGTACAACAGAATATTACTCAGCCCTAAAAAGGAAGGAAATTATGATACATGGATGTCACAACATGGATGAACCTTGAAAACATTATGCTAAGTGCAATAAACATGGCACAAAAGGACAAATATTATATGATTCCAATTATATGAAGTACTTAGAGGAGTCAAATTCATACAGACAGAAAATAGAAGAGAGATTACCAGGAGGTGTGAGCAGAAGGAGAAAGGGCAGTTATTGTTTAATGGGTACCAAATTTCTGTTTGGGATGATAAAGAAGCTCTGGAAATGGACAGTGGTGACAACTGCACAACATTGTGAGTGTATTTAGTATCACTGAAGTGTACACTGAAAAATGGGTAAGAAGGTAAATTTTATGTTTCTGTATATTTTCTCACAAAAAATGTAAAGGGATAAATAAACTCTGGTTTATCCATACAATGAATATTATTCAGTGCTAAAAAGAAATGAAGGCTGAGTGTGGTGGCTCACGCCTGTCATCCCAGCACTTAGGGAGGCTGAGGCAGGTGAATCGCTTAACCTGGGAGGCAGAGGTTGCAGTGAGCCGAGAGTGCGCCACTGCACTCCAGCCTGGGCAACAGTGAGACTGTCTCAAAGAAAAAACCAAAACAAACACAGTGCCATCGTGTTGGACATAGCGGGGCCCCCTCTTGGGTTTCCTCCTTGAGGCACAGACTCAACAGACTGTTTTACTTTCTCATGCCTCTTTCCAGTTGCCACGTCCTCCTGGCTGGTCTTTCTGCCCCCCAGAATGTGGACCCGCCCCAAAAGCAACCATGCTCTGTGGGACCCTGTGCAGACCCTACAGACCCAGGCCCAGGTGAGAACAGCCCATCTCAGCATGCTCGCCCTGCGCCGGGCTGGGGACCACGGCGATGGGCAGATCCATCCACATCCTCCAGGGGCTCACAGTGTAGGGGTGTGGGCTGGCATTCACCAAGCAACCCCGCAAACACATCCTTAACCCCACAGATACCTGCCCTCCAGAGAACAACACGGGGGCCATCCTGGTTCACAGGGTCCCTGGTGATGCCCACATTGAGGCCATCAGCCACCCTATCATCTGGCTGAAGCCACTTGCCATGGGCTGCGCAGGGAAGCAGATGGCTGGGAGCTGACTCAGCCCTCACCTGCACTGAGTCCGCCAGCAGCCCCACCATGGTGAGGAAGCTGAGCGCAAGGCCGTCAAGTGACCTGCCAAGGCCACACGGACAGGCCCAGCTGGGCGGTCTGGGTCCAGCGCCTACAGTCCTCTAGTTAAAAGAACTAAGATGAATTAGCCAAGATTCACAGAGCAATCCCACACGTCTGGCACTCTGTGAGCCCTGCGTCTACCTACAACCTTCATCCTTCCAACAGCCCTGCAACATAGGGACAACCACCAGCCCCGTTTTCAGATAGGGAAACTAAGGCACAGTGAGACAATAAGGTACCTGCCCAAAACTGCAACCAGATACGAAGTGACAGATCAAGATCCAGGCCCAGGCACAGCCGTGTTGAGGACCACCTCTTGACATCCAGACATTCTGCCTCTCTAATTAACATGCGACTTCACTGTAATCAGCGACAGCAGTCTACTCCCTGCCAGACCAAGAGACCAAGAGCAGACCCAAGGCTGTCCTCCCCAGCACTGCCCACTTGGCTAAGAATCCAGTAGTTAGGTGCTCACTAAAGAGTTCTGCAGGCTGGACGCAGTGGCTCACGCCTATAATCCCAGCACTTTGGGAGGCTGAGGCAGGTGGATCATGAGGTCAGGAGTTCAAGACCAGCCTGGCCAACACGGTGAAACCCCATCTCTACTAAAAATACAAAAGAAATTAGCTGGTCGTGGTGGCACACGCCTGTAGTCCCAGCTACTCAGGAGGCTGAGGTAGGAGAATTCCTTGAACCCGGGAGGCAGAGGTTGCAGTGAGTCAAGATAGCGCCACTGCACTCCAGCCTGGGTGACAGAGTGAGACTCTGTCTCAAAAAAAAAAAAAAAGAGTTCTGCAATGAATGGTCCAAGGCCCAAGGGCAAGCACGGTAGGTGGACGGTGGCCAGCATCCTGTAGCGGCCTCCTGCTGCCCTGCAAGCCGCTAACCAGGCGGAGCCTCCGCTGCTGCACAGCCATGAGTCACCGTGAGCCGTGAGTCAGCTGGCACAGGCCGCAAGATCTGGGGGCTGAAGCCAGGCTCCGCGGCTTGGGGGCTCTGCGCTTCCTGTGGTTGCGAGTTGTGCACACAAACACGCAGCACTTGGAAGCCAGAAAAGGCACGAGAAACGAAACCATCTCAGTGCCAGCTCCCGATAAACAAGTCCCTGAACTGTTTTTATAGGACAAAGGAAGATGGCTTGCTCTGGCACAGACCCGGCAAGCCTTCACCATGCCCTACATCCCCTTTCTTCTTGCCAAGCTGGCACCAGCACTATAGACCCCCACTCTATTACCCCAACATGAACCTTCTTATCAGCTCAGACTGATGCCCTCAGCCTGGCATTCGAGGCCCCATGGGAGCTGGCCCCACCCACTCTCACCCGGCCCTCCAGGCCCATGAGACTTCCTGCGTGGCAGTCCCCAACAGCACCATCCTGTCTGGGAACCTTGCCCCAGGCTGAGAATACCTGTTCCTCGGTTTCCACCTGGTTAATTCATGTTCACCTTGCTATCCTACGTGCAAGAGGGCTTCCGAAGCTCCTGTCATCCCCAACCAACTGGAGTCCAGACACTTGGGCATCAACCTCCACTCCCGAATTTTTTTTTTTTTTTTTTTTAGACGGAGTCTCACTCTGTCGCCCAGGCTGGAGTGCAGTAGTGCGATCTCGGCTCACTGCAAGCTCCGCCTCTCGGGTTCACGCCATTCTCCTGCCTCAGCCTCCCCACTAGCTGGGATTACAGGCACCCGCCACCACGCCCAGCTAATTTTTTGTATTTTTAGTAGAGACAGGGTTTCACTGTGTTAGCCAGGATGGTCTTGATCTCCTGACCTCGTGATCCACCTGCCTCGGCCTCCCAAAGTGCTGGGATTGATTACAGGCTTGAGCCACCGCGCCTGGCCCCCTCCCGTATTTCTTCCAGGAGCCCCCTTGTCTCAGAGCTCAGCCCAACTAAAACTGCTCACTCGCCGGCACAGCCCAGGGGGGTAACTTGTCAAGCACCTGCCCCACGCAGACACCTCCTCAGCGTTCTGCAGGCACTGGCTCACATGCGCTGCTTGCAGCGAGGGCTGGCGCGAGGCAGGACCCCAGTTGGTGCAGGGAGGTGGTGAGCCTGGGACTACGGGTCTGCAGCCTTGCAGGGCTGTTCATATGACCCTCCCAGAGCTGTGCTCCAAGGGCCTTGGCTCTCCATGCCAAAGACTAAGGCTTGTGAGGGAATGTCTCCAGGCCCAGTGAGTAGACCCAGCAGGTAGGAAGCACACACTGGAAAAGGTGAGGCCTACAATCAGAGCCTTCAGGGACCCCTGCCTGATGGGATCTCCCAGCTCCAGCATCCCCTTATGCAAGGAAGCTTCCCTGACAGAGAGCAAGGGACAGGGTCCCTTTGTGCAGGAAGGCTCCTCAATGGACAGCAAGGCCTCAGGCTCTGCCAATACCTAGTCCCTGGGACAGGGCTCCCTGGAGACCAGCATAGCTCTGAGTTGTGTCCCACGCATTCTGATGAACTCACGAAGGGAGTTAAGGAATTCCAGCGTGGGCAGGGCACAATTTGACTTTGTTTCCCCATCTGTACACAGACAAGATACTCCACGTGTCCCCATCTGATCATTTTCTTTCTTTCTTTTTTTTTTTTTTTGAGACGGAGTCTTGCTCTGTCGTCCAGGCCGGAGTGCAATGGCGCCATCTCGGCTCACTGCAAGCTCCGCCTCCTGGGTTCAAGAAATTCTCCTGCCTCAGCCTTCCCAGTAGCTGGGACTACAGGTGCCCGCTACCACGCCCGGCTAATTTTTTGTATTTTTAGCAGAGACGGGGTTTCACCATGTTAGCCAGGATGGTCTCGATCTCCTGACTTTGTGATCCGCCCGCCTGGGCCTCCCAAAATGCTGGGATTACAGGCGTGAGCAACGGCGCCCGGTCCCCATCTGATCATTTTCAGACAGGAATCACCCAATATAGGGTCCAATGCACAGTAAGTGCTCAGATATGAGAGCCACAAATAAGAAGGGTTAGAAGGGAGGACAAAGGGGAGCAGGTGGCAGCTGGGGGGGTCTCTTGTGGCCTAGGCTGGAAGTCTCTTCTGACCTGGTGTCCTGGAAGTCGTCAGTTTCCAGCCCATGAGATCCTATTTGTGTGCAGGACCTAGGCTGAGACTCAAGTGAGAGCACTGAGAGAGGACTAGGGACTTCTGGGGCCAACCTGAGCCCCTGAGCCAATTCTGCTCCATGAAGCAGAACAGTGAGAATGAAGTACAGCTTCTGGGAACCCCCATACTCCCTGACCGGGCTGCCATGGGGTCCCTTACCAGCCCATCACCCTCATGGGGTTTCTCCAACAGGGGAAGGTCCACAGAGCAGGGTCACCCTGTTTGGGATCAGGAGGATGGTGGGCAGGTCCCCAGAGAGGCCCTGGGGAGGAAGGCTGGGCTGGGGCCACTAGTGTGGAGCACAACAACACTGGAGGGTCCAGTCGTTGTCCCCGATTCCCTTAGGCCTAAACAGGGGCAAGACCGTCGTGGACCCCCAAAAGAGTCTGGGAGGCTCCAAGAGTCCCACAGAAACCACATGCAGCCGAGGAACGCATCGCCTGTGCTGCGAGGTCGTTGGGGTGGTTGCAAGGATGGAGCGTTGTTTCCGTGACCAGAATCATAGCAGGACCGCTGTGAATTCTCTCTGTTGTCATTTCTACCACCTCCTACTCTTTCATACCAAATTCCCCACCACGGGACACCTCCCAACACACAGACTGGCAGTGGCCGAGCCCAGACCCTGGCTGTGCAGCCCCACCCTGGAGCTGTCTTGTCGCCCCCGCCCTTTTCAGGCCCCGCACCTGGCCACCACCCATCGTGCCCCACCCCGCCTCGGCTGGCACGGCCCCGCCGGGCAGAAGCCCGGGACACCCACCACCTCGCAGGGGTGCACCCGCGCACCACCGGCAGCTGACGGGCCAAGGTCACTTGGCCCCCGCAGCCCAGGCGCGGCCTGCAGGCAACTCGCAAGACAGCCGGACCCTCCGGCCGGGCCACCCATCCAGGGCGCCCGCATCCCTGCCGCCCAGCCAGCCCCGTGCCCACCTGTCATGGCGACGGACACAGCGCCGCCCGCAGTCCCCAGCTGTCTACCCCGCTGCGCGTCAGCCCCTCGGTCAGTCGCCCAGTACAGCCTTTCCAGTGACCGCCGCCCGCGGGCCGTCCTCGCCCGCCCCTTTTGGCTAGGCCCGTCCCCCGGCTTCGGCGGTGTAGACTCGGGGGCTCTAAACCCCGCCCCTCGGCGAGCCCTGCCCCCTTCCCGCTAGGCCCCGCCCCTTCCGCGCCCACTACGGCGCCGCCAGGGCTCTAAACTCCGCCCCTCACTCGAATCCCGCCCCCTTGCCGCCCTATGCCGCTACGAAGATCCTTGCGCCTTGCCCCTCACTCGAGCCCCGCCCCCTCCGGGATCCGCTTCCGCGCCTCCAGGAGTCCTGAGCCCCGCCCTGCACCTGAACCCCGCCCTCTCCGACGAAGGTTTCCAAGCTTCAAGGACCCACTGGGCCCCGCCCCTCACTCGGGCCCTGCCTCCTCCGGCACGGCTTCCGCGCCTCCAGGAGCCCTGGGCCAGCCCCTCACTCTAGTCCCGCTCCCCCCGGCATCGGCCTCCGCGCGTCCAGGGGCCCTGAGCCCCGCCCCTTCCTGCTATACCCAGCCATTGCGGGAGTCACCGGACCGCCCGCCCGCCCCTCCCAGCGTCCGTTAAGGCGCCGCGAGGGGCCCAGAGTCCCTCCCCTTGCTGGGCCTACAACGCCGTCGCAGCGGCCTTAAGCCCCGCCTATCACTGGAGCCCCGAGTCCCACCCTCAGCGCTGCCAGAGCTACGGCGGCCGCGCGCTTTCGTGGCCGCGCCCGCTCCTGCCCGGGGCCCCGTGCGTCTTGGGCCCGCCCTTCCGGGCGCTGCCGCGCTGGGTGGCGGAGTCGGGATCCAGGTGGCCCGGCGGCACCCGGCTCAGTCCACCGCCCCTCCCTCGGCCTCGCGCCCCACCCTTTGGCTGAGGAAACAGACTGAGAGGGGAGGTGACTGATCCAGGGGCATATAGAAATTCAGGCCCTGGGGAGTATAGGGCCAGGCCTGGGGCAGAAGACCGGTTGGCGTCCAGTACGCCGCAGGGACCCGCCAAAGGAGACAGTGCCCAGTGATGCTCTCCCAAATCCAGGGGAGAAGGACTCAACGGTGTGACCTCGCGGGGGGGAGGAGGGGGGTGGCCACGCCTTCTTGGGGGACCCCAGTCCCCCACCTTCAAAAGACACTAGCTTGGCAGTGTGACCGTAACTAGGGAGGTCACTTAACCTGCCTGAGCCTCAGTTTCCTGGACTGTAAAATGAGTGACCTCGGGCAAACTCTCCACCTTCCCTCCCGCTTTCTGGCCTTTCCAACTCCGGTGCTCACCACAAAAAGACGCCAGCCCCGTATGATGTGAATGCACTGGGCCCTAGCCAGGAGATGGAGACCCGTGAAGGGAAGCAAAGCAGCGCCCTCCCAGCCAGCAGCAGCAGTTACCCCTCCCGTTTCCTTCTCTGCCTGTGTGGGCCGTTCCCTCGTAGCAGCTCTAATATGAGATGCTGGAGCCTGACCCAGAATCGGGGCCCAACACAGTATCCCCTTCCCGGACAGCACTGTGGTCCCTGCAGTTCATGCGCCGTCTGTCTCTGTGCCTCAGTTCTCCCCTGTGCCACGACCTCCCATCAGGGCCAGCATATGGGGCATCAGGAGAATGGGTGCAGTTGTCACCTGGAAACCTCAGAACTCTTGGGGCCCAGTCATGGCCATACACAGCAGCCACCCCTGTCCCCAAACACTGAAGGTGAGCCCCTGCGCAGGCTCCCCAGGAGGCCAGGCTGCCAGCAGACCCAGCCTGCCCCAGGCCTGTGGACAGGGCCAGTCCCAGGGCAGGAGGGTAGTGGCCCAGCCTGTGGGTCCCTCCAGGCCTCTCATCTGCTTATGTGCCTGGGTAAGTCCAGGCTGGCTCTGGGCTCCAGGTGCTCCCCTGGAGGACCCAGAGGGGGCTTCCCCAGAGGGCCTCTTTTGCCCCGATGGGATGTGGCCTGACGCCAATTCTTCTTCATCCATCACACTGTTATGGCGTCTAGTACTTAGCTCTCTGGGTTTATTTTGCACACACTCCTGCCCCTGAGTGATGTTAGAGCCATAAGGGTGGGGACAGAGTGGAAGGGAGACACAGTGGGGACCACAGTGGCTCCATGCACTGCCCACCTTCAGGGAGCCCTGACCCCAGCCCCTTTTGGGAAAGCTAGCATCCCACCTTCACAACCACTCCTGCACCCTCAGCACTGCCCCTGACCATGTGATGGACAGGGAAACTGAGGCTTCGAGCATGAAGCCCCTTGCCCAAAGTCTGGCAGCCAGGTGTGGCCTCCCAAGTATAGGTCGCTGCTCCTTGGCCACCTGAGGGTTTGAAGAGGATTTACTTCAAGGAACCCAATCCTGCATGCAGGGACTCAAAGCCCTGTGCCCTCTGGGATGTGCCCTCCAAGCCTATGGAATGGAAGGTCACGGCAGAAAGCAGGACAGCTGCTAGTGCAGCCAGGGGTCTACAGCCCAGATGCCCACCACGGGGGCTGCAAGCAGGCATGGACACCCCCATGGTCAAAGGGCAGGTCCTGGGCATTCCCCCTCCCCCAGACATAGCACACACATCCTCCCTCCTGGCTAGCTCTTGCCAGCTATGGCTGCCTGGACCCCAAATGGAAAGTGAGTTCCTGGGAAAGTCGGGGGGCCCCTTAGGAGGAGTGAACTGAGGTGTGACAGGAAGTCCCGCCCTTGGACACTGTCAAAGAAAAACCAGAGCTGGACTGTGGTTACAGATGTAAAAACAGATTTTTATTCAGGACTCTTGTGATAGGGGAAGACAGACATCAGCAGAGAACTGGGCTCAACTCCGAATACAGCAAGGACACTTGGGACAGGAGGCGGCTTTGAGGATGGAAAATTAGGAAGAGGAAACATCGGGGTGAAGGGGATTCCGGCTGACAGAATTCTTGCAAAGACAGCCTGGGCTGATAAGATCTCACCCAGAGGACGGTGCGGGTGAGGACCGTGATGGGGTATCAAGGGTGATCAGGTATCCAGGGTGGGGAGTTCTTGCTAAACTCACTAGGAGGATTCTTTGTTGAAACTGGATTTTACAAGGAAGTCCACAGATGGGCCAAGGAGAAAGTTCAGGAGCCTGACTAAAGTTTAGTCAAGCAGAGAATCTTTGTGAATGTCACAGAAGCCAGGGCGCTGACACACACACACACCCGCTCCTCTGAACGGCCTCCACCTTACTATTTGCTTCTTTCAGATTTTCTTGCCATTCACATGCTTGATCTCGTTAGAAAGCAGGCAGAATTTTAAAATTATGCAGGCAAAGCTAATTTCCACAGGGGTTCTTTGCATTGGGTTGGGTGGGGGCACTTCCCCCTGGTTTTCCTATGGCCAGCCTTTCCTCACTCAGGCCTCTGCTCACCTGCACCCCGCACCTGTGGGCTCTGCCTTCCAAGCCCAGCCCTGCTCCCACCTCGGTGACCACCATCCCTGTTATCTCTTGCTTGGAAGGTGGCAGCTGCCTTCTCACGTCTCTTGTGAGATGTGAGACGTGCCCCATCCTTGTCTCCACAGCCCAGTACTCACATGGCGGCCACAGGCCATAACACTGAGTCTGACCGTCCTCTTCTCCCACCCCGGGCTCATAGCCTTCCTGTTCCTCCAGCAGCCACCTCTGCCATTTACAAATCTTCATGTGTGCTGTGACCACCCAGAATGTTCTTCCCAGCTCCCTGCCTAGCATCCTTGCCGCCGCTTGGAATCTGGCCCTTCTGGACCACATCACTCGCCACCACACCCCACCCCCAGTCTCAGTTCTTCAGAGCGCTAGCCTTGCCCTATGATGGTTTCCCCACTGACCATTATCTGTGCTGTAGTGTTCACTCCACAAAGGCTGCCATGCAGGAGGCACTTAATGAATGCACACAGATAGCTCTGTTGACAATTAGGGTTAAGGATAGGAGGGCAAGGACAGATGCTATAAAGATGACAGGGTGGCCTCCCTGAGAGGCTGACGCTGAAGACGGTGTTTCTAGGCCAGGGCAGGAGGCACGAGGCCCCCATGGGCTGTGGGAGACCTTCATGGCTGAAGCCAACTGTAACCAGGCCAAGAGGTGATGGTGGGTGATGAAGGGCCTGAACACTGAGGAGCAAGGACATTCTCCTCCCACATTCTCACATGGCCAGAGGCCATCATTTATCCATTCAGCCACTGATTAATTCATTCAACAATATCTCCTAAACATATGCCCAACCCAGAGCTGGATCACAGGGAAGACAGGAAGTTCCATCCCCCTGATGGAGCTTCCCTGTTACCAGAGGACACAAACACACATCTGCGTGTTGATCTAGTAAGAGCTAGGGAGGTGGGTCAGGCCAAGAAAGAGGCAGAGGATGCCTGTGAGGTTGCCAGCCTCCAAGGTGGCCCCAGCAATCCTCACATTCCAGGTCATGCCTTTGTGTAGACTCCTCCCACAGTCAATCAGACTGGTCTGTGTGGCCAGTGAAGTGTGGCAGGGGTGATGGTGTGACTTCTGAGGCTGGGTCACAGAGGCATCATGGTTTCAGCCTTGCATCTTCAGATAGCTTGTTCTGGGGCTAATCAGCCACCATATCATAAGGATGCTCAACCTGCCTTGCAGAGAGCCCTGTGTGGAGAGGAACTAGGCCCCCAGCCAACAACCAGCAGTGACTCACTGTGAGGGAGGGAATCATCTTGCAAGTGGATCCTAAGCCCCAGTAGAGACTTCAGATGAGACCTCAACCCTGGCTGACATCTGACTGCAGTGGCATAAGAAACCCTGAGTCAGAACCACCCTGCAAAGCCCAAATTCTTGACCCACCAAGTGAAAGAGAATAAATGGCGATTGTTGTGTTTGAACTCCCATGTTTTGGGGTAATCAGTTCCAAGGCAATAAATAACTAATGTACTATTCATCTGAGCAGAGGCCTAGCTGCACTGAGGAAGCCAGATGATAGCTGGGGAAGTGTTCCAGATGAAACAGGGCACGCAGGAGCCTCGAGGCAGAAGTGAACCTGCTGTGCCTGAGAGACAGCCAATGTGATGTTGTGGCTGGAGTGGAGCAAGGGGAACAATAACAGGGAGTGACTGGGCATATTAGGCCGGGTCACACAGGCCAGGCAGCTAGGAGCCCATGGTTTGGGGGCTGTAAGCTGGGGGAAGAGCATGGTGATTTGCTCTGATTTACATATTTTAACAATCCTCTGTATACACAAAATAACTAAAAGCAGGGTCTCAAAAGAGATATCTGCACACTGATTCACAGTAGCCAAGAGGTGGATACAACCCAAGTGTCCATCAAGAGATGAATGGGTAGGCTGGGCGGTGGCTCACATCTGTAATCCCAGCACTGTAGGAGGCCAAGGTGAGTGGATCACTTGAGGTCAGGAGTTTGAGACCACCCTGGCCAACGTGGTGAACCTCCATCTCTAGTAAAAATACAAAAACTAGCTGGGCGTGGTGGCAGGCGCCTGTAGTCCCAGCGACTCAGGAGGCTGAGGCAGGAGGATCACTTGAACCCGGGAGGTGGAGGTTGCAGTGAGCCAAGATCATGCCACTGCACTCAAGCCTGGGCGATGGAGTGAGACTGCATCTCAAAAAAAAAAACAAAAAAAAAAAAAACAAAAAAAAAACAGGTGAAAGGATACACAAAATGTGGCCTTATTCAGCCTTAAAAAGGAAGGAAATTCTGACCCATTCTACAGCAAAGGTGAACCTTGAGGACACCATGCAAAGTGAAATAGTCTAGTTACAAAAAGACACATACTGCGGGACTCCACCTATGCAAGGTATCTAAAGTAATCAAATTCATAGAAACAGAAGACTGGATGGTGGCTGCCAGGCACCTGGGGGAGGAGGGAATGGGGAATTAGTGTTCCATGGAGACAGAGTTTCCGTCTGGGAAGATGAAAAAGTTCTAGAGATCGACGGTGGTGACAGATGCACAGCAACGCGAATGCACTTAATGCCACTGACCTGTTTACCTAAAACGATTAAAATGGTAATCACACCTGTAACCTCAGCACTGTGCAAGGCCAAAGCAGGAGGATCACTTGAGGCCAGGAGTTCAAGACCAGCCTGGGCAACATAGTGAGACCCTGTCTGTACAAAAAAAAAAAAAAAAAAAAAAAGTAAAAAAGTTAGCTGGGCGTGGTGGCACGTGTCTGTAGTCCTAGCTACTTGGGAGGCTGAGGTGGGATCCCTTGAGCCATGGAGGTAGAGGTGGCAGTGAGCTATGATCACGCCACTGTACTCCAGCCTTAGTGACAGAGCAGACTGTCTCAAAAGAAAAGTTACACTTTTCGTGTATTTTGCCATAATTTACAAAACAAACCTTCTGGTAGCTGTGTGTAAGTTGACTGGTCGGGGGCTTGACTGGAGGCAGGGAGACCATGAGGAGGCCACTTTCATGGTCCAGGTGAGAGGCCTGAACCAGGACAAAGGTGCTTCTCCCTCCCACAGCTCTGAGGTGGGGAGGAGGGGTGGATTCTGGATGAAGTTTGAGGATGCACCAAAGGACTTGCCGGAGGATTGGCTGTGGGGCCTGAGAGAAAGGGAAGGGCTCTGGCCTGGGGGTAGGGAAGGAAGGAGGAAAACTGAGTTCTGCTCTGTCCATGCTGAGTTTGAGATGTCTGGGGTCATCCAAATCTGAGCTCTGGGACTGCCTGACCAATAGAACATTGTGCTAGGCTCAGGCCTCACAGAGCCAGCAGCTCCCACTTGCTGTCTCTTGGGCTGCTCACTCTTGAAATCCAGTGAGTGAACACGTGTCTGGGAGATTCTGCCCTGGCCACTATCTGACTGCAACCACATGTGAGAGGCACAAGCCAGAACCACCTAGCTTCGCCCAGCAAGCCCTCAGAACCAGGGGCACGCAGGATAACATGGCGGCAGCGGCTGCTGCTTTAAGCCACTGAGTTTTGGAGTGATCCACTGTATAGCAATAGAAAAATGAAACACATAGGTAACCAAGTTGTTGAGGATTGGTTCAGGAGACATGATTTTTTTCCCCAGTCACTTACGTTCTACTGAGTAAAGATGTCTCCTTTTGACACCTTAAGCTAATTCTCTAACTTTTCAGCCCCTTCCGGTTATCAGAATGGCACCATTCCTATATTTAAGGCTGAGTCACGTTTCTTTGATAACTTAGCTTTCATCCCGACTGAAAAACATGGGTCTCGCCAACACCGAATTTGAAAGGCAGCTGAGACCTCAGTGGTCTGGAGACGACAAGAAGGATGCCATCGTAGCCTGGATGTTGCTCGCTGCTGTTTCCCCACTCCTTTACCACCCCTGGAGAGGGACCCCCGGTGACTTTGTGGTGTGGCTTAGTCTGATCCACACATTATGAACAGAAGCGATGTGTGCTCCCTCCAGGCCAGAGCATTTAATTGCTGGTGCAAGTACCGCCTACCCTTGTATCCTCTTCCGTCCTAGGCCTAGCACAGAGGCCGTGAGTCTGTGGATTGTATCCTCTTCCCCTGCCACGAGACTGTGGACTCCCACACTGGAATGGGGGCTCCTCCACCAGCCGGGGTCCCTGGTGACTGTATGGAGTGGAGCCCACCCCTGCCAATCCAGCCGAGACACAGAGCGCAAGTGGGAAATAAACTTGGTTGTCTGACCCCTGAGATTCAGGGGATTGTTCGTTTCAGTCGCATAACCTCACTAGTCCTGATGAACACAATAATATCAAAAGTTACTGGTTTTTGAGCTGAGGTGAGTGTGGGAATGTGCCATGTGGCCAGCAAGGGCCAAGCATTCCAGGCAGTGGGAACAGCGTGTGCTAAGGCCTTCAGTGGGAGTGAGCGGGGTGTGTCCAGAAAAATCAGAGCAGTTGGTGGTCCCTTTTCTTTGTTCCCAGTACTAGTGGGAATTGGACCTCTAGGGTTTTTTGGGGAGATTTGGGGCCAGCTCCTTGCCTTGGGAGCAAGGTGAAGGGAGAGCTGGCCCCAAATCTCCCCAGAAAAATCCTAGAGGCCCAGAGAGCCAAATCCTCTCACATGCATTGTCAGACCATGCGTGCAGGAGTACTCGGCTCTCTGCTCCCCGGCTGTACCATCTCTCGGTCCAGCTGAGACCCCTAGGCCATGGCGCAGACGTGGGGGGATCCAGCATGCTGCACTGTGAGGGGCTCATGCCCCACAGCTCCCCTGGGCAATGGCTCTGTGCTGCCACGCCCCATGTCATTTCCTCCCCTCTGGCCCCCCTGCCCAGTGCAGCCCCTCCATGGCCATCTGGACACCCATTTCTGTAACTGTCAGCTACTGGGAGCTGGAGCCCTTCACCCCAGTTCTCCTGTTCTCTGCTCCAATAGCCCAGGGTCAGCCACCTGGGCGCAAAACACCCATCTCCCTTTGCAGGCCCCTCAAATTTCAAGGGAGGCCTCTGGGCTCCCCTTAGCTCCAGCCACCTGGCCTGTCCTGTCCTGCATGGTGGTGATCTACAGCCTCCACCTACCTGGTCCCACCTCACAACGGGGGTTAGTGGTAGAAAGGGCTGAATGGGGACTAGAACTTAGAACAGGAGAGCCCGGAGCCTTTTGTCAACAGCGCCAAACCTTGGTGCTGCTTAAGTCCTTTAAGGAGCTAGAAGTGATTCAATATCCCTGGTATCCAGATCAGCGGTGGCAGCCTGGGCCTGTGGGCCACCGCCAGCCCTGACCCTGACCGTATCCAGATCAGCGGTGGCAGCCTGGGCCTGTGGGCCACCGCCACCACCAACCCTGACCCTGACCTGCTGCTTAGCCTACCGGTCCCCAGAGGCCTGCAGCCAAGAGGCACCACTTCCCACTCCCATAAAAGCCAAGCAGAGGCAGGGCGCGGTGGCTCACGCCTGTAATCCCAGCACTTTGGGAGGCCCAGGCCGGCGGATCACAAGGTCAGGAGATCGAGACCATTCTGGCTAACATGGTGAAACCCCGTCTCTACTAAAAATACAAAAAAAATCAGCCAGGCGTGGTGGCCGGCGCCTGTAGTCCCAGCTACTCGGGAGGCTGAGGCAGGAGAATGGCGTAAACCCGGGAGGCGGAGCTTGTAGTGAGCTGAGATCGCACCACTGCACTCCAGCCTGGGCGACAGAGCGAGACTCCGTCTCAAAACAAACAAACAAACAAAACACAAAAAACAAACAAAAAAGTCAAGGACAGCTCTCCTGAGCCTGTCAGGAGCCCCAGCAGAGGAAAGCTGCACTGGGCTGGCGAGGGCTGGATCCGTGCTTTCCTGCCTCAGTGTCCCTTTGTGCCCACAGAGGCCCTGAGACGCTCCAGCACTTGACGGGAAACCACCAGGCACACTCTCTGGCCTCACGATCCCGCTCCAGGAATCCACCCAAAGGAAACGGCATCCCAGTATCAAGGTGTCTAGAAATGTGAAGGCCAGAAACGTGAAACCACCTAAGCATCCCTTGGCTGGGGATGTGTCATATAAATCATGGGACACCTGTCAGATGGACAACTCTGTGCAGCACGAATCAGGAAAGTATCTGGTTTGAAGGGACATGACAAGTGTAGCTTCAGTCTGCAAGGAGCCATGCAGAGTAAGGGCTTCTTCCTCCTGACCTTTGGCTCCTCTTCCTCATGGCCCCAACATGGCTGCTGGGCTTCAGGCAGGAAGCAGGAGAGATCAAAGGGCAAACCCAGTGGCTTTTCTCAATGGCCAGAGACAGGTCACACCCCGAATTACCGGAGGCTGAAGGTGTAGTTTTAACTGGCCCGGGACAAATGGGGGGCTCAGAGGTGAGAGAGAGGGTAGGGCGGAGAGCTACAGAATGAGCTCTGAGTTCATTTTAAGTAGAAGCAAACAAGAGGTGCAGCAGCAGGCAGAACTGGCTAAAACCACGCCTGCAGTAGGCATGGCTATGTACACACAGGCCTGCAATACAAATAACCCCTCTGGGAGTGACGCTGGGAGAGGAAGAAATTCGTCTTTTTTTTTTTTTTGAGACGGAGTTTCACTCTTGTTGCCCAGGCTGGAGTGCAATGGCACCATCTCAGCTCACTGCAACCTCCGCCTCCCAGCTTCAAGCAATTCTCCTGTTTCAGCCTCCCAAGGAGCTGGGATTACAGGAGCACGCCTCCATGCCCAGCTAATCTTTGTACTTTTAGTAGAGACGTGGTTTCATCACATTGGTCAGGCTGGTTTCACACTCCTTACCTCAGGTGATCCGCCCGCCTCGGCCTCACAAAGTGCTGGGATTACAGGTGTGAGCCACCGTGCCCGACCAAAATTAATCACCTTTTATAAAATTGCTTTGACAAGTGATTGGGTTAAAGGTGACTGTGATGCTTGAACCCCGGAGGCGGAGGTTGCAGCGAGCCAAGATCGCGCCACTGCACTCCAGCCTGGGCGAGAGTAAGACCTTGTCTCAGAAAAAAAAAAAAAAAAAAAAAAAAAGGTGACTGTGATGGTTATAAAGTGTGTCTGCCAATTGTCTTCTCACCAGTCAGCACTCTTCCCACCTAGCAGGGGAGTCCAACTCTCCACCCCTTGATTAGAAGGCCCACTCGACTCCCAGTGAACAGACACAGCATGACTTCTGAGGCCGGGACCTGAAAGGCAAAATGACCTCCACCTGGTGCTCACATTGCAACTCCACCTTGAACACTGGCTGCCATGTTGTGAGGAAGCCCAGGCCACGAAGCTGCCACATGGGGGTGCTATGGCTGTGAAATAAAATCTTAAGCCCCACTGACTGACTGAATGGACCTGTTTTGGCCAAGGAGACCTGGCCGTGACTAAGACACGTCAGTCACGCCACAGTACACTCCTTCCTCACTAATCAATACCAGATTTTTTTCTTCAGAGTTGAACAGAAACTAGTCCTGAAAACCAAAAAAAGGGAAGTCTCCTCTGCAGACTCTAACATCAACCAACCTTTATATTTTTCAGTATTACATATAATGATGTAGTTTTACTTCATACCCCTCATCTGCACTTTTACAGACAACAGATGCAGAACCGTCCATGGGTCCTTCCTTGGAAGCTTCCTTCCTGTGGAGGAAGATGTTGAGGTAGCCATCTGTACTTGCTGAAAAGAAGTTTATTGCTATTTTCTTATGTTATTATACAAAACTAGATTTGCTTAAAACATTTCCCAGTCTCTTTAAAGGAATACTAGTTAGTGGGAGGCCACAGCTGGTAAATTACCCTCAGTAGTAGTTTCAAGTAGTCCATAACTATAAAACTCGTTACAGCCAGGATATGTCGGAACAGAACACTCCCGCTGGGGTCCTCAGCTTTGGATGTCAGCTCGGCCCCCCAAGGGGTCCCTACACCTGGAAGCTGATTCCACTCATTAGTCTCGAGCTGGACGCATGTGGAGTTCACGTGGAGTTGCAGCTGACTGGCTGGTGGGGTGAGTCTGGCCTCCCATTGTGGAGCATGGGCGCCAGCCTCACTGCACGGTCACCCTAGGGCATATGCTGCGGGCTTTTGTGGCATTCCTGTGGCCAGCCCAGAGGCAGGCAGGGGCTGTCTGGGGTTCGCCATATGCACCATCACCTGGGCTTGGGGCGAGCTGGAGGAGCCACTGAGGCTCAGAGCTCTGGGGATCCCAGGGTCCTTGTCCACGCTGCAGGTCACACTGGCCAGCTTGCTGGTGCTCTCAACATGGTCTCTGTGGAGAGAGGAGGCATGAGTTGGCAAAAGAGTGTAGACAGGGTTTAACCCCCAACTCCATACCTTCCCAGGTACCCAGGCCCTGGGCCTTCAGTGGGCCTGGGGCAACTGTCGACCTGAGCACTGAGGAGCTCGCTTCCTCCTGCCAGGAGCTGCCCTGCACCCTAAGGTGCACAGAGGCCATTCCATCTCCCTGCTGGGCCCTGTTGGCAAGTGGGTCCTTCATCCACATAACCAGGGTGTGGCCCAGGAGTCAGACACTCGCCCCTCTAAGGTGTGGGAAGGGACTTCCTGGGACTCACTCAGAGTGTGCAGAAACCACCAGAAACCCAGCTGCCTGGCCAGGGCCTGGGACGTCCCAGGCAGAGGAGGGATGCTGGGGAGAAGGAGGTCAAGGGGAAGACATCGTCCCTCCTGCCAGGCCTGCCTCTTTGGTGGCCAGGAGCTGGATCACCCACCTGCTCCACCCTCAGTCCTCTCGTGGCTCTCCCACCCCCCAGACAAAAACCAAGCCATTCCCCAGGCTGACCAGACCTTGGCCCTGCCCCATCTCCAGCTTCCACGCACACTGGCCTCTGCTCCATGTGGGCTGCCTGGCGGCTCCCACCTCCAGCCGTTTGCCCTTTCCTCCTCTCAGAGGCTGTCTCTCTCCCCTCCCAAAGCAGGCTGTCTTAGTCCTTTCACTTCCGGCATCACCTCTTCCAGGAAGCCTTCCTGGACCACAGCTCCCACCCACAACTAATTCTCAGAAAAACTCTAGTAAGTAGTAGGAAATAAGAAATGATCTGCTTATGCAATGAGTAAGTTAAAGAATCAATAACTGGTGGAGACAAAAGGGAGCTTCGGGGAGCCAGGAGCCAGACTGACTTCACCCAGCCTCTTTGACTGGTTGTGTGGGAGTCTATACAGGTTTCTTAATCTGACAGTTCTTCACCTGGAAAATGGGATAAAAGTAGTACCCACCCCTAGGTGAAGAGAGTTAATATTTGAAAGAGTTCAGAACAGTGCCTGTCACATTGCAACTTCTGAGAAGTACTTATGAAATAAAAACAAGGTCAAGAGGCAAACCTCACCTTGCTCAAGGAAATTTACCATCTATGGAGGTAGCCTGGGCCCTGCCTGAGGGGTGGGCAGTCCCAGAACAGGCAGATCCCAAGGATCCTGCCTGGCAGCCCGGGGCCCAGGGCTGGGGACTCAGGGAACTCTGCCTCCATTGGCTGCGAAGTCCTGGGCAGGACCTGGCTTCTCTGAGTCCCCACGAAGCTGGGCTGAGTGCTCGAGGTCCCCATGTGTGCGAGAGCTCTGGGAAAGGGCTCTGCCCGAAGCGTGCCCCTCCCAACCCCCCTCAGCCTCACCACCACTTCCTGCCTCTTGAGCTGACTATCAGAGTCCCCCAAGCTGACCTCCTCCAGCCTCTCACAGCCTTGTCAGGGTGCCTCCCTCCCGCCCTGGCTGTCTCACTCCCCTGGGAGGTGAACACAGCTCTGTACACAGATCTGTGGTCACTCTTGGACGGGACGCGCACGTCCGACCACATACTGTGCAAGTTCCTGCAGTGGAAGAGACAGTGTCTGTGGCGCTGGGACCAGGCAGACGTGTGGCCCCAAACGGCACCCCTGGGAGCCCCTCTGGCCAGCAAAGCCCCTGCAGCAGCAGCAGCAGCTGTGGCTGCCATCATCCCGGACACCATGTTGCCTTGAGAGGCAATTATTCCTTCCCCCATTCCACTTTTCCCAGTTATGACACAGGATGATGTGGTCTCAGTAATGGGGAGTGGGATCACAGGTGGGGCAATGGAGGAGCTCTGAAACTGGCTTTGGATATCTCACTACCCAAAAGGAAAGGCATTAGCCACCATGGCCCCAACAAAACTAAAATAAAAAGGAAAGGGGGCCAGGCATGGTGGCTCACACCTGTAATCCCAGCACTTTGGGATTACGCTTTGGGAGGCTGAGACGGGTGGATTGCTTGAGACCAGGAGTTTGAGACCATCCTGGCCAACATGGTGAAACTCCATCTCTACTAAAAATACAAAAATTAGTCGGATATGCTGGCACGCGCCTGTAGTCCCAGCTACTCAGGAGGCTGAGGCAGGAGAATTGCTTGAACCCAGGAAGCGGAGGTTATAGTGAGCCGAGATAGCACTACTGCACTCCAGCCTGGGCAACGTAGTGAGACTGTCTTAAAAAAAAAAAAGAGGAGCTGGGCATGGTGGCTCACGCCTGTAATCCCAGCACTTTGGGAGGCTGAGGTGGGCGGACCATGAGGTCAGGAGATGGAGACCATCCTGGCTAACACGGTGAAACCCTGTCTATACTAAAAATACAAAATATTAGCCGGGTGTGGTGGCGGGCGCCTTTGGTCCCAGCTACTCGGGAGGCTGAGCAGAAGAATGGTGTGAATCCGGGAGGTGGAACTTGCAGTGAGCCGAGATCGCACCACTGCACTCCAGCCTGGGCGACAGAGCGAGACTCCAGCCTGGGCAACAGAGCGAGACTCCATCTCAAAAAAAAAAAAAAAAAAGGAAAGAGGCCTAATAAATTTATAGCCAATCGATGGGTCAGGTGCCCTCCCACAACACATGGAACAAAACATTAGGAGGTAATTCAGCAGAGAAAATGAGAAAATGACTAATGCCAGCAATGGCACTGGTGAGCCAAGGCTGGAGAAAACATTCTTCCTCGACATTTATCAAAGAAATGCTGACGGAAACCACCCACACAACTTGTAGCTACTGTAAGAAACAAATGATAAACAAATGGTCAGCACTCAGTGATGATGCAGTTACCAGAAAAACATGGCCACACTCACTCGTACCAGAGCTCCCAGGGAAATAATGTGGTCATAAAATATTCAGACTGTTGGGCCTAAACAATCGAGTCCTAGGATCACCTCCAAGAGTTGTGGTCTTGAAAAGAAAAGCAGCACTAAGCAAAAAGACACTGACCACGTCTGGCCACTCAGCAGGGGACAGTCTAGCAGATGCTGGAAGCTTTGGAATAATGGGCTGCTGTAAGGAATGATAGCCTGGAGGCCTCAGACCACCATGGTGACCTGGAGCGTGTTGCTAAGTGCAGAAGTCTCGAGAGCAGCATTTCTGCTACATCCGTGTTGATGTAATACACACCTGAAGCACCAGGAAAGGAGACAGAAAGGTGAATTCCTTCCCTGCAGGTGTTGGCTAGACCCAGCATGGGGTGTGCAACCCAGGGCCGCACAGATCACCACCTCCTGTGCCTCAGTTTCCCTGTCTGCATAAGGTCGTAAGAGTGGCAACGACACTAACAGCCAGTATTCACTGAGCTCGCCCCTGGGCCTGGCGAGAGAGGCACACACCTGGACTCAGGTAACCTCAACAACTTGAAAGGGTGGGCGCTACTGCAATCCTCACTTTACACATGAGGACACCGAGGCATGGAGCTGTTACAGTCATACAGTGAGGCCATGAGGGCTGGGACCAAGTGCACTGCAGGCTTGAAAGGCTCCAGCGGGAGGGCCTGAAGGAAGGGAACACAAGCTCAATGATGTCGTCTCGATGGCTTCCCGGAGCCCGGCGTCTAAGCGCTGTTCTCCACCCAGAGAAACAGGGCTCCTGGAGCAGTGGCGAACCGCGGAGCTGGGCACAGAAAGCACGAGATGGGCCTGGGACATCCTGTGCAAGGCAGGAAGCCCTCACACACTGATGGGGATGGATCAGAAGGACACAGGCCATGGCTTGGCACAGCTCCCACTGCCAAGAACAACTGGAGCCCACAAAAAGTGTGCTTGAAAATAATGCAGGGGAACAGGGGAAGGGGCATGAATGAGGTGGCCTGGCTGAGCTGGTAACCGTGAGAACGGGAGGCAGGGACAGGAGATCCGTGACGATATTCTACTTTTGTGTATTTGTGAACTTTTCCCAAAATAAAAGTTTCAGAAAAGAATATTCATGAGTTCATGTGATGCTAAAACAACAAAACAAAATCGAAAGAAAAAAAGGGAAGAAAAAAACAGCTCATCCTCATCCTTGATAGAAGGAATGTCAGAAGTGCAACAGAATGAACAAAATCACCATTCCGTAATGCCCAAGGCAAGAGCAGATCTGGCAGGATCACCCTTGCACGCTGAGACCACGAGTCGGAGGAAGCTGAGACAGTGGAGGGACGCTTGCAGAGCCCCTTCCTCAGGCTCTGACAGTGGAGGGATCTGGGGGGCTTCGCTTCAGCCAAGAGACCTCATTCCATGTGGCGTCTTGGGGCGGCCTGGCCCATGTCTGTGATCTGCACACGCAGCCCTGTACCAGAAGTGCACAGCTGGCCCTGGTCACACAGAAACCCCAGACAGATCCAGACAGGACCTCTGCATGGGCCCTGGTCACACAGAAACCCCAGACAGATCCAGACAGGACTTCTGCCTGGAGCCCTCAGAGGACTACACCATGAAAATCTGAAGGCCCATACCCATTTAAGGAGCCCAGAGACCTGGCAGCTGAGCGCTGCGTGTGATTATGGACCAATGGGTAGGCACGCTCAATGCTGCTCACCACACTGAGACGTTCTCCACTCGACAGGCCACATGCAATCAATATTAGATTTCTGTTGGTTTTTATTTTTTTTGGGACGGAGTCTTGCTCTGTTGCCCAGGCTAGAGTGCAATGGCGCAAACTTGGCTCACTGCAGCCTCCGCCTCCTGGGTTCAAGTGATTCTCCTGTCTCTGCCTCCTGAGTAGCCGGGATTAAAGCCACACACCACCACCCAGCTAATGTTTGTGTTTTTAGTAGAGATGGGATTTCACCATGTTGGCCTGGCGGTCTCGAACTCCTGACCTCAGGTGATCCTCCCACCTCAGCCTCCCATACTGCTGGGATTACAGGTGTGAGCCACCACGCCTGGCCAATCAGTATTAGATTTCTGGACTCAGAAAAAGAATGTCCTTGTATTGGTTCAGGGCAAAAAAAAAGTATGTGTGTATTAAGAGAGAGAGAAAGGAGAGGGAGAGAGCACGGGAGGGAGAGCAAGTGACTGAAGCTCAGTGTAGAGCCCCGCTGGGTGTGGGTGGAGGGAACACAGGTGTGTAGAAGCTTCAGCTTCCCTGGAGGATGGACCCTCCAGATGAAAACAATCCGGGGGGCAGTTCTGAGTCCTAGAATGTTCGTCAGGACAGAGGGCTGCAAGGACCCCCAGCCTCTTGTTTTAGAGATGGGAGTTAAGGTTCTGGGTGGGCCAGGTGTTCTCAGGCTCTCAGCCTGTGGGAGCAGCAGGTGGCCCGGGGCCTGACCCAGCTGGACCCCTTGTCCCCCAGCATGCCCCCCACCCAGACCCGGGCTCACGTGGTGAAGCTGTGGTTGTCGTGCGCCTGGCTGGACCTGCTCACGGGTTTGTTGAAGTGCTTGAGGCCAAGGTATGCGGCCTGCACTGTCTCCAAGTCCTCATCTCTCAGCTGGGACCACAGCTGGGCTGACCTGGAGGAGAGTTTGGGAGGAAGGACTCTGAGCATGCACATGTGTCCCCGACAGCGGTGAAAACGGACTCCATGTAGGCCCACGGCACCGTCTGCAGGACGAGCACAGGCTGGCAAACCTCTCAAAGAGCTGGGCAGTGGATGTTTTAGGTGCGGTGAGACACATGATTTCTCCCACAGCTAAGCTCTGCCGCTGCAGCCCAAAAGCAGCCACACACCAGTAGACGATGAACATGGCTGTGTTCCAATAAAACTTTACTTACAAATACAGGTGGTGGGAAGTTCTAGGGCTGGACAGTGCTAATGGCTGCACGACGTCAGGAACATACTTAACGCCACTGAACTGTAGGCGTTAAAAAGGTAAGTCTGATGTATTGATATTTTACCACAATAAAAAATAAAAACAAAAAAAAATAATAAATTACCACGGGGAAAAAACCTGACAGGGAGCTGGACTTCGCTGGTGGGCTACAGCTAACCAGCCCTCCATCTGCAGTGACAGTGACTCCCCCTCAAGGTTTAGGGGGCGTGTGTGGCAGCCCTGCAGGCCGTTAACACAGCAGAGTGCATACTGCATATGTGTAGCAGGTTTAAGAATAAAACAATCCCAGCCTGGCCGCGGTGGCTCACGCCTGTAATCCCAGCACTTTGGGAGGCAGATCACCAGGTGGATCACCTGGGCAGGAGTTCGAAACCAGCCTGGCCAACATGGTGAAACCCCATCTCCACGAAAAATACAAAAAATTAGCCAAGTGTGGTGGTGCATACCTGTAACCCCAGCTTCTAGGAAGGCTGAGGCAGGAGAATTGCTTGAACCCAGGAGGTAGAGGTTGTAGCAAGCTGAGATCACGCTACTGTCCTCCAGCCTGGGCGATAGAGCAACACTCCGTCTCAAAAAAAAAAAAAACAAAAAAAAAACCAATCCCCCATGAACCCATGGCCTGGCCTAAGAGCAGGGCCTCGGAGGCCCACATGCTCCCCGGCTGTGATGCTGCCCGTGGCTGCTGCATGGGCCAGGAGCAGCACTTGGTGAGACGCAGGCTCAGAGCAGTGGTAGGAACGGGTGCGTGCCCTGAGGGCAGTGCCGGGGTTCCCATGAAACACTCTGCCCTTTCCTCCTCCCATGGTGCCAAGAGGCGCCTCCCGGGAGGACCCTGAGACCATGAGGCCACCATACCTGTTGGAGCGCCGCTGCTCACTCTTCTTCATGCACTTGAGGAGGCAGCAGGTGAGGAAGGCCATGGACATAAGCAGGATGATGGCGCAGCTCACAATGGAGGCAATCACGGCCACCCTGAAGCCAAAGGTCTCGTGTGGTGGCACCACTGTGTGGGAGACAACCACGGCTCCTGGGCGAGGTTTGCCCAGATCTGCCTGGCCCAGGGGTTGGGGATCTCAGGGGTGGTAGGGGCAGGGCCTGGGTGTGTACAGAGCCCGGGCAGCCCTCAGTGAGCCCTGTTGCATGGTAAGGGGGCAGTGAGGTGCTGGGGGCTGAGGCAAGGATCTGTGCAAACTATATTTGGAGGTGGGGCTATCAGAGAAGACTCTCCCCAAGAAACAGGTATTTGAGCAGGGTGTGTAGGAGTATGCAGAGTGGCTAATTGAAGGGGGTATTTGAGCAGGGTTTTGTAGGGTGTGTAGGAGTATGCAGAGTGGCTAATTGAAGGGGGTATTTGAGCAGGGTTTTGTAGGGTGTGTAGGAGTTTGCAGAGCGGCCAGTTAGAGGAGCTCTGGCAGAGAGTTCAGAGTGATGGCCTACGTGGCTCCTACCCAATGGAGTCCTGCCTGAGGAATGAAGGAAGGGCAGGCCACAGAGAGGAGGTGACAACAGACAGTGCTGAGGAGGCCTTGCCCAGTCCATGGTCTGGGTTCTCACAATGCCCCAAGGTGGCAACATTCTTCAGGGGGCCTACATTCCTTCTCAGGTTACTTTCCAGGAAGGCCCAAAATACTATGTATCTGCTGTGTGACCTCAGCTATGCTCCAAACACTAGTTCCATCAGATTCTACTGGATGTTCTGGCTAAAAAAGGCCCCAGAATCCTAATTTGAGCAACACCATGTACTCCCCTAGTAGGGGCCACGGCCCTGTCTCCTGGTCCCCATTTCCCATGCTCCCTAGTGGATGCTGGCCACCCAGAATGAAGACTACATTTCCCAGTGGTCACAGGACCATGTTCTGGCCAGTGGAGGATAAGAAGTGATGTGGGACAACTTCTAAGAACCTTCCCTGAGATACTGGGGCCTGCCCTTTGGCCCCGGGGCCCCTCACCCCATAACAGCTGCCTGGAACACAGCTGCTGCCACCTTGAATCATGAGGCTGAGGGCATGCCCAGCAGAGCCATGCCAGGGAATGGGCCTGGCTCCCACTGCCATGGAGCCCACACAGGCCTGCCTGCCCACCCCGAAGGCTGAGCTCCATCATAGTTAATCCTAGCATTTTGGGTTTTCTGCCTCTCAAAAGCTAATCCGAACACTCGCATTCTCAGAGAATCACCAGCATGTGGACATTTGAAAGATTCTGAGAAGTCCCGCAGCATAAAAACCCAGAAGCTGCCAAACTGTATTTTGACTCTGAGCCCTTTTCATGCACAAAACACATGAACATACTACACATGGCTTCGTTCCGGACGTGCCATTCTGGGCACTGAAAAGGGACTACCTTGTGGACCCTCCAACACCTTTACAACAAATACAACCAGAAAACCATCTCCTCCCACAGACTGGGAGCTCCAGGGCCAGGCACATCGTGACCTTCCGTGTTGCCAGTACTTAGCATTCCTGATACATGAAATATCCTATTAAAGTTTGCCATGTCCACGTGTACGTGAATGAATGAATGAATGAATGAATGAATGAATGAACATAGTTTCCTGCTTAACAGATGAAAACGTGCTGGCTCAGAGAGCTTGCACAGCCTCTTGGCAGTGAGGGGCTAAGTCAGTAGCAGAGCCAGGATTGGAGGCCCACTGCTAGGCTTCGGGTCCACGCTGCCAACATGGCAGTGGGAGGGTTGAGGGCCACCAGCTGGCTGCTGATATGTAAGCAGGCTGTCAGTGTTGGGAATGGGATCCTACACACTGGCCCAGCCCTTGTGAGTAGACACCCATGCCATCCCCACCCACACCATCCCCACCCGCACCATCCCCACCCGTGCCATCCCCACCCGCGCCATCCCCACCTGCACCATCCCCATGACAGGATTTGGGGCCATCCCCCACCCCCAGAGCTACCGAGCTGAGAGAGGGGTCCTTACGTTTGCACACTGGAGACCCTGAAGACCACTCAGCGATGCTCCCCTTCCAGGTGCAGGTGAGGAGCCCAGACCCCACCATCTGGTGGTTGGAGGGGCAGTGGAACATGAGCACGGTCCCCACGGAAGCACCATCGCCACGAAGGACTTGGAAGGTGGCTTGCGGGGGTAGCCGCAGCTGAGCGCAGGTGCCTGGGGAGAGAGGCAGGTGTGAGGCATGGGGGGTGGGCACGCAGGGCGGGGCTGGGCAGGACCCTGGAGGGAGGAGCTGGCACAGCATTGGGGAGCACAGGGGCAGGATGCAGCTCCAAAGGCCATTGGATGCTCTAGAGGTCACATGGGGTCATCCAGACCCAGGGACAATGCAGAGCTGGATCCCTCCAGGAAGTACACTCTAGACGTTGAGGATTGGAGCGTTAAAAAAAAGAAACACATGTTAGAAGACAATAAAAGCAAATATACCTTCCCTGAGACACTGAGGCATTGCCTTTGATTATGACCTAAACACAGTTCCAAAGGCAGAAATCAGAACGAAAAAAAAAAGAGGGACAGAGAGAGAGCAACAGACTTGACTGCATACAAAGCAGAAAGCAAAAGCTTCTGAGGCTCCCTAATAATGGAAAACAACCAACTCAGTGAAAAATTCGGGAAAGGATATTTGGAAAGCACAGGACAAAGGTTGGTTCGACAGTCTTAATTTATAAAGAGGTCTTACACATCAATGAAAACTGAATTTTCCGTTTTAAAAAAAAAAAACAACAAGTTCTAATGTGTGAACAAGCAATTCGCAAGGACACCAATGGCCCACAGTCATGAAAAATGCAGACCCACAGGCAACTGAGGAAATGCTGATTCAAGGGAGAGCTCAGTTTTCCTGCATCAGTGAGGTGAAGGCAAAAAGAAAACAATGTGCAAGTTGGCAGGGCCTGGGAAGCCCTGTACCCGGGCTGGGGTACAGATCCAACCTTTCTGCAGAGCGTTTGGTAAATTCGTTAAGCACCCTATGTTGCATATGCACCCTCAGCCACAGGAAATAAGAATCTGCTGGCCGGGCGCGGTGGCTCACGCTTGTAATCCCAGCACTTTGGGAGGCCGAGGCAGGTAGATCACGAGGTCAGGAGATTGAGACCAGCCTGTCCAACATGGTGAAACCCCATCTCTACTAAAAATACAAAAATTAGCTGGGTGTGGTGGTGCATGCCTGTAATCCCAGCTACTTGGGAGGCTGAGGTGGGAGAAATGCTTGAACCAGGGGAGTCGGAGGTTGCAGTGAGCCAAGATCACACCACTGCACTCCTGCACTCCAGCCTGGCGACAGAGCAAGACTCCATCTCAAAAAAAAAAAAAAAAAGAAAGAAAGAAAAAGAAAAAAAGAAAGAATCTGCTGCCAAGATTATGGGGAAGCCCACCTCAGAACCATACGTAATAGAGAAAGGCTGAAACAACCCACGTCTCCCGCAGAAGGGAATGATTCCCTCACCCAGGTCCATCCAGACGGTAAAATACCAGGGAGCACTTACAGTGATGTTCTTATTTTTTTTGTTGTTGTTTTTTTTTTTTTGAGACGGAGTCTCGCCCTGTCGCCCAGGCTGGAATGTGCAATGGCGCGACCTCAGCTCACAACAACCTCCGCCTCCCGGGTTCAAGCGATTCTCTTGCCTCACCCTCCCGAGTAGCTGGGATTACAGGCGTGTGCGACCACGCCTGGCTAATTTGCTGTATTTTTAGTAGAGACAGGGTTTCGCCATGTTGGCCAAGCTGGTCTCGAACTCCTAACCTCGTGATCTGCCCGCCGTGGCCTCCCAAAGTGCTGGGATTACAGACATGAGCCACCATGCCTGGCCAGTGACGTTCTTATATAAGGACACAGAGATGCTCTGGATGCAGCAGCAATCAAGAATTTTTATAAAATTCTAATGATGACAACAGCTGGGACTGAGAAGATTACTGTGGCTAGACGCCGTTGCACCTGCCTTACATGTGCCATCATCTATCGGCACAGCAGCCTACCCAAGGAGAACCATCATTATCCCCATCGACAGATGAGCAAACCGGGCAGAGGGTCTTACAACACTTTCTGCAGTCACACAGCTCTTATGCTGAGGGAAGACTGAGAACCAGACAAGGAGGCTCTGGTCTAACTTCACACACATTCATATGCACACACAATGTATATGAGTTGTCGTGCTATGCATGTATCAGCAGCTGGTTACTTTTCACAGCAGTGAAGTGTTCCATTGTGCAGATGGGCCTCAGTGTGTGTCCCTGTTCCCCGCATCTGAGTTGCCTCTGGGTTTCAAGGATGTTCAGTGAAACTGCTAAAGACATCCTCGAGCAGGTCTCCTGGTGTCCAGATGCAAGAGGCTCTTCCTCCTGCTTATCTGGTATGTCCTGATTTTTGGGCATTGACAGTGGACCGCTGGTGCATCACAGGTAAAGAACAGGGACAGGCCGGGTGCGGTGGCTCATGCCTGTAATCCCAGCACTTTGGGAGGCTGAGGTGGGCAGATCACAAGGTCAGGAGATTGAGACCATCCTGGCTAACACGGTGAAACCCAGTCTCTACTAAAAACACAAAAATAATTAGCTGGGTGTGGTGGCGGGTGCCTGTAGTCCCAGCTACTCGGGAGGCTGAGGCAGGAGAATGGCATGAACCCAGGAAGCGGAGCTTGCGATGAGCTGAGATTGCGCCACTGCATTCCAGCCTGGACAACAGAGTGAGACTCCGTCTCAAATTAAAAAAAAAAAAAAAAGAACAGGGACAGCAGGCCGTGCTGATTCATGGCATGTGCAGAGGCAGAGACTGACCGGAGACAGCAGTGGTGAAGGGCCACCTAAACATCTCTGTGTCTGTCTCCCTCTGCACAGGCAGAGCCTGACACCCAGAGATGGGGGTGATGGCGGGGACAAAAACTGGGGCATGCAGAGTCTGAGGGACTTCAATATTCCACACTGACCTGCTATGACCTTCCCCTGTCCTCTGTGTGCTGTGTCTCCAGCCAGGACCGTGCCCCGGGTGCCAGGCATGGAAGTCTCACTGCCCACCGAGCCTGAGATGAGACCTAGCCAAGCTTCTGAGCTCCCCAAACCTGCTCACCATGTGGCTTCTCCTATTATAAGTTCAATTTAAATCAGCAGTCCCTCCATCCTTCAGTTGCTTGGGCCCCAAACCTTGAAACCTACTTTCTCAATCCACAACCAATTTGCCAGCAAACTCTGTGGACTCTAATTTTAAAATGTTTACCAAAGACATCTGAGGTAGGCTGCATACCATCCCTCAGATTTATTCACGTCCGCCCAGGAACAGTCACGTGGGCTGGCTGTGTGCCCAGGCAAGGTCTTCATCTGCAAGACCTATCACTCCATTTCTTATCCCACATCTGAATTCACAAGCCCATCTAGGGGGAAACTGAGGCTCAGAGAAGTCACACCACCCCTTGCCCCAGCCATGTGTGCCACGGCTATTAATGGGCATCAGCAGAGCTGGGCTTCAGGCCAGGCCCGGAAATCTGGTCTGGGATCTGGCAAAAGTGGAGGTTACCAGAGGCTCTGTGCCATGGCAGTGACAGTAAAGGATGGCATTTGGCTGTAGCTGGCCAGGTCACATTGACCTACTCCCCAGCAGCACCCAGTGGTCCCCCTGCCCCCTGGCCTCTGTGTCACTGAGGACCCTAGGGCCTTAACAAGCTGAGATGCTGAGGGTGAGAGTGTGGAGGCAGGGGTGGCCCTCAGCAGGGGTTGAGGCAGACATGCCCCACCACTTTGGGAAGGTCAGGCTACACAGATTCTGCCCTGACGACACTTGCTAGTAAGGGAGGAAGAGGTGTGGGAGGGGCTTATGGTTTGTGTACTTTTCTGGGAGGGATGCGGGAGGGACTGATCTAACACAAACACCACTGGGGGCCTAATGGGTGCTGTACTTCATTATAGCCCTATGAGGAGGGTGGTCTACCCCTAGCTTACAGATGGGGAAACTGAGGCACAGCAAAGCTCAGTGACATGCCCAAGGTCACTCAGTGGGAATGTGGTAGGGATGGAACTGGGACCCTGCACACTGTGTCGGGAGCCCCACCTGATGGCCAAGCCCAGGGGGTAGCATCTGCCCATCTCACCTCATCCTGGGTAGCTTCCACTCTAATTCCCACTCCTGGCTGTGGATGCCTCTAGTAACCCTTCTCCCCATTCCAGAGTTGCAGCTGGAAATGTGATCACCACTGAAAACTACATTTCCCAACCTGCCCTCCAGGGAGCTGTCACGTGACTGAACCTGGCCAATGAGGTGTGAGCATAGATGCTGTGCCAATTCTGCATTGGGGAGTGTGATGGTTAATACTGAGTGTCAACTTGGTTGAACGGAAGGATGCAAGTATCGTCCCTGGGTGTGTCTGTGAGGGTGTTGCCAACGGAGATTAACATTTGAGTTGGTGGACTGGGAGAAGCAGACCCACCCTTAATCTGGTGGGCACCATCTAATCAGCTGCCAGTGAGGCTAGACTAAAAGCAGGCAGAGGAACATGGAAGGACTAGACTGGCTCAATCTTCTGGCCTCCATCTTTCTCCCATGTTGGATGCTTCCTGCCCTTGAACATCAGACTCTAAGTTCTTCAGCTTTTGGATTCTTGGACTTACACCAGTGGCTTGCCAAGGGCTCTCGGGCCTTTAGCCACAGACTGAAGGCTGCACTGTCTTCTCTACTTTTGAGGTTCTGGGACTCGGACTGGCTTCCTTGCTCCTCAGCGTGCAGGCAGCTTATTGTGGGACTTCACCTTGTTATCATTTGAGTCAGTACTCCTTAATAAACTCCCCTTTATATATACATCTATCCTATTAGTCCTGTCCCTCTAGAGAACCCTGACTAATACAGGGAGCAAAGATGGTGGACGTGTGAAGGGGCAGAGCAACCTCTCGGATCCTAAGAAGAGAGAGAAATAAACTCCAACTGGAGTTAGGCCACTGTTTTTTTGTGGATTTGTTAAGTGGACTGGCTCAAATCTGATACAAAGCTTCAGCAACACGTCTCAGCCCAGTGCCTTATTTAGCGCTTGGGATTCTGCCTGGCCCACTCGGGGCCCCAAGGTGACAATAACAAAAGTAGGAATATCAGCAGCAACAATAATAATAGAAGGAAGAATAATGCCCAGGCTGTACTCTGTGCTGAGCGCTTCAGCAGCTGTCGGGCGACAGTACATAAACGAGCACACGAGGTCCAGCCTGTGGGGCTCCTAGGCCACCTCCACCACACGCATTTGGGGGCCCAGGCAAGGGAGCCTGCCCCGGCGTCAATGTCAGCACAGCTGTTGTGCCCACCTTGGACTGGAATGTGGAGGAAATGAGGTGTCTGGAAGGCATCTGGAAGGTGGCTGTGCCTGGTACACATGAGGGCAGGAGCCATGTTGTCCTTGGAAGAGCTGCCTCCCCCATTCTGCAGCCCCAGAAACCATGGCTCAGGGACACTGAGGTCACATAGCCAGTTTGTGGTTCTGCCAGGGTCAACCGCAGCCACCTGGCTCTTCATCCCTGGGCTGTCCCCATCCTTTCTGCCCCTTCAGTATCTGGGGAAGGCCAGCCTCTGGCTGGGCAGGGTCATTCTGACGGCTCCCTGTCTATGCATAGATCCTCAGCATTCGCACAGCTACTAACAATAACAATGCATGTATGGATGGAATATTTTGTTCAAGAGCACCCCGCATTCCTTATCTGCATTATTACAGATAAGGCTCAAAGAGGTGGACTCACCTGCCCAAATGCCCACTGATAGCAGGGAGGGAGCCACCACTAGATGCAGCGTCTGAGATTCTTACATTTGTAACATATATGTAATAGGAGATTTGTATCTTCTCTACATAAACAGCACTTAGATATTAATAAGCCAATGACAAAAATCACAACAAAATGGGGAAGTTAGAAAAGAAAGACAAATGGCTCGGCCAGGCATGGTGGCTCATACCTGAGAATCCCAGCACTTTGGGAGGCCAAGGCAGTGGATCAATTGAGGTCAGGAGTTCAAGACTAGCCTGGCCAACATGGTGAAACCCCATCTTTACTAAAATACAAAAATTAACCGGGTGTGGGTGGCACATGTCTGCAATCCCAGCTACTTGAGAGGCTGAAGCAGGAGAATCGCCTGATCCCAGGAAGCAGAGGTTGCAGTGAGCCGAAATTGTACCACTGCACTCCAGCCTGGGCAACAAAGTGAGACTCCATCTCAAAAAAACAAAAACAAAAACAAAAACAAAAAAAAAGGAAGAAGTAAAACAATCTCCATTAGATGACATGATTTTGTATATATGTAGAAAAGCCTCAGAAATCCACTAAAAGCTATTATAAATAGATATGAGTTCAGCAAGGTTGTAGAATACCAGGTCAACATACACAAGTCAAATGTATTTCTGTACAGTAGCAGGGAGCAAATTGAAAATTAAGAAAAACATTTTATACAATAGCATCAAAAAGAATGTTACAAATTTAATAACAGAAGTGCAAAACATAACTCTGAAAACTACAAAACGTTGTTGAAAGAAATTAAAGACCTAAATAAATGGGAAAACGTCCCATGCTCATGGATCAGGAGACTTAATATTGTTATGATGGCAACATATTATGGTAGTCCCTCCTTATCCTTGTTTTCACATTCCATGGTTTCAGTTACCGGTGGTGGTTCCACAATCAGAAAATAGTTACCTCACAACAGTTGTGCTTTGGGGCCATTATTGAGTAAAATGAGAGTTGCTTGAACACAAACACTGCAGTATCAGGGGATCTGATAACCCAGAGGGCTACTAAGTGACTCACAGCAATCCCAGGCGGGGTGGAGCAGGATGGGTGAGATTTCGTCAAAATACCCAGAGTGGCTCACAGTGTAAAACTTACAAATTATTTCTGGAATTTCCCATTCCATCACAAGGCCTATGTATTTCATCTCACTTCATCTCATCATGTAGGCATTTTATCATCTCACATCATCACAAGAAGGGTGAGTACCGTCTATTAAGATATTTAGAGAGAGAGAGAGACCACATTCACATTACTCTCATTACAATATATTGTTATAATTGGTATAACTTATTACGAGCTATCATTAATCTTTCACTGTGTTTAATTTATAAATTAAACTTATCATAGGTACATGTGTTTAGAAAAAAAAACAACGTATATAGTATCTGAAGTTTCAGGCATGCACTGAGGGGTCTTGGAATGTATCTCCCTTGGATACATTGTATCTACTATAGCATTGTATCTTCTATATTCATTGAATCTACTGCATTCATTGAATCTACTGTATTCGTTGAATCTACTGTATTCCTCAAACTGATATACAGATTCAACAAAATCTTTATCAGAATCCAGCTGCTTTCTTTCTAGAAATCAACAAGCTGATCCTAAAGCTCATATGGAAATGCAAAAGACCTAGAATAGCCGAAACACTCTTGAAAAAGAACAAAGCTGGAGGGTTCACACTTAACCAAATTCAAAACTTATTACAAAGCTAGAGTACTCAAAACAGTGTGGTACTATCATAAGGACAGACATAAAGGCCAACAGAATAGAACTGAGAATGCAGAAGTAAACCCTTACATTTACAGTCAAATGATTTTCAACAAGGGTACCAAGATAATTAAATGGGAAAGGAATAGTTTTTCAACAAATTGATGCTGGGACAACTGAAGCTGGACCCCTAGCTCATACCATATACTAAAATTAAAATGAATCAAAGACCTAAAAGTAAGAGCTAAAACTATGAAACTCTTAGAAGAAAACAGAGGGGAAAATCTTTGTGAACTTTGGCAATGGTTTCTTAGGTCTAACACCAAAGACAAACACCAAAAGAAAAAGAAAAACAGGACTTCATCAAAATGAAAAATGTTTGTGCTTTAAAGGACACATTCAAACAGGACTTCATCAAAATGAAAAATGTTTGTGCTTTAAAGAACACATTCAATAAACTGAAAAGACAACTTACCAATAGGGAGAAAATACTTGCAAATCATGTATCTGATAAGAGGCATGTGTCTAGAACATATAAAGAATTATTACAACTCAATTATAATAAGACGACAAAATTTTAAAATGGCCAAAGGATCTGAACAGACATTTCTCTGAAAAAGATAAGTTAGCAGCCAATAAGCACAAGAAGATTCTCAAAATTATTAACCTTCAGGAAAATACAAATCAAAACCACAAAGAAGTCTGTCAAAAAGACAGGCAATACCAAGGGTTGGCTGGGCGTGGTGGCTCACGCCTGTAATCTCAGGACTTTGGGAGGCCGAGGTAGGTGGATTACTTGAGGTTAGGAGTTTTGAGACCAGCCTGGCCAATAGGGTGAAACTCTGTCTCTACTCAAAATATGAAAATTAGCCAGGTGTGGTGGTGGACGCCTGTAATCCCAGCTACTTGGGAGGCTGAGGCAGGAGAATCACTTGAACCCAGGAGGTGGAGGTCGCAGTGAGCCAAGATTGTGCCACTGCACTCCAGCCAAGGCAACAGAGTGACTCTGTCTCAAAAAAAAAAAAAAAAAAAAATTGACTGGAGTGATGGTAGCACGTATCTATGAATCTACAAAAACTACTCAGTTCTATGATTTAAATAGGTACATTGTATGGTATGTGAATTATAGCCCGGTAAAGTTGTTTAAAGAATCATGGGGAAAATATGTCAATTAAAGAAATGCACATTTAAAATTGAAGACACTTGGCCGGGCACGGTGGCTCACACCTGTAATCCCAGCACTTCGGGAGGCCGAGGCAGGCAGATCATGAGGTCAGGAGTTTGAGACCCGCCTGACCAATATGATGAAAACCTGTCTCTACTAAAAATACAAAAATTAGCTGGGCATGGTGGTGTGAGCCTGTAGTCCCAGCTACTTCAGAGGCTAAGACAGAAGAATCCCTTGAACCTGGGAGGTGGAGATTGCAGTGAGCCGAGATCATGCCACTGCACTCCAGCCTGGGTGACAGAGCAAGACTCCATCTCAAAAAGAAAAAAAAAAAGCAACTGAAGATACTCTTTTTTTGCTTCTTATCTCTGTCAGAGTTAAACAGACCAGCCCTTCAGATTAGGGAGGCTGCAGGGGAGGGGTGCACAATTTCTAGGGGTGGTACACAGAGTGGGGAGGGCCTGAGGAGCTGCCCTGCCCTTCCGGGGGATGGAGGGGACACTGGGCAGGACTGGAGTCAGCAGGAGGCAGAACTGCCCAGGGATGCTGGGTCGATGACAGCTGACACTGAGCATTACCTGTGCCAGGTACAGCTCTAACCCCTGGCCTGGGCTATTTCCTATAACCCTGGACTGACTCTCGCTGGCCTTGGGTCACCTAGCTCCCAGTGGCACAGCTAGGACTTGAATTCTGTCTCCAGGGTTGGGCTCTTCATCAACTACCATGCTCCGTATCCGCAGACATCAGTGTAGGAATGAATAAATGAATGAATGCAAGAACAAATGAATAGAGGACTGGCAGCCTGACCTCACGGACAAGAGTCGTGATCAGCACTCCCCAAGGGCCAGAAACCACTTTGCTTTTTCAGGATCTTGGGATCTGGATATGCACTGTTCTTCTGGCCAAGGAGGTGCCTATGGGATTCTGGAGCCCTGGCAGACACAGCAGGGCAGCCACGGGCTGGCCACGTGGCCCCTTCTCCAGGGCAGCCAGGCGGCCAACACTTCCCAGTCCTTAATTTAGAGCTGCGACTTCTGCATTCCTCTGTGGCTTCCCAGTCCACTGTGGCCCTTGCAGAGAGGAGGCCCCACCAGCCATAGGTTTGGGAGTAGCCGTTGGCGGATGGGAGGGGAGGTTGGCGAGGGTGAGTGCACCCAGCACCCACAACAAGCACCTGGCTGTGTCTGCCCAGTGAGAAGATGAATGGATGAATGTGAATTCATTCTTTAAAAATAAAACGGGCCGGGCGCGGTGGCTCAAGCCTGTAATCCCAGCACTTTGGGAGGCCGAGACGGGCGGATCACGAAGTCAGGAGATCAAGACCATCCCGGCTAACACGGTGGAACCCCGTCTCTACTAAAAATACAAAAAACTAGCCGGGCAAGGTGGCGGGCGCCTGTAGTCCCAGCTACTCGGGAGGCTGAGGCAGGAGAATGGCGTAAAAAACCCGGGAGGTGGAGCTTGCAGTGAGCTGAGATCCGGCCACTGCACTCCAGCCTGGGCGACAGAGTGAGACTCCGCCTCAAAAAAAATAAATAAATAAATAAATAAAACGATAACTTCGTTAGAATAATGAGATGCCTGGAGGGGTGGACCAAGGGATGGAGACAGATGTGAGAAAGCAGGCACAGCAAAATGCGAAGGGTGGAATCGAGCTGGTGCATGTCCAGGCAAAAAATTATTTCAACTCTGCCTCACGTTCAAAAGAAAAATGCTCGGGGAAGACCTTAAGCATCCCCACTGCTGACATGTAACTACTCCCCTGGGCACATCCCCTTCCCACCCACTGGGGTCCCAGGGAAGGGGCGGCCATACCACTCCCCATCCAGGACCCAGACACTAACCACTGCTGAACCGTCTGGGCACTGGGCTGATCCTCGAGACTTACTCTACTGAGACTGTGTGTCACCGCGGGAACATAGCTTTCTCTCAAACAAGACAGATGTGACCACCAGGGCCTCCCATGCACCCGAGGCAGCCAGGCCCAGCTCTGGAGCCAGAGGACCTGGGTTTGAGGGTCAGTCCGGCTTTTCCAGAAGACCCTGGTCACTTCTCCACCTACAAATACCACAGCAGGCAGGGTGGGGCAAGGACTGGATGAAATGATGATCATCCCAGCATGGCCACCTTCACAGCTGACTTCCTCTAAGTGTGTCTTAGAAGGAGCAGCTCCTCGGATGGGCGCGGTGGCTCACGCCTGTAATCCCAGCACTTTGGGAGGCTGAGGCAGGCAGATCACAAGGTCAGGAGATCGAGACCATCCTGGCTAACACAGTGAAACCCCGTCTCTACTAAAAATACAAAAAATTAGCCAGGCGTGGTGGCGGGCACCTGTAGTCCCAGCTACTGGGGAGGCTGAGGCAGGAGAATGGTGTGAACCCAGAAGGCAGAGCTTGCAGTGAGCCGAGATCGTGCCCACTGCATTCCAGCCTGGGCGACAGAGCGAGTCTCCATCTCAAAAAATAAAAAATAAAAAATAAAAAAGGAGGAGGAGCAGCCCCTGCCCCTGCCTGCCCACATGTTGTGCTGAGCTGGGTGGGGAGCTCATGACTAGCCATGTCTGAGGTTGACCAGTCGGCTCTCGCCTAGGCATGTCTGAGGTCAACCAAGGTCTTGTCTTGGTTCACACTTCATCTGTCAAAAGCCACATCCTGTGTTCTCAGCCACCAGGTTCTGCTATAGTGAGGGCTCTTGTCCTCAGACAGCAACTGCAGGTAGTGGATTACATGTCACAGTGAAAGGCATCAACAAGGGGGCAAGCATGGCCCCTTCCCAGCATCCCCAGAGCCTGTCCTGCCTGCATCATTGAGCCTCACAGACATGGGGGATAAAGGGTGAAGTCGGCTGGGTGCGGTGGCTCACACCTGTAATCCCAGCACTTTGGGAGGCCGAGGTGGGCAGATCACAAGATCAGGAGATCAAAACCATCCTGGCCAACATGGTGAAACCCCATCTCTACTAAAAAAATAAAAATTAGCGGGGTGTGGCAGTGTGCGCCTGTAGTCCCAGTTATTTGGGAAGCTGAGGGAGGAGAATTGCTTGAACCGGGAGGCAGAGGCTGCAGTGAGCCAAGATCACACCACTGCACTCTAGCCTGGTTGACAGAGTGAAACTCTGTCTCAAAAAAGATTTTAAAAAAAGGTGAAGTCACCACCCACAACCAAAGAAACGGGACCAGCCAGCGCGGTAACGCTGACCTACAAGAAGTCCGAGATGTGCTGTCAAATTAAAAACTCAAACAAAAGTATAAAACGATTTGGAGTACAAGCCCAGTACAATTGATGCCAGCCCCCTAACTGTACGTGAGCAGAGAAGGATGGTGCCTAGTGGGGCTGGGGGGCCTTAAATGCAGTCCTGGTGTCAGACCCCGCATTTCTAGCCAGCTGACCAGGAGGGTCTCATGCCCAGGTCCTAATGTAAGTGCACTGCTGGAATGGCTTTCCTTCACAAGTCAAGCAGAGGGTCTGAGAAAGTTACTGGTAGGAGGGAGGGCAGGGTGAGTCCTCGCTGAACACTCACAGCCCTGATCTGCCTCCTCAGAGCAGCCGAGAGGTCCAACCTCCTTTAAGCCCTCAGCCAAGAGGGCACGGGGAGGCAAAGTCATGTTCCTGTGGCCTCTGCTGCCAGAAAGAGAAGCCACTGACCGGGAATGCCCTGGTCTTAGCCCCCAGTTGGGTGGGCAGGTTTCCTGGAAGGCTAATCAATAGGTTCCCAGGGTCTGATCCTGACAAGACGCTTCCCAGCAGCAGGTCCTGGACCTGGATTTCTCACCTGGCTCAGTCTCAACTTCTCCGTCTGCAAAACTGGTGACTTGCCCTCCTGGGTCTGAGAGGAGCAGGACTACCCTGTGGAGACCTTGGAACAGGATCTGGTGCACAGGGTCACTCCCTAGGTCAGGGCTTGAGCAGCCCAGGACATGAGCCCTACTGGGACCCTAGGCCTCAATCCCCAAGGTCCATGAAACCCAGGAAAACTTCAGCCCTTAGTCCCTGATCCCCAAAGTCTGCAGTATACAGGGGACCTTCAACCCTCCAGGCCCCAGTGGGGTCTCCTGCACTCCTTTCCTGAGCCTGGGAGGTCAGGAAACACTTTCTCTGGGCTGGCTCCATTTTCCAGATGAGGAAACTGAGGCCCATAAACCTGCCCAAGGCCCCTGGCTGCACAATGGCAGTGCCAAGGGTAGGAGCCTGCACTCCTGTCCCCTTGGGGTAGCCCTTTCCATAGGATTCACAGCGAACTCACAGCCAGGATTCCATAGGATTCACAGCGAACTCACAGCCAGGATGGGGCAGGCAGGCAGCACAGTGCCAGGAGCTATGGCCTACGAAGTCTCTATCTGCACCCAACTCCCAGGGGCGTTCCAAGAAATCACCAAGGCATGAGGATGGAGCTGGTGGATCACCCTTGGCTCTAACCCCCACACAGCCAAGTCCTGCTCACACAGAGACTCTAGGACTCCCAGGGGACCCAGGGCCACCCCTCACTGACCTCCTGAGCCCCTCCCCATGCCTGGTGCCTGAGAGGCAGATCCCACCTGTCCCCTCCCCTGCTTCAAATACTCATGAACTCTCAGCTGCCCGCAGATGGCCCTCCTGTGCCTGATCCCTGCAGGGGACCCCACACCCCAGCTGTCTTTGAGGATGTCTCTTCCCTAAAGCTGGAGACAGAGGCCTTGCCTCCCTGGATCTGTCCTGCCCTCCAGCCCCACCCTACCTGCCTGCTGTTCCCCAGCCCTTGGTTGTGGCTGCCCTTGATCTGCTGGCCCAGCGCTGGGGCATTTCTTACCTGGCACCCTTTAGATCCCTTTGCATGTAAATCTTAAAGGAGAGGGAAAAACAACAGAAACCCGATTTGATGCAAACAAGGTACAAAATCAAACACATGAGGCCCTGCCTGGCCCTCCCACGGCTCAGGGGCAGGTGGAGAGGGCCAATGGGTACCTCGGGGGCACACCTGTGGGATGCCTGAGCGGCCCTCAGCCCACATGCCGCACCTGCGCCTCTGCCCGGCCACCTACTGCAGCTGCGCTTCCTCCCTCTCTGGCCTTATGTACGGAGGCGGGCAGGCCTGACCGGGTGGGTCCTCATCCTCCCAGCCCATGAGGCCAGTCAGGCGTCTGAGAACAATCCGTACTTGTTAATCTTCTATCTAGAACCTTGGACCCCAGGTCAGCCCTTCCATCCTCCCTCCTGGGATTCGCCACACAGCCCCTATACCCTGACCTCGCCTGCTATGCGACAAAGTAACTATGTTCCCTTTTATGCTGGCTGAGGCTGTGGGAGAGAGGGCACCCGAGTGATAGAGGCAGGCTGTGGACCCAGTCTCACCTAGACTCGATCCCCACCTGCCAGTGAGTCCCTGTGTGACCTCAATCTGGGTCTCAGTTCCCCCAAACGTGAAACAGGAACCTTCAGAGGAATTTCTCAGAGTTTAAAGGGGGTGACTTGTGCACACAGAGGTGCTTTGAGAACAGGACCCCCAAGACCCTGGCAGTGGGGACAGGGCCTGGCCCCAACACTACATGTGAGTGGCCCACAGCCCTGGTTGTGTGTCTTCAGGTAAGTCAACTGCCCTCTTTGAGCCCATCTCCACATGGAGGGTGGGCACAGGCTTCAGAGCCACTGCAGCCTTCCATCTCCAGGCTGAGCAGCAGGGTGGCCTTAGGACGTGGAAAGCTCACAATCCTCCAGAACACAGGGGGGCTAATTCCAAATGAGGAACGTGTACCCCCACATCCCTGGTGGAAAACCGAGGGCCCTGGAACCTATGTCTTCTACCAGCTGCTCTGTCAATGCCGATGGGTGGCAGGAGGCCATAAACAGGCATCACGGGGCATGTCCGCCTTGCTTTGACTTACACAGGCATTCACAGGGTCTCAATTTCTCCTCCGTAAAATGGACACAGTTCAGTTCTGGGGCAGGAGTTCAGGGGTGAAGCCAAGAAGGCACCGGCAGAGCACACCTCCTGCTACCCCCCCGCCCAGGCCCTTCCTCCAAGGCCCTTCCAGGGATGCCAGGGGGGTTACCTATAGCCACTGGAACCCTGCTTTCCTGGACAATCTCCCAGATCAGGGAGTGCTGGGGCCGACCTGGGAGCAGGGCCAGGGGCCAGTCACACAACAAACATGATAAACTCCTACTCTGAGCTAGTCTCCCCCGCACGCTGCCCTTCTCCCAGGGCGCTCATGGGAGATGAGGGAAGACCACTTCCTGCCTCCTGGGAAGACAAGTGTGTCTGCACTACTGTGCTCTTAATAGCTACTCTAGGAAAGCCGGTGGTAATGGTCCCATTTTAAAGATGGTGGGAAAAACACACACGCCCATGCTGTGTTTTTGGTTTTTGTTTTGTTTTGAGACAGAATCTCACTCTGGTGGCCCAGGGTGGAGTGCAGTGAGGTGATCACAGCTCACTGTAGCCTCGAACTCTGGGCTAAAGCAATCCTTCCACCTTTCAGCCTCCAGAATAACTGGGACTACAGGCACATGCCACCATGCTCGGCTCATTTTTTTTTTGCATTTTTTGTAGAATGAGGTCTTGCTATGTTACCCAGGTTGGTTTCGAGCTCCTGGACTCAAGCAATCCGCCCGCCTCAGCCTCCCAAAGTGTGGGATTAGAGGCATGAGCCACCACTCCTGGCCAGTGGTGTTTTAGTGTCAAATCCTCTCCAAAGACTCCCAACCCCCTAGCCTCTCACTTCACAGCACATTTCACAGATCAAGAAACTGAGATCTCATGGCAGGAGAGTGATGGAGTCCAGATGATGGCATCATCCCTGCACCAGAACAAGTGTCCTCCCGGGGCTCCACTGGGCCTGTCCACAAGCTTGGGGGCAGGTAGACAGTGGGGAAACTGGGGAACATGGGGAAACTGAGGCACAGAGGTGCAGCGACTCACCCCAGGTCACAGGGGGATTCTAACCCAAAACTCCAACAAGGGGGCCAGTGCCTGGGAAGTGGTCATGGTGGTCAGAGGCAGAGCCAGGGCCAGGGAGGATGAACAAGAGCACAGGGTGCCAGACTAAGCTCCATTCCCAGCACAAATTCCAAGGCAAACAACCTTTTGTATGCAAATATGCCAGAGCCTCCAGATACTCCCTGGCCTTGGGCTGACCTTGGGCAAGTCAAGGCTATCCAAAGGGCATTGGCACCCACTCCTCCAGGCTGTTGTGCCAGTAGAAGGGGCTCCTCAGGCAGTACCAGGCCCTGGGCAGGCCTTGCTCAACCACAGGAGCAAAAGTGCTCATCACCCCAACACCAAATGAGGGACTCTGGACATTAGGCTGCCAGAGAGTCAAACTAAACAAACCAAGTCCACCAGCGCCAGGAACAAGTGTCAGCGCCCACGTTGCGGAGTTGAGGAGCTCTGCTCGGTGAATTAGCTCCCTGAGCCGCAGTTTCCCCATCTGTGAGAGGAAGCCAGCCTCCTGCCACCTTCCTGCCAGTTCCCTGACGCTGCAGGCTGACAGCGTGACCTGGTCCAGCCCACCCCAGTCCGGGCTTCAGCTTCCTCCTGCGCAGAGCCTTAGCCCCGCAACGCCCGAGACAGCCAGGACCCTCAGGCCTAACGCTCGTGGGTAGTGGCCACGGAAAAAAGTTTTTGGGATATCTGAGACCCCGAGTTCCGGTTTGCTTCCACTTCTACAAGGGTTAGACTTTAGAATCATTCAAGGAGCAAGGCCAGCAATCGAACCCCGGAGACTTGGGCACGGGAGCAGAAAGCTCTTTAAGCACATTCTTGAATTCAAACACTTAAAAGTAAAATAAAAAGCAGCCTCTCTTCCTTCCGGAGGCCTCTGAGCCTCGGAGACAGCCGAGGCGATCCCAAGCCTGGCCATAGGATGACCTCGGACAGCCACTCCCCTCTCGCAGGCTCAGTTTCTCCATCTGTAAAGTGGAGCTGCGGTGGTCACCAAGGAATCGTGAAGATGCAACCTCCCTCAGGGGCAGAGAGGGCTCCCCGCTCCCGCCTCCGCGCCGCCCGCCCGCCCGCCAGGTGAGGCCGGTTTCGACTTCCCCCGGAGGGGCGCGGAGGGGTCCGGCGCCTGCGGCGCGGAGAGGCTTGGCCGGCCGCGGTGTCCGCAGGCGCCCGGGACCAAGGCGCGGCGGCGACTCGGGAAGGGGCGCGCGGGCTGCTGCTCGCTGCCAGGCTTCGGCTCCGCTAGGGCGCCTGTTGGGCTGGCGGAGGGTCGAGGAGGTTCATACTAGGGGCAGATCGCGGCTGTGGCCCCCACCCACGGCTGTGCGGCCCCGCGACCCCCTCCCCTCGGCTTTCCCGTCTGTGAAATGGGCGCAGAGCCCCGCACGCGGCCACTCGGCCTCAGCCCTCACCTGTGCGGTTCCCTGGGGCAGGCGTGGTGACCCCGGCCCGCCCCCGGGGCCTCGCCTTGCCACGGAGGGTGGCGGCCGCCCCGCGCATCCTGCGCGCTCCGAGGCGCTTGGCGGGGTCTGCCAGGGCAGTGAGCCGGGCTTGTGGGGGCGGGACCTGGACCCGGGTGAGGGGCGGGACGCAACAAGCCCCGCCTCCCGCGCCCGCCCAGGGGCGGTGCCATGCAACTTACAGACCACGCCCACATTTGGGCTGGGACCGAGGTCCGGGCGGGGGCGGGGTCCCCTGGGGAGCCCGAATACCCAGCGGGCCAAGCCAGCTGGCCGAGCGGAAAGTGTTGCTCCTCCGGGGCGTTGCACGCGCGGCTACCTCTGCCTGACACCCTTCCCCCATCCCGCCCTGTTCTCACCTCCATTCCTAGTGTGGTTTTTCCATGCGCTTCTATGTTTTTATTTTTTGAGCAGGATTTTGCCTTCTCAGGGTGCCGGATTCGGCCGGTACCAAAGGGCAAAGAGCAAAACCCCTTCCCGGCCGGCCCCTCGCACACCCCACTCCCCCCCAGAGATCTGTGTGGACCCAGCCTTCTTTCCCTGTCTCTCACTGGGCCAGGCCTGCTGAGGCACCCTGAGGTCTGGGTGCCCTTGTTGTCTTCGGTTCTCACTGAGGGGCCCCCAGCTGGGAGAAACAGGATTGAAAGCCCTGGGGTCTGGCTGCAGGGCCCACACGCACCTGGAGGCCTCCCTTCTCCTGGCTTCCCCTTCCCACTCAGCTCCACCTGCAGCAGGCCCAGAGCTGTGATCCGGGCTCTTTCTCTCTCCCTGACCCCACCCAACCCAGGCTTAGCCCCCTTCCCAAACAGCCACCAAAGGGTGGGGTGTGGTGTCAGGCCTCAGACATCCTGGATCTTGGGCTGCTTATGGGAAGCCACCTGAGCCGTGCCTATCCCTGTGGAGCTGGCAAAGGTAATCCTGGCAGAGGGAACAGCTGGAGCAAAGGCCCTGGTTTGGCAATGTGTGGCAGCAGAAGCCCAGAGCAGCTGGCTGAGGCATGCCTGCAGGAGCGCAGAAGGTGGCCCAGGTGGGCCAGGCTGTCTCCAGAGTGCCTGGCAGGTGACCGTGAAGAGTGTGGATGTTCAGGTGGACCATGAAGCGGGGTTCCAGCAGGAAAGGCCCTCCCCGCCTCTGCTTTCCGAACCCTCCAAAGCTGAGGTTCAGTGTGAAACGTGAGGGGCCCTCCCCCTTTCACCATCAGGGTTGGCGTCACCCCTGATATCTTCTTCCTCCTTGCCCTTGTGGGTCACACACGATGGCTTACTTCAAGCTCCTTTATTCAAAACCCAGCATGTGTGTTCTTCCGCCGTGTGGGGAAGCACAGGACCGTCAGCGGTGCCCACTGCAGACCACGCTCTGGGACCCCAGAATGTCTTGCCAAGTGGCCCCTAACCCACCTCTCAGGCCTGTGTGGTCCTTTCTCTGGTTTTGCCCACCATGCACCACTGGGCGGAGGGCCACTGCCTGTAGGTACATGGACAGGGCTGGGAGGGAGGTCTGGGGCAGCCCTGCAATTGCTGGGTGGAGCTAGGTGAGGATGGAAAACACTAGGCTGCCTGCAGCTCCTTAAGCCACCACGCTGTGGCCCAGGCCTTCAGGACTCCTCAAATGCTAAACACCTGGCCATTTAGGAAGTGTGTTTCCTAGAGCTGAGTAACATAGTGCCACAGACTGGGTGCCTGAGAACAACAGGAATTTATTGTCTTATGGTTCAGGAGGCCGGAAGTCTGAGATCAGGGTGTCGGCAGGCCTACAATCCCTCCAGAAACTCCAGGAGAACAGCCTTCCTTGCATCTTCCAGCTTCTGGCAGTTCCTTGGCTGGTGGTAACTTAACTCCTGTCTACACACGGTGCTTTCCCTGTGTCTCTCTGTGTTCACATCTCTCTTCTAAGGACACCAGTCATATTAGATTAGGGCCCATCGTAATGTCCTCATCTTAACTTAAGACCCCATAAAGAGTCTGTAAAGACCGGCCGGGCACAGTGGCTCACACCTGTAATCCCGGCACACTGGGAGGCGGAGGCAGGTGGATCGTAAGGTCAGGAGTTCGTGACCAGCCTGGTCAACATAGTGAAACCCTGTCCCTACTGAAAATACAGAAATTAGCTGGGCGTGGTGGTGCGTGCCTGTAGTCCCAGTTACTTTAAAAAAGAGTCTGTAAAGACCTTGTCTCCAAATAAGGTCATATTTGGAGGTACTGAGGATTAGGACTTAAACATAGATTTTGGGGGACACAGTTCAGCCCCTGACAGGTGGGATCAAGGAGGACAGAGCATGTTTTTCTGAGCATTCTGTCGCTTGGTTGGGTTGTGGACATTTAGGCTTGTGGTGCTGGGCCTCCATTTGTACTGTTAGGGGACCTGGAGGTGGCCTAAGGACCTCTGTCATGTCCTTTCCACTGGAAACAGTATGCCTTGCTGTGGCTCAGAACACCCATTTGCTGCCAAAAGGCCATCTTCAGGAGCTGTGGGAGGGATCTGAGCCTGGTTCTGGAGGTGGGCCTGTCACCTATTTGAACCCTGATCAGGGCCATCTTGTCCACCTTTTCCCAGGCCCTTGGAATGGTTTGCTCCTACAAAGCCCAGCAATTCCAGCCACACACATGGGCGAAACTGAGGCACGTGGAAGGAACGGCATGGGCCCACCAAGGACAACCGCCTGGGGTGCCCCCTTCCATGGTGGGAACCATGGCTCTCTGACAGGCTTCCCTGATCCCTGGGGCAGGGGTGGGCACCCTTGCACTAAGTCTTCGTGTTCTCATCTGAGGGGTGGACGTGGTCCTGCCACCCTCTCAAGGCAAGTGAGAGACCGTGATGTGCTCAGGATGGAGTGGTGGCCTCTGAACTGGACTGCCAAGGCCCCGTCAGCATTTGAGCTTGGCCTACCCACCCAGCTCTCCTAGTTGCCTGGTTTCCCAGACTCTCCAAGTCTAGGCACAAACTGGGAGCAGTGCTTGGGCTTCGCCTGCCTGAGTGTGTCTCTTTGCCTTCCTCACCCTCCTCCTCCATGGAGCCCTCCCTGATGGCACTCCCTGTCAGAGCCATTTCGTGCCACCTGTCCTTAAGGCCTGGTCAGCCTGTGTCACGTCTCTGAAATGAAGAGGACATGTGGCCAGGTGTAGAGCTATGGACATGTGGCCGATTGTGGCCAAGAGGATCACTTGAGGTCAGATACACCAGTAATCCCAGCTACTCGGGAGGCCAAGGCACGAAAATTGCTTGAACCTAGGAGGCAGAGGTTGCAGTGATCTGAGATTGCACCACTGCACTCCAGCCTGGGTGACAGAGGGAGACTGTGTCTCAAAAAACAAAACAAAACAAAACAAAACAAAAAAATATGGGCTCCCCTGCTAAAGAGGCAGAGGAGGAGGCTAGGAGGAACGGATGGACTGCTGACAAGGCAGGTCGGCAGAAGGAAGCAGAGTCAGTCACAGCCTGAGGAACTGACCAAAGTCGCAGCCTCTTCCCAGCTCCATTTGCAACTGGGAGCACACAGTGCACTGTCAGTGGATGCTTATTGGATGGAACCTGGGAGGCGGGGGAGGCCTGCCAGCCCTGGGGCTCAGTGTTCCACTCTGTAACATGGGGGTCTCATGCGCTGCCAGAGGTTTCCAGGGGAAGGTGAGGGTCTGGCTTGGGGGTTTCCTCTTTCCTCAGACCTTAGCTGAGGTGTTGCCACCCCCAGGAAGTCTTCCTCAACCCTTGGTTTGCCTGACTCAGCACCCGTGGGCCATGGTGGCCTGGGAGGGGGCCCATGCAGGAGTCTGGTGGTGACAGAGTTCTTGGCTTGACGAGTTTTTCTAAAATTAGATAATAATTGTGGAAATCTAAAACATTTTGTTTTGCTTTTTTTTTTTTTTGACAAAGTCTTGCTCTGTCACCCAGGCTGGATTGCAGTGGCATGAGCTCGGCTCACTGCAACCTCTACTCCTGGGTTCATGCAATTCTCCTGCCTCAACCTCCCGAGTAGCTGGGATTACAGGCATGCACCACCACGCCCAGTTAATTTTTGTATTTTAGTAGAAACAGGGTTTCACCATGTTGGTCAGGCTGGTCTTGAACTCCTGACCTCAGGTGATGCACCCTCCTTGGCCTCTCAAAGTGCTGGGATTACAGGTGTGAGCCACTTTTTTGCTTTATTCTTGATTTTAGTTTTTACTCAATAGAAAATGAGATTTTTGTTCTGAAAACCTCTCACAATAGACCACGTCCAGAAAGTTCTTTTGCAAAATGATAAGAGGCAGGGAAGCACTGGTGGCCTCATGGGTATCTTCCCTTTTTAAAAACTGTATTACCTTTTAAAAACTAAAAGCAAAACAAGAAAAAAAAAAAAAGTAACCTGAGGTTGCAGTTCTAATAGGCCAGATGTTTGCAGAGAAAACAATTTTCCCAAAAATGTTTTCTGCTAGGCCATCTGGAGCCCTCAACACACACCACTTATCCTCCTAAAGCAAGGCAAGAGCCCTGTCCCCACTGTGCACAGCGACAAAGGCCCCTCCCCAGGGGTACTCCGCTGCTGCGGCCTGAGCTCTGACCATCAGACTGTCCTACCTGGCCGCAGCCTGCACAAATAGATCAGTCAGCCCGGGTGACATGACATTGAGCCGCCGCCCTCAGGTTCAGAAATGGTGACTCAGAGACACAAAGCAAGGCGCCCGGAGGGCAGAAGGAATGACAGGTTCATGGAACAGGTACTACCAAGCACATACTGCGTGCCAGGCCAGTTCAGAAGCTGGGATACAGCTGGGCCTAGGAGGGACAAACTCTGGCCAGGGGCTGCTCCCCCGATCCTCATCCTACAAGCCAGGGCCTTTGCCCGGCCACTGCTGGGTTGGCAGATAGCGGCTCATCTTTTTCCCACCCCTCAACTCCTTTTGTACTTTCTGAACTTCCCACAATGAGCATGTATCTATTCTCTGATAAGAAACAAGGATTTTAAATGCTTTGTAAATGTAAACTATTGCAAAATTTCCCACGACCATTCTGATGTTCACTTGTCAGGAAAGATGTGGACTGACCGGGGTCCTCGGCTGCTAGGATTACACAGCATTACCATGCTCTGAGGACTTACAACCAAGCATAGGATTTCAGGTGGGGGGTTGTGCTTCCATTGGCCTGGAGCTGTTCCCAGCTAAGCTGGCAGGTCAGGGGGTGCACAGGTGGGTCAAGGGCAGCCCGAGGCTTAATGCTCAAGAGCCAGTTAAGCTTCTTTGATGCCCGGCACCTGCACAGCGAGCAGCATGGGCCCCCAAGTGCCTGGTCACTGGAGAAGCGTGAGAGCCTCGCCTCCTCCCTCCCCACAGGCTTCCTGCCAGCTCCCACCCTGCCCCCGGCAGAGCAGCGGCTGCTCAGCCCTCACCAGCTGCCAGGCTCAGTGTGTTTTAGTCCTGCCTCTTCACCAGCCCTCTGGTGGCCTCAGGTAAGCCCGCACCCCCTGGGCTCCAGTTTCCCCACCTCCTCTTAAAAAGGGCTGAATTGGAGGGTCCTGACAGCCCGGGGCGGGTACAGTGTGTCTGGCAGCCATGCCGCTGAAGCTCAGAGTGTCTGCTCGGGTCGCTCAGGTTCCCTGGTCTACCGCCTGGCTTATATCTTTGGAGGAGGCAATCCTGCGGGGGCAAGGGTTCCATCTGGATATGGCCCCCGGGTGGCCTCTCAGTGGCCTGGAAGGATGGCTGAGGCTCATCCATACAGAGACATCAGAGGAACTCAGCCTTAGGAAGCTCCTTGGAAGTCTCCTGTGTTACAGATGGGGAGACTGAGGCCTGCGGCGAGGGGAGAGTCTCCCTACAAACCAGGCTTTGGAGCCTGTCTGGGGTCAGCCTGTGGGACCTGGGCATGTGACTTGGGCTCTCCTTGCCTCAGTTTCCTCCCACTCCCAACAAAAAATGGGCATGCCAGGACTCCTGTCCCAGGGCCAAGGGTGGAGCCCATGATAGATGGAGCTTTGCTGCCATCTCTGGAGGAAAGTGGAGAGCAGGAAGGGCTGCTGGCGGTTCCCCGTCTACACTCGCCTCTCCCTCTGCCTGCGTTGGCAGCTCCAGTTTTCTAATAATCACTCAGTTACCATTGATGAGGGCTTCACCATCCCCATTTTACAGACGGGAAACTGAGGCTTAAGCCTGTGAGTCACGTATTTGCTAAGTGGCTGCTTTAGTTGCAGGGGACAAAAACCCAAGTTAAACCCATGGGTGAATAAGGAGGCAGGTTATGGGTGATGGGGGAAAGGTGTCTGTAGGACTCCATCTGTCTCCCCATCGCTCAGCATGCGTTCCTCTGTCTATTGGCCTCACCCACCCCACCACGGATGCTGCAGCTTCCAGGTTCTGAGCAAAGACCTTGCAGCTCACAGTCCTAGAGGCAGGGCAAGGCTGTCTCCCGGGATCCTAACATATCATCCCAGGATGGATCACCCTCAACACTGTGGCCAGGCAGAGGCACTTGGCTGGGCGAGGGTTCCAGTATCTCTGTACCTGTCACTGGATAACCACAGATACTTCTTAGAATGGCAATAATCCTTTCCTTTGCTCACGAACCTGCAATTTAGGCAGGACCCAGCATCTGGTTTCTGCTCCCTGGGGAGGTTCAGCTGGAGCAGAGCTCCATTCCCAGGCCGGCTGATCGCAGGCTGACGCGTTGGTGCCAGCTGTTGACTACTCTCCCAGGGCGGCTTGAGCTTTCTCACAGCATGCTGGCTGGCTTTCCAGGAGCAAGCATTCCAGAGGACAGGAAGTGGAAGCTGCCAGCTTCTCAAGGCCTCGGCCCAGAAACGACACTGCTGTTACATCATTTTCACCAAGCATAGAGCTCAGAGTCAAGGAGTAGAAACAAAGACCTCACTTTCAATGGGAGTGTCAGCAAATTGAAGGGCCGCCAGAGGGCCAAGGCCTGTGCTCTGGATAGAAGCACCAGGCCAGGTTGTTGTCAGCCACTTCTTGAGTATCTGCTGTGTACCTGAGCTCCAGAAGCCGCTCCTCATTAGAACGCCAAGATCAGGCTGAGACCCGAAATGTACACATGATCCCATGACTTTTATTTTCTTTTTTTGCCTTTTGTTATTATTTTTTTGAGACAGAGTCTCGCTCTGTTGCCCAGGCTGGAGTGCAGTGGTGCCATCTTGGCTCACTGCAAGCTCCGCCTCCCGGGTTCCCGCCATTCTCCTGCCTCAGCCTCCCGAGTAGCTGGGACTGCAGGCGCCCACCACCATGCCCAGCTAATTTTTTGTGTTTTTAGTAGAGACGGAGTTTCATCATGTTAGCCAGGATGGTCTTGATCTCCTGACCTTGTGATCTGCCTGCCTGGGCCTCCCAAAGTGCTGGGATTACAGGTGTGAGCCACAGCGCCTGGCCCCCATTATTTTTTGATAAAACACAGACACACACATATACAGACAGATCCAAACACATGGATGGCTGGAGGGTGCTAAGTGTGTGGTGTTATTACTGGGTGGAGATACAGGTGAGGTGCTTGTTCTTAGTGCCTATCCATATTTGCTAAACTCTTTAGAGGAATGTTCCTTTCATTGGTCTGTACTTCTGAGCTATAAGGACGCTGTCTGTGGGGGCAGGCAGGTGCACCCCATTACCAGAGACAAGACCATATTTCGTAGCCAGTCATGAGCGCATATAAATCCGATGATGGCAGTTTGTTTTTTCCCTGAGGCCTGGCTTAGCCCAGGTGGGTCCAAGCTCACAGCGCCATCCAGGGTCTCCCTGCGCTCTTTTCTTTTTTATTTTTTTGAGACAGAATCTTACTCTGTTGCCCAGGCTGGAGTGCAGTGGCATGATCTCAGTTCACTGCAACCTCTGCCTCCCAGGTTCAAGCGATTCCCCTGGCTCAGCCTCCCCGGTAGCTGGGATTACAGGCAAGAATCACCACACCCAGCTAATTTTTGTATTTCAGTAGAGACGGGCTTTCATCATGTCGGCAGGCTGGTATCAAATTCCTGATCTCAAGTGATCCGCCTGCCTCAGCTTCCCAAAATGCTGGGATTACAGGAGTGAGCCACCACTCCCAGCCCCCTGTGCTCTTTTCTTTCTTGTCTCCTTCAACCCCTATGATCCTGAGCCCTCCCGGAAACCACCTCATTCTCAGCTCCTCAGAGAGCATTGCAGAGGGCAAGGAGAGGGCCAAAGCTAGCCCATTTGGTGACTTTGTACACATTTGGAGAAGGCCACATCCCTGAGGGTGGTACATGGGCTGCATCTCAATGTATGTACACATTCCTCAGTGCCTCTGTGTAGTGGATGACCTGCTCAACGGAACATGGTGATCCTTGGTGGGGATCGTGTCACTGCAGCCTTCAGGGGGTAAGAGCGTACTGGTCCTGCACTATAGACCACCTGTAGTGCAAACGGCCATTGCCTCTGGAAGTCAGACTTCAAGAAATGGTTCTGTGAACAGGCCCCTGCCCGGCTCTTCCATGGAGTCAAAAGTCCTTCCCCTTGCTTCCCGATTTTTTTTTTTTTTTTTTTTTTTTTTTTGAGACGGAGTCTTGCTCTGTCGCCAGGCTGGAGTACAGTGGCATGATCTCGGCTCACTGCAACCACTGCGTCTTGGGTTCAAGCAATTCTCCTGCCTCAGCCTCCCGAGTAGCTGGGACTACAGGTGTGTGCCACCATGCCCAGCTAATTTTCGTATTTTTAGTAGAGACCATGCTGGCGAGAATGGTCTGGATCTCTTGACCTCATGATCCGCCCACCTCAGCCTCCCAAAGTGCTGGGATTACAGGCATGAGCCACCGCACCTGGCTGCTTCCCAATTTTATTCCATACACTCATTAACACTGACGGGCTCTGCCTGTCTCTGTGCTCCATGCTGCTGGCCCTGGAGGTCTCCCAAATCCACAGGGCCCAGGAGCAAAGTCCTCACTCCCCAGTGAAGCAGGAGACCCCCTCCCCCAGCCTGTCCCTGCAGTGTTCCCGCTGCAGTGACCTTCCTGCCCCAGCCTGTCCCCGCAGTGTTCCAGCTGCAGTGACCTTCCTGCCCCAGCCTGTCCCCACAGTGTTTTAGCTGCAGTGACCTTCCTGCCCCAGCCCTGTCCCCACAGTGTTCCAGCTGCAGTGACTTTCCTGCCCGCTCTGCTCAGCTCTGTGGCCCTGCTAGTGCTTCAGCGCTCAGCTCGGGCACCACGTTCTCCAGCAAGGATTCCCTAACCATCCAGGCTGGGTGGGGCTGGACCACAGGTTTGCTCCCTCCTCAAATCCCCTGCAGACAAATCATACCTCAAGGGCAGGAACCATGCCTGACTCATCTCTGTGGCCCCAGAGCCCAGCGTGGGGCCGGGCACAGAGCAGGCACTGGTGAGGGTCTGAGGAACATGCAAATGAGACAGTCCGAATAGGTAATGCGGGCGATGACACTGGAAAACACCTGTTGTTCTTTTCTCTCCGCTCACCAAATTGAGCTCTAGTTCATAATATGGAATTTGGCTTCAGGCCATCCTGAGCTCAAACCCTGGTCCCGAGCCAGCTGACTTTGGGGTGGTCACCTGTAGCAGATGCCGTCTGTGCCTGCCATGTCGCCTCAGCCATGCCCACTCGGGGGGCCCTCAGCCCAACTTCCAGCTGCTGGAGACTCCCTCTGGGGGCCCGTATTAATCATACTTTTTATTTTCTGTATTCTGATGCTTTGACATCTTGGGGACTTGCTGACCCTGGAGTGACGGCCCCTCCCAGGGATAGCCAGTCCCTAGAGAGAGTAAAGGACTTGGCTGTGATCACGCCTTTCAAATGCAAACCAACCCAGAGCCCACATGCTACACCCCCTATCCGGGGCTCCCACACTCCGGGCCACCATCCCCCTGCACTCCTCACCCCGAGGCAGGTGCCAGACAATCAGCAAGAGCCTCCGTGCCCCAGAACCCACGGAAATGATTCGCAGCTGCCAGTACTCAGCCGGCTTACCCTGCCTTGCCCACACCTTCCTGCAAAACCACAGTAAAGGCTCCGGCCCACAGTCCCCCCATTCCCTCTGCCTGCTGACCAACCCTGGGGCTTCCCTGTGTGGCCCTGCGAGGCTGGAGGCCTCTTCCACTTTGGATCTGTGATAGCAAGCTATCTTCTCAATGGTAGTTGTCTACTGGTCTGCTGGCCTCACCATACCTGAATAATAACAAAACCAGAATCATCTTCAAACAGGTCCAAAGTCCCTCTGCTCAGGCAGGGCAGGCCGGAAACGTGGGAGAATGATGAATGGTCCCTAGAGAAGCCCTCAACCAGTGTCTCCAAGTGCCTCCGAGGTATTGGAGGGTAAATGCCCAGCTGGATGGTACCGGGGTGACTGTCTACCCTGTGAGAAGCCAGCACTGAATTGGCGTTCACCGCTCCTGTTGAACATAAACAGTCTCCCAGGGCATCAGTATCAGACAAGACCACTTCAACATCTTGTCTTGGCACAGAAAAAACAACGTCAAAGTCACAGGCCAAGTGTGGTGGCTCACGCCTGTAATCCTGCCACTTTGGGAGGCTGATGCAGGTGGATAACCTTGAGCCCAGGAGTTCAGCCAAGACCAGCCTGGCTAACATGGCAAAACCCTGTCTCTACTAAAAAATACAAAAATTAGCTGGGCATGGTGGTAGGTACCTGTAATCCCAGCTACTTGAAAGGCTGAGGCAGCAGAATTGTTTGAACCCGGGAGGCAGAGGTTGCAGTGAGCTGAGATTGTGCCATTGCACTCCACCTGGGTGACAGAGCGAGACTTCGTCTCAAAAAAAAAAAAAAAAAAAAAAAAAAAGGAAAAAGTCACTGGAAAGACAATACCAACATCCTGGGTGATACAAGTGGCTGCTGTTTCATACCAATTGCAGCTTGAGCCTCATTTCATTCCTCTGCTTTCTGATGGAATGTATTAAGATACCCAAGCATAGAATTGCTCCTAATAGCATCCAATGCAGACTGGCTTCCGACCCCCCTCAAAACCACCTAACACAGCCCAAATCCTACTCCACATCCTCCCTAACAGCATCCCACTGCAACGCCCTAAGCTTTCCCAACGCATGTGCTCCCGCTCATTGCCGCAAGTCTGCAAACCCAACTTCGTTCATCAGCAGATGTGTTCTGGGGCTATTAACTGGAGGGATGGAGTAGTAGCTACCAGACTCCCCTGCAGACTAAGGTCCAGTTGCCTCCAGACCTAGTTGCTTAGCTACCCACCCTGTGTGTTAGTGTTCCAGGGTCCCTGCAACAAAGTACCACAAATCGGGGTCTCAAAACAAAGGCATTCTTGGTACTCCTTGGCTTGTAGCTGCACCACTTCAATCCCTACCTCCATCACCACATCTCTGTGTCTTCTCTTCTTATCGGGACACTAATTATCGGATTTATGGCCCATCCTAATTCAGTATGACTTCTATATCTAACTATATCTGCAAAGATCTTATTTCCAAATAAAATCACATTCTGATGTTCCAGGCAGACATAAATTTGTGGGTACACTATTCAACTCACTACAGTGGGAACCCCTAAAGGTTGCTGTGGTCCCTTGTTCAAAATGCATTCACCTCATCCCAATATCCTCCAAAGTCTGAGCACATTCCAAAAGGGAGAAAAGGAGCCGGGCGCGGTGGTTCACGCCTGTAATCCCAGCACTTTGGGAGGCCGAGGCGGGTGGATCACGAGGTCAGGAGATCGAGACCATCCTGGCTAACACAGTGAAACTCCATCTCTACTAAAAATACAAAAAATTAGCCGGGCGTGGTGGCGGCGCCTGTAGTGCCAGCTACTCGGGAGGCTGAGGCAGGAGAATGGCAGGAACCCGGGAGGTGGAGTTTGCAGTGAGCCGAGATCGCGCCACTGCACTCCAGCCTGGGCGACAGAGCAAGACTCCATCTCAAAAAACAAACAAACAACAACAACAACAACAACAAATAAATAAAAAGGGAGAAAGGGAAGAAACGAAAGGGTCTCTTGGTCCTAAGTAAGTCTGAGACCCAGCAGGCAAGTTCCATTAGGTTTCATGATCTGAAAATAATCCTCAGTGGCTCAGTGTTCTGTCCTCTGGGACTGTGTTGTTGGCCCTGCACTCTGGGGCCTTGGCAGCAGCAGCAGCCACCCTCCTGCCACCTGCCCCCCGCAGGCCCGCCCCTAGCCTGTCTCTGTATCCATGCCTGCTGTCCTCCAAGGCATTCTTCCTTCATTTCATCCCATCTCCATGCCTTTCTTTTTTCTTTTCTTTTTTTTTTTTTTTTAAAGATGGAGTCCCACTCTGTCACCCAGGCTGGAGTGCACTGGTGTGATCTCGGCTCACTGCAAGCTCCGCCTCCTGGGTTCACGCCATTCTCCTGCCTCAGCCTCCCGAGTAGCTGGGACTATAGGCACCCACCATCAGGCCCGGCTAAATTTTTGTATTTTTTTTTAGTAGAGACGGGGTTTTCACCATGTTAGCCAGGATGGTCTTGATCTCCTGACCTCATGATCTGCCTGCCTCAGCCTCCCAAAGTGCTGAGATTACAGGCGTGAACCACCGCACCTGGCCCCCCGCCTTTCAATTCAGGCTGGCAGTGTTTCTGCTGGTGCAACATTCTCAGAAATCTTGTTGGTCTCCTGTGTAGTTTACAGGGACCCATGCCATCAGACAAGAGGCTCTATCCACAGATCATTCCTGGATAACCTCATCTCTATTCCTCAGTTCCACTGAGATGGCTGATTGGATCCACGAGTCACATTCATAATGTCTTCAACAAAATGTCTAGCAACACCCTTGGTGTTCTCTTCACACTTTCTTTCCACACTTTCTCAATAGTGAATCTGCTAATTTTAGCAATCTGGACAGGCTAAGGGCTTCCCAGATTACCAAGTACAGTTCCTTTTTGCTTAACAGTTCCTTCCTCGATTTATCTCTTTTCTCTTAAAAGAGATAAATTGCTACAAGCAGCAAAAACAAACCAGGCCACACCTTCCACACCGTTTGGAAATCTCCTACTTTCTACCCAACACTAGAATGTAGTTCAGCCAACTTCTCTACCACTCTATAACAGATCACTTTTCCTCCTCTTTCCAATAGCATGTTCCTTACTCTCTTCTAAGGCCTCACCAGAAGCACCTGTGATGTTCATATTTCTACGAACATTCTGTTCTTTTTTTTTTTTTTTTCTTTTTTGAGATGAAGTTTGCTCTGTTGCCCAGGCTAGAGTGCAGTGGTACGATCTCAGCTCATTGCAACCTCTGCCTCCTGGGTTTAAGTGATTCTCTGCCTCAGCCTCCCCAGTAACTGGGACTACAGGCACATGCCACCACACCCAACTAATTTTCATATTTTTAGTAGAGACGGGGTTTCACCATATTGGTCAGGCTAGTCTTGAACTCCTGACCTCGTGATCTGCCTGCCTCGGTCCCCCAAAGTGCTGAGATTACAGGTGTGAGCCACGGCACCTGGCCTGTTCTTCATGACATATATATTATTTAAGATGATAGATTTCGATCAGGTGTGATGACTCATGCCTGTAATCCCATCACTTTGGGAGGCCAAGCCAGGTGGATCACCTGAGGTCAGTAGTTCGAGACCAGCCTGCCCAACATGGTGAAACTCTGTCTCTACTGAAAATACAAAGAATTAGCCAGGCGTGGTGGCGGGCGACTGTAATCCCAGCTACTTGGGAGGCTGACGCAGGAGAATCGCTTGAACCTGGGAGGCAGAGGCTGCAGTGAGCCGAGATCATACCATTTGCACTCCAGCCTGGGCAACAAGAGTGAGACTCTTTTCTCAAAAAAAAGACGATAGATTTCTCTATATTTTCTCTTTGATTTCTAATCCTCATGAGGAGTACCTTAAATAAATGTCCACTTTTCTACCAACAAGCACTTGAAAGCCATCTGGGCTTTTTCTATCAAGCACCTCAAAACTCTTCCAGCTTCTACCCATTACTCAACTCCAAAGCTACTTTTGCATTTTCAAAAATTTGTCACAACAGCACCTCACTTCCTGGTGCAAAATCTGTATTAGTTTTCTAGGGCTACCATACAAATTAATTCTCTCACAGTTCTGGAGTCCAGGAGTCTAAAATCTAGGTGTTGGCAGGGCCAAGACCCCTTTGAAAGCTCTAGGGGAGGAGGATCCTTCCTTGCCTCTTCCTAGTTTCTGGTGACTCCCAGAAATCCTTGATATTCTTTGGCTTGTAGAGGCATCACTCCAATCTCTGCCTCTGCTCTCCCATGGCCTTCTTCCCTGTGTGTATCTCTCCTCTTTTTTTTCGAGATGGAGTCTTGCTCTGTCGCCCAGGCTAGAGTGTAGTGGCGTGACCTTGGCTCACTGCAACCTCCACTTCCTGGATTCAAGTGATTCTCCTGCCTCAGCCTCCCCAGTAGCTGGGACTACAGCCGTGCGCCACCACATCAGATACTTCTTGTATTTTTAGTAGAGACGGGGTTTCACCATGTTGGGCAGGCTGGTCTCGATCTCCTGACCTCGTGATCCACCCAGCTTGGCCTTCCAAAGTGCTGGGATTACAGGTGTGAGCCACTGCACCCGGCCCTTTTCTTTTCTTACAGGGGCAAAAATCACTGGATTTAGGGGCTATCCTAATCTAATGTGGCTGTTACAACTCTCATTCATATTAATGCTGCCTCAACATCCATCTTGTCCTGTCGCTGGCTTGTCACACCTGAGCTATATATTTGGACACAGTCTCCACGCAGTTCCTGTTTTTGCATTTTGGATAGATAAGGTCTCATACTCTGAACTGCAGGATCACCTTACTTCTGCTTTAAGTCTGGTGAACTTGACAATGTAGCCAAGTTCCGGTGCTTACCCTCATGCTTCCTTTAAATCAACCAATGAGCCCCTGACTTGGGAAACCCACGTAGATAACACCCTGGACCCCAGTAAAGGCTTTGGTCCCCAGATCCCCCTCTCTTTCTCCTTACCTGCTGCTGAGCACGTGTCCCAGACGTCCCCTCCCTTTCCCGTGGCCCTTGTGAAGCATGCTGCCCTCTGCTTCCTGGGCTTTGTGAATTAGAAACTCAATCCTTTTGCCATTTTGGTCTGAGGTCCCCCACTGACTAAACCGAACCTGACCTAAATGCCTCACTTAAGTCACAAACAGTGACCTCATCTTAACTTAACAAATTACATCCCAGTTCCAAATCAGGCCACATGCTGAGGTTCTGGATGGACATGGAATTTGGAGGTGACATTATTCAACACACTGTACCTTGTATTGACTTTCAGCCTTTCTCTGCCTCAATCTCCACTCCCCTACTCGGTTTCCTAGATCACCTCCCAAATAAACTCCTTACATTGAAATCTACATAGCAGGGCCTGCTACGGGAGAACACGCCTCAGGCATGGCCTCCCCATGCTGAGCCGCAGAGTACTTCTCTCCGTGCAGGTGAGGGCAATAGCCCTTTCCTCTGAGGTTTTGTTGAGGGCAGAGGAGAGAATCCTCTTGTCTCACAGAGCAAAATATTCACTTCATGACTCCGGGAAGAGGGGTGCTTTGAGACTATACCCCAATATAATTTTTCTTTTTCTTTTCTTTTCTTTTCTTTCTTTTCTTTTTTTTTTTTTTTTTGAGATGGAGTCTCGCTTTGTCACCAGGCTGCAGTGCAGTGGCGCGGTCTCGGCTCACTGCAACCTCTGCCTCCCAGGTTCAAGCGATTCTCCTGCCTCAGCCTCCCGAGTAGGTGGGACTATAGGTACGCACCACCACGCCCAGTTGATTTTTGTATTTTTAGTAGAGATAAGGTTTCACCATGTTGGCCAGGATGGTCTCAATCTCTTGACCTCGTGATCCACCTGCCTCAGCCTCCCAAAATGCTTTACTGGCATGAGCCACCGCGCCAGCCATGATTTTTCTTAAATGTGAATGGGCTGTTCAGGTGTCTGCAGTTTTTCAATGTCTCTTCGGAACAGATGTTGTTGGAAGGGGTGGATCTTTTTTTTTTTGAGATGGAGTCTTGCTTTATTGCCCAGACTGGAGTGCAGTGGTGCAATCACGGCTCACTGCAACCTCCGCCTCCTGTGCTCAAGCAATTCTCCTGCCTCAGTCTCCTGAGTAGCTGGGATTACAGGCATCCACCACCATGCCTGGATGATGTTTTTGTATTTTTAGTAGAGATGGGATTTCACCACGTTGGCCAAGCTGGTCTCAAACTCCTGACCTCAGGTGATCCGCCTGCCTTGGCCTCCCAAAGTGCTGGGATTACAGCGTGAGCCACCGCGCCTAGCCAGGGGTGGATAATTTACGTGAGTTTTGATAAGGTAAAGGGAAAGCCAAGCTTCCTTTCTGAGACAGAGATTCATCAGGAAGTTGTGTGTAGAATTTACAGTGGGCAGCACTGGGGCACTGAAGACTAACTAAGCTTTCTGAGGGGGCCAGGCCTGGCCCCGGCAGAAAAGAGGAAGAGATGCTATGAGCCTGGATGCTGGGTGGGGGAAATATGGCCCAGGCAGGACATTTTGGAGAGCAGAGGCTGATCCATGCAAAACAGTGGCTGCTGGGTGGAGAAGGACAGCAGTTAGCAGTAAACCTGACTCCACGTGACATTTATTGACTCATGACTAACTACTCCAGATGAAACCAGAGATCTGACTTCCTCCCACCTCTGTTTGGGTCTCACTGGGAGGCTCTTCCGGTTCCAAGATGGCCGCCCAAGCTCAGCAGCCAGGCTCCCTCCTGCCATGGGGGGTGGGGGGGTGGGGAGGCCATCTTGGGCCATGTGACCTTGCAAACCAATCACTGTGACCAAGGGAATGGGGATGCTGATTGGCTCGGGTCGAGTCAGAGGCCCCCGAAGTGGAGTCTTCCTGAAACACCTTCACTTTCCAGAAATTCGGGGCTCAGCTGACACACACCCAGCCTCCAGCTCTTTCTCTCTTAGGTGATGATACCCATTGCTGTCCCCAAGCCTCCAGGGCACAGCCTTGTGTTTGCCCCGCCCTGGCTAGACAGGAAGGGCTGAGTCCAGCCTGGGGCCAGTGCTGGGCATCCCTCAACAGGGTGGGAGGAAGCCCAAGGGAGCAAGGACAGAAGCGTGGAAGTGGGCAGGCTGCTGCCGTCAGGGACCCCGGGAACACTCATGTCCAAGGCAGCACTAAGGCCTGCACCTCCTGTGGCCCAGCTGGAAGGGGCCTTAGCGCACGAGGGATTCAGGGGCCATGGAGCCCGACAGCTGGGAGATGGCATGTGGCTGCTGTCCGACCACACCGTTGTCATCCTGGCTAAGCTGCAGCCTTCCGGAGGCTTGCGGGAGCCTCTGTCAGAGCTTCCCACCTGGGCGCAGGGCACTGAGCCCGTAAATCCACCAAGGCAGTGTGAGGAGAGCGGGGTAGGCCCTGAGGCCGGGCGGCCCAGGCGGCTGCTTTTCAGGATAGAATGTGCAGAATGTGGGGTGCCTGCCTGGGTGCTCCCCGATGGCCTGCCCTGCCTCCCTTTTTGGCCCACCCAGACCTTCAGTTTTATGTAACACCCCTGGAACTGCGGGAGGAGCCCTGGAGGTAGACGGAGCCCGTGGCTCCAGCGGGTCCCTTTCCTCAACCTCAGTTTTCTCCCCAGTATATGGGGAGGAATCCTCCATCCAGAGTAACGATGTGAATGATGTTGTGGGCAGGGAGCAGCCTGGCCTCTTGTTGCAGCCAGCTGCTGCAGAGACCAGCAGGTGCCCCTCAGGAACTGTAAATGCTTCAACCTGGGGCAAGAGGGAGGTCCTGAGGGGAAGGGTGGAGGGGCCTGGACCATACCTGCCCAGTGCCAGGCGCTGCCTGCATGGACATAGTATTTCAGCTTCAGAGCCAACCACCACTGGCCCTGCCTACTGGGGCCCAGAAAGTAGGGTGTCTTGGGGTGGGTGCCTGAAGGAATGGGCTGTGGGGTCATGATGCAGCCGCCCCCAGGAACCACTGGGCCCAAAGCTCCCCCTGGATGGCCCTGGAGGGGTCATCCAGAGGGATTTTGCAGGCAGAAACACAGCAAGCAGCCCCAAGGGAAGGTGAGCCCACCGTTCTTCCTGCATGCTCAGTGCCAGAACTGGCTGCTCAGAGGGGCTTGGATTCTGGAAAGTGGGAGATGTTCCTGGGGCAGCTGGTGATAAGACAGAGTTCTGGAGGCCTCCATGGCTGCAGGGAGGGCAGGGCTGGGACTACCCAAAGGCCTGGGCTCTGGCCTCTGGGGTAAGCCGCCCTCTTAGGCTGGGGCTTGTGGGGGCCAGTGGCTTTTCAGAGGTGCTGTCCTTCTGCGGATCCTGCTGCCTCCGTGGGATGGTGGGAGGCAGGCACAGCGGGAATTGGACTGACCTGCATCCCAGTCTCCCTCTGCCCATGTCCTGGGGACATGGACGCTTGTTTGGGTCTTAGTGTGCCCGTGTTTACAACAGGACCAACCATCTGAGAAGGAGCTGACTCTGATGTCCCCGAGACCCAGGACGGTGAGTGAGGCAGGCGAGCACTGGGCTTTATGACCTCAGACAGCCTCTACTTTCCCATCTATAAAATGAGGATCCCAGACCCAAAGTGCTCAGGGCCCCTATGGCAAGGCAGGAGTTACTGAGCCTTTCCAAGGCTATGGATAGGTATTCACTGAGCACCTGCTGTGGGCCAGGCTCTGCTAGAGGGGCTGCTTCCTGCCCTCTTGGAGCTTCTAATCTATGTGGGAAAAGAGAGGTTAAACCAGAGAGCAAATGGCTAAACAAACAAGTGGAGAGGCTGGAGGGCTGTCTGCGGAGGCGGCGTCTGAGCACAGTGAGTGTTGAGGAGGTGGCCCACGAAGCCCTGCAGGAGGAGCCCCCAGGCCCAGGGAACAGCATGTGCCAAGGCCCCAGGAGGAAAGGAGGCTGGTGGTTCTGAAGGCCAGGTAGCTGCAGCCTGGTGATGGGGCTGAAAGTGTAACTGTGCCTGGGGCTACAGGTGGTGTTTGGTCCCCTATCCCAGAAGTCCAAATGATGCTCAGTGCACTTCCCTATGGGACAGGGCACTCAGGAGGCCCGCCTCCCCTGTGTGGTGGCCCAGGCTGAGCCCCCAAAGAGTCTGCTAGCAGTACCTGGTGCATGAGCAAATGGAAGAAAAGTAAATTAGGGGCCGGATGCAGTGGCTCATGCCTGTAATCCCAGCAATTTGGGAGGCCGAGGCGGGTAGATCCCCTGAGGTCAGAAATTTCAGACCAGCCTGGCCAACATGGTGAAACCCCATCCCTACTAAGAATACAAAAATTAGCTAAGTGTGGTGGTGTGCACCTGTAATCCCAATTACTGGGGAGGCTGAGGCGGAGGGTGCAGTGAGCTGAGATCGCACCACTGCACTCCAAGCCTGGGTGACAGAGCGAGACTCCATCTGAAAAAAAAAAAAAATGAATGAGGGAATCCTAGACAGCCCCTAACTCACTGCGTGACCTTGGGAACGTGCACTTCCCTCTCTGGGTCTCAGTTTCACTGCTGCCAAAACGCCTTCTCAGTCATCATTCTCCTCTCAGGCAGCTGCGGAGCACTGGGCTTGCAGCAGGCCCTCCTGGAAGCTCATTCATCTTCCCCAGGACTGCCAGGCTGCAGCCAGCACCCTGCTCTGGGCCTAGTAAGGTGGGGTGTGCCGGGTGGGGAACCTGCCCATGGCAGGAGCACACTCCTTCCCCTCTGTCCTGGTTTCCTCTCACCGCCCACCACCGCTTGCTCCTGTGAAAGCCTTTCAGCTCTGGTGTCCACTGTGCTCCAACCTTAGCCCTTGGGCTGGTACCAGGAGCCCCCATCCTGCAGGCTAGCGTGCGGGGGAGCCTCAGAAGGGCCCCCAGCCCAGTCCCTCCCTGACTCCTGTGGTGATGGACTCCCCAGACTCTGTGCTGCCCCATTCCACGTTCTTCAGGCCCGAGACACCAGGAGCTACCTCCCACTCAGCCACAGGCATCCCTTCCTCCAACCCAGGGAGTGGTCTCCTATGCCTCTGGAGGCGGTGGCCTTGGGGAGAAAGGGCAGGGAAGATGGTAAAGAGGCCAAAAGCCAGCGTGCGTCCAGCATGCATCCAGGCTCCGCCACTCCATTAATGGGCAGTGGAGCGTGCCCAAGCCCTGGACTGTGGGGTGGGAGGGCCGGAACGTGGGGTGGGGCAGTGTGTGGCGAGAGGCCAGGCCCAGGCAGCACCGACGCCCCGGTGTGGAGGCCCCCGTGGCAGCCAGCTCCCCAGCAGCATCTTTGGTGGGGTGTCCCACAGGAGGGGTCTCTGAGGACAGACCCTAGGAAGGCCGGATCTGTAAGGGCGCCGCACGTAGGCTCTGCATGCCGGAGGCCTCTCACTGCCCCCGTCTGAGCCTCAGCTTCCTCTTTTGGAAAAAGTGGGAACAACAGCCTACAGCCACCAGTGTGAGAGCAAACAAGCTCCCAGCAGGACGGGCCTCGCAGCAGGTGGCAGAGTCCGGGGGCATGCCCTGCCCCAGACCTGCGGTGACGCACCTTGTCCCTGCCTCCCAGCGGACTAGCCAGACTGGTGAGTGCAAGACAGAGGGCTTGAGGCTAGGGGACTCACCATGGCGACCCCCACAGCACAGTCTTCGGCCCCAGCAGACCCCTGCCCTGCTGGATTCACCATGCCCGGCAGGCCAATTCCAGGTGCCTGCTCAGTGCCAGAGCTGTGGGGCTCTGGGGGTGTCCTCTCTCTGACTCAGTTTCCTCAGCTGTCAAGTGGGGATTTCCTGGGGTTGTGGTGAGATGGCAGAAATGGAACTACTGGAGCAGGCAGAGGACGGAGTCCTGACCCTTCAAAGAAGGGCCTCATGAGGGCTGCCGCGGATGCTCAGTAGATGTGTGTGAGGGAGCGGCTCCGCCACTGCTCCGTAGGGGATGAATGTGGGTCAGAGCTCAGATCTGCAGGGCAGAAGGCAGGGCCAGCGGCTGGGGTCCCCTTGAGGCCTCTTCCACCCCGTCCCTAGCTGGGTGAGGGGCTTTGCTGCTTCCTTAAGCAGCAGCTGGAGCTGGTCGGGGCACCTCTGTGCAGCTAGAAAGGTCTGATCCCGTCTCCCCCGGCGGGCACTGTCCAGTGTGGAAGCATGCACGTTGTTTAGCATGCCTGAGCCTCAGTTTCCTCCGTGTGAAGTGGGACTAGAACATCCAGCACAGTGTGGGAAGCAGTGGCAGAGGCCCGGGTAGCCAGCAGGGGCTCCATGTGCAGTGGCTGCAGCATCCAAGCACGGCCCAGCTAGAGCTCATGGGAGCTCACCCTCGCCCTCACCTGTGCCCCCATCTCAGCTGTCCCCCACTCACCTGTGCCCCCACTCACCTGTGCCATCTCAGCTGTCCCCCACTCACCTGTGCCCCCATCTCAGCTGTCCCCCACTCATCTGTGCCCCCATCTCAGCTGTCCTCCACTCACCTGTGCCCCCACTCACCTGTGCCCCCATCTCAGCTGTCCCCCACTCACCTGTGCCCCATCTCAGCTGTCCCCCACTCACCTGTGCCCCCATCTCAGCTGTCCCCCCAACCCGTGTTCCCAGCTCACCTGCCCCCCACCTGGGATCAGTCTCCCATTTCTGGCTCCTCCCCCTGCCCTCTCAGCCCCCGGTAGGTGCCCTCCATGTCTTCCTAGGTGTCTCCACATGGTGCTATATGGATATTAGAGGAGTGGGGGTCCTGACCAGTGAGCATCCCCCATCACTGGTCCCTAAATTCCCCCACTCTCTCCCAGAGGCCCTTGGGGCTCTGGTGCAAAGAGCACCCGCACCCCAGTGGCCTCTGCAAGGTCCCCACTGGCACCATCTCGAGTGCCCTGCACCCCACCCTCCCCATCTCTGAGCCTGGCCATCTTCACCTGCCATCTGCCCACCCTGGGCAGGACAACAGATGCAGAACTGCTCTCCAGGCGGTGTGCGGTCCCATCACCCTTGTCCCTCAACCTTTTATCAGTCAGCCCACCTTGTGGGGGGACCCCGCTGAGGGGCTCAGGAGAGAGCACTGAGGCTGCGCCACTGCCAGTGGCCAGTGTTTATTTATGCAGATAAGCACTGTGTGCCACCAGCATCAGGAACAGCCACAAATCTCATGCGTCTGCCACTCAGTGGCTGGGGTAAGTCCCAGCAGAGCTTCCGAGTGCAGTTATTTAGGAACCGTGAGTCCAGCTAGGACGTGGCAGGTCCACCTCCTGGGGGCTGGAGGCAGGACCTCAGGAGAGGACAGAGAAGGGAGGTGGGAAGCGAGTCATGATTCAGCTCACACGGTGTAGACAGGCTGGGCAGAGGCGGGGGTGGACCACACTGCAGACTGGCCGGATGTGGCTGTCCCTGGCAGTGCCCATGCTGCCTCCTTCTGCCTTCTGGGCCAGCACCACCACACGACCCGTATGGATGATGGTTACTGTGGCAGTCGGCCCCTGCTCTGGGCCACACTGCTGGGGCTGGAGGCCAGGCTCTTAACCAAGACTTGCTGGGTGACCCTTGGCCAGTGGCTGCCCCTCTCTGGGCCTCAGTTTCCTTCCCTCCAAAGCCAAGTGTCCTGAGCTCTGGGCTGTTGGCCCACCCTCAGCAGTCCAGGGCGCTCTTCATCTGGCCTCTGACGCCACCTCCCAGGAGAGCACAGGCCCAATGTGGTGGAGTACAGGGCAGCGGGAGACTCAGCTCACGGAGCAGCTGTGCCCATAGGGACCTGAGGCTGCAGGGTCCCCGGGCTGTCCTGGGCCGTGTCCCCACGGGCAGCAGTGCTCAGGGTCTCCAGCCATCGCTGCTGCAGCTCTGCGGAGGGGGCGCTCAGGTACCAGGATTGCTTGGCCCACTGCAGCTTCCACACATGCCCGGAGTCCAGCCTCTCCTCAGGGTCCGGCACACTCAGTTTGCAGCCGGGGAGAGGGATGGTGCGGGGCAGCCGGCCGTCCTGCAGCAGAGGAGCAGATGGTCAGCGGTGCCTCAGCTTCCCGGCCTCGGGCTCACCTCAGTGACAGGGGCCTCTCCCAGGAAGCCACTCCCAGACCCTTGCAACACAAGGCAGGTGCTGAGCCCGAGGGGCCTGGTGGCTGTGCCTGCACTGCCTTTGTCAACAGGAGGACAGTTGGTGGGGGGACCCACTGGTTCTCCCCGAGGGAGGATATAGGGGAGGGGATGCCTTGCCCCCCTCACCAGACCCCCAGACTCCATGGCCTCCTTTGGGCTGTCTGGCCCCTGGGGAGGCGAGGCAGGACAGGCCAGTCCCTGTGACAGAGCAGCAACTGGGGCTCCAAGGGGCCAGGCCAGGGCTGTGTGGGTTCCTGAGTCTCACCTGACAGGTTCTGTGGCTCCTGGCCACCCTTTGTGCCCCCTTGGCCCACCCCTCCTTGCACCCTGGCTGGCTCTGGGGTCCACCCAGGTGCCAGTAGGTTCTGTCTCCTGTGACTGGGGAGCAGAGGGAATCCTGCGCTGCTGGGGAAACTGAGGCCCCAGGTAACACTGCTCAAGCAGGTGGGCCCCAGCTGGTGGCACAGGCTTGCTGTGGGAGCCTCAGGCCTGAGGCTCTGGGCTGCTGGCCCAAGGCCTGGGGGCGTGGGGACACGTACCTGGCTGCCTCCCTGCACGTGCAGCACCTGGGGATCCGACGTGGGGATGGCAGCCCACACCTCGCTCCAGGTCTCACCACTGTCTGACAGCTGCAGGGGGCCGCAGAGCAGGCTGGGCTGGGGGTCTGCAGCGGGTGTCTTCTGCGGATACAAAGACACAGGTTGGGGCAGTCTCGCCTGCAGTGGTCACGCCCTGTTCTGAGGAGGCTGGGGCAGGGCCAGGGCCACTGCTTGGGAGGAGCTGGCTGTGGAGACCTGGCCAAGGCCTGCACAGAGACTGGGACCAGCCGCACCCAGCTTCCAAGGGTCACTAGAAGCCTGCAGGACGTAGGCGTGTGTGGTATCAGGCGGGGTTTGCAGGTAGGGCTCTCTAAGGGGAGGGTGTCCATATGCTGGGTCAGGACACATCAAAATCACAGGAAAACCCAACAGCAAGTACCTGAGGGTAGGTCACGGGACAGGGACTTCACGCGTGTCAGTTCTACACACACCGTATACATGCGTGTGCATGCACACACAGCACACACACACACCACACGTGCCACACACAGGCCCTCCCTCTGTCGTGTCACTGTTGGAGCTACTGTCCACCATTTGGACATGGCTTAGACACCCCCTGCCAGAGCTGGACCCCTCAGACCTGGGCCCCCCTTCGAGGCCAGAGTCCACCTTACAGGACCCTGGAGGCCCGTGCCCCAAGGACCTGGCGCTCTCAGAACACACTTCGGTATTTAAATTGCAGGCATGAGGGAGCTCAGTGGGCAGAGCAAGGTCCTTCTTCACCATCGAGACCATTCAACGCTCAGTCCTAATAGACTTACATCCTTGACTTCTGAGACCGAGGACCTAGGTCAGGGCTCCAACCACAGCTGTAAGTCAGAGCAGCTGGGACCCTAAAAACCCACTGACCCCCCGATCACCTGACTGAGCCTCTATGAGGGAAATCAACACTAGAAGCTTCCCAGGAGACCCCAGCGTGCAGCCGGCACTGCGAACCGCAGGCTGTGTCGAGTGCAGAGAAAGGGCGATGAGCTTTTCTGGAAGCTCATGTTTTCTTTTTCAGCTTTCCTGCAACCCCCCAGAATAGACTGTGTTCTTGAGGAAAGAAGGCAGGGAAAGCAGCAGCCACTCTCAGAAAGAGGAGTGGAGGAGGAACAGAGGAAGAGAAGGAGAGGAGTGTGGGGGAGAAGAAGATGGGGAGGAGGAGAGGGAGCAGGAGGAGGAGGGAGAGGAGAAGGAGAAAGACAGGGACGCAGAGGGAGAGGAAGGAGGGGGAAGAGGAGGAGGAGAAGGGGAGCGGGAGGAGGAGGGGGGGGTGCCTGCCTCCAGGGCCCTGCGCACCCTCTGACAGCTGGAGGTGAGGCAGGCTGAGACAAGGGCAGTGTCTCCCCTCAGGTGGGCCTCAAGGCCTGGACTTGAGGGCAGCTTCAATCCATGCCCTCCAACCAGGTGACCAGGAGTGACACTTGTTCCCATCTAACTCCTAGATGCAAATGGTTCCCAAGCCTTGGCCGTGGCTGGTCCCGAGAAGCCAGTGTGCACACACGGGATCTTCCGAGTGTGTTCCCAGCCTGGGGGTCCCACTGAGACACACCCACATCTGTCCTGGCCCCAGGGACGCCCGAAAGCAGAGGCAGCTGGAGCTGCTGGGCACAGAAGCAGGTGTCTGGAGGCTCTGCCACACTGCCAGGAGGGGAGCAGGAGCTGGGAGCACCCACCTCTGTGCTCTGCTTGGGCTCGGCCGGAGCCTCGGGGCTGGGGCTCTCGGGGGCCACTGGCTGTGTCAGGAAGCACTCTCTGCAGACGCGGCTCTGCCGGCTGTTCTCGGCCTTGAACTCGGAGCACTTCCCACAGATGACCTGCCAAACAGAGGGCACCTGTGACCCCAGCACCCTGGGGCAGAGGATTATCCAGGAAGAGGCCAGAGGAGAGGTGGAGTGGGCGGGAGGAGACTTAACACAGTGTGGGGAGGCGTAAGGGCTTCTCCTTGACGTAAAGGGGGGAATCCTGTCTGAGGGCAGAGAGCAAGGCTGACCTTGCTGGGCATCTGGTATCCACCCTCCTGTCCTGGAGGGTCCAGAGTCCAGGAGTCTGTGTGCATGGGAGGAAGAGTGGGAAGAGCCGCCAAGCACACGGGAAGACACCCCATCACTGGCCATCAGGGAAATGCAAATCAAATTCACAACCAGAAACCACCTCTCACCCCTCAGCACGGCTATCTTCCAGACCAACAATGACAACAGCAACGAAAAGAAAATAGTGTTGGCACGATGTGGAGACATCGGAATCCTTGCACTATTGGTGGGAAGCAAGCTGGCGCAGCCTCTGTGGGAAGCAGTAGGGTGGCTCCTCTGCTTCCCACAGAGTTAAACACAGAGTTACCATACGATGCAACAGTTCCACTCGGGGCATGTACCCAAAAGAACTGAAAGGAGGATCTGAAGGGATGTTTGTACACTCATGTCCATAGCAGCGTTACTCACAATAGCCAAAAGCTGGAGGCAGCCTGTGTCCGTTGGCAGATGAATGCATGAAGTCGTCATGGTCTGTTTGTACAGTGGCATGTGACTCAGATGCATGGGTGGAGCGTGGGGATGTAGCCAAGGAGTGCTCCTCAGTGACTTTTCCAGAGCTTTTCCTACCCTGGACACTCCTGGCAGGCCCCCTTGTCCCCCCTCCTCTGGCCCCTCCAGCTGCGTCCCGTCGGTGGTCCTGTCTCTCTCTGCCTCGGTCTCCCTCCCTCTGCTGGATCCTTTTCCCAGCACACAGAGGCTCCTGCTGCCTCAGGGCCACCCACACCCACTTCTGCATCTGCTTCTCCTGTTCCATCCTGCCCCGTGTACCGAATATTGCAGAGGACTTGGAGATCCTTGTTCAAACCTTGGGAAATTCTAGTTTGAACCTAAACCTGCGGGCACCGGCTGCTAAGGGACCACGGCACTCAAACACTGAGCTCATATCGAAGGTCTCAGGAGCCACAGCAGCGGGGAAATTGCGCTTTTTAAGTAGATGGAAGGCACCCTGTTCTGGAGTCCTACTTTTACGAGGATTTTATTTATTTTTGGAATTTATCTTTTCTCTATCACTTCTTGTGTGAGGAAGCAGGAATACTGGGCAAACCAAGGCAATGAACGCTAAGCCCCAGCAGGCTGACATGGAGATGCAGTGACGTCAGTGAGGGCACCGAGCCACTTCTGCTGTGCGGGGAAGTCCAGGTTGGCCATGAGGATGCCCACTCCAAAGAAGATTAACAGAGGCTGCAGCTTCTGATCCTGAGTGGTCACAAAGCCTGAGGCCTAGAGCTGAGCAGGGGCCTGGGCACATATTCTGAGGATGGCTCTTAAAGCAACAGATTCCCCTCAGGTCTGATGGGGAAACCAGGTTTAAGTTAAATCCCCCAATTCTGGAGTATAAACTGGGCCCCAAACTGAGAGTTCTTTAAGAGGTACAGATCACATTTCGCACTTACCTGCCCATCCATCCTCTACCATCCATTCATCCATCCATCATCCATCCATCCATCATCCCTTCATCCACCCATCCATCCCTCCACCCACCCATTCATTATCCACTCATCCATCCATTCATCCATCCATCCAACCATTCATCTATCCATCCTCTACCATCTATCCTTCATCCATCCATCCATACTTCTGTATGCCATCCAACTATTTGTATATTCATCCATCCATCCATCAATTCTGTAGTCATCCATTTATACTTCCTATATATCCACTTCCATTCACACTTCCATATGCCATTTATCTAACTACCCACCTATCCATCCATCCCTCCATCCATCTCCCCATCCATCTATCCATCCATCTATCCATCCATCCATCCATCCATCTACCTATCCATTCGCCCACCTCTCCATCCACTCATCCATTCATCCATCCTTCTACCCACCTATCCATCCATCATCCATCCTTCCAAGGACTCATCCACTTATTCCCCTCCCCCTGCTGCCTCCCGCCATGTGGCAAAGGTATGACAAGTAACACCAACTGCTTCAGGCACAAGTTGCTGGCGCCCTTTGAAAAAACACCAAAGAATTCTGTGTTGAGATCCAGTTGCTGACATAGATTCAACTTTAACCTCTTAACCTAAAGATACTTAAATCATCAGTTCCTTCCTCAGGGATACTTCTACATTCAATATTAAGCATTGAATTTTCTCTACTCTCAGGAGAAAGGGCTTTGGAGTGAGGGGAATGGAGATGGTGTGCAGCTGGGGTGCCAGTCGGAGGCACTGCCTCATCACATGGGCCCACCAGGCCTTCAGCACCACTGGAGCGCTGGGACAAAGCTCCCAGCACAGCCACACCCTTCACCCATCTCCAATACGCCTTGCAAGGAATGAGGACTATCATCTCCTTGTTCTCAAGGTCACCCAGCTAGGGGTTCTGTGGTTCCCAATCCAGCACTTTTCCAACCACAAGGAGTGTTTGTTGAACACCAGAGCTGACCAGAGAAAAGTGATCAGATTCTACTTTGGACAGGACAGTTTTGCACTCAAGGGCATCTATATCCATGAGCCAGGATCAGGAAGCTCTTCTGTGCAGGGCTGGTGTGCTGCTGGTGAGGACTCAGCTGCTCTGTCCGAGCAGGGTGGCCTCCTGTCCCTGTCCCCCTCTCCTGGGACTCACCGCCCCGCATAGCTTGCAGTGATGCCTCCTCTTCGTGATGGAGTTGAAGGTCTCGCCACAGCTCTTACAGCTCTGCTTCTCCTTGTCACGTCTGGTCTTAGAGGATAGTTTTCTGGGCTCGAGCTACAAGGAGGCAAATAGATGCCATCAGCTTCCGAGTCATGTGTGCACCCTACCCCACACGGCAGTGGAGTGGCAGCTCTCGTGACTGTAAAAGCCACACAGGCTCAAGGCAAAAAGTGGAACATGCAGAAGGGAATGAAGTGAAGAGCCAAGTCGGCCCCGTCTCTCTTCCCTCCCTCACCCCCCAAGTGGCTGCCTGTGCCCATTGCACCGAGTAAAGATTGTAAGTGGGTCAAGATCTTCATGTTTGGAACAACCTGGCCAATGACTTTATCTGGTGCATCTGAGAAACTATTGAAAGGAGCCACAGCTGGAGGAACACAGCGCTTACTAGGGTGGGCAGTGGGCAGCACAGCCACGGCCTGCAGCCTTGGGGACGGAGGCACCCCTGCCCGCAACCCGAGCCATGTGTCCACATGCCTGCTCTATGCTGGGCACCGGGGGGCCACACCCTCCAGGCACGCCACATGGATGAATATAGGTGTACACCCACATGCCTGAGTGTGCAGACAAGCATGGCAACATTTTAGGGGGAGGCTGGAGGCAGTGGCTCACACCTGTAATCCTAGCACTTTGGGAGGCTGAGGCGGGCAGATCACTTGAGGTCAGGAGTTTGAGACCAGCCTGGCCAACATGGTGAAACCCCGTCTCTACTAAAAAAAAAAATACAAAAATATAGCCGGGTGTGGTAGTGGCAGTGGTAGTGGGTGCCTGTAATCCCAGCTACTCGGGAGGCTGAGGCAGGAGAATCGCTTCAACCCAGGAGGCGGAGGCTGCAGTGATGCAGTGAGCCAAGATCGCACCATTGCTCTCCAGCCTGGGCAACAGAGCGAGACTCAAAAAAATATCTGGGAGGACATGTGAGGAAGCCATGAAGAGCTGTACCTCCCTCTGTCTCCTGTTGCCTGAACTGCCTATAGAGGAAGGTGGTGTGGAGGCTGCAGCAGGTGTATCCTGGGGCTGCCCAGCCCAGCCTTGGTTTCCCTGTCTGATTATGAACCGTGCAAGGTGGAGAGACCCCAGGCTCCTGCCTCCTGTCAGCCATGAGACCCTGGATGACTCACCTCTCCTTTCTAAGCCTCAGTTTCCTCACCTGTAAAATAGGATGAGTGACTGGTCCCTGGGCCCTAAGCCTCATCACAGTACATAAAACTGCCACTTTGGCAAGTGGCTAATTACCCTTTCTTTTTTTTTTTTTTTTTTCAACTTGTGAATTTTTTTTTTTTTATACTTTTTAAGTTCTAGGGTACATGTGCACAATGTGCAGGTGCAGGTTTGTTACATATGTATACATGTGCCATGTTGGTGTGCTGCACCCATTAACTCATCATTTACATTAGGTATATCTCCTAATGCTATCCCTCCCCGCTCCCCCCACCCCACAACAGGCCCCGGTGAAGCTAATTACCCTTTCATGTTATAGCCTGCAGCCCTGGAAAGGCCTCATCATTTGATGAAATAACTTCCTGGGCTTTTGAAGCTTGGTCCACACCCAGCATTTCCTCTCTGGGGAGGAGGCGCCTCCCTTGAGATACTTTGTTATGGGCGCAGAAAACACCCTTAAGAAGACTTTAGGAAAAGGCAAAGCTATGTCTCCCGTTCCCCAGGATGTCAGAGCTGGAGCTGCCCCTAGAAATGTTTATCTCAGCCTCTCCAGTCAGGGGAAACTGAAGCCCGCAGGTGTTGTTTTTCTTTCTTTTCTTTTTTTTTTTTTTCTGTTTAAAAGAAAATTACATAAAATAAGCTAACCATTAGTATAGCTGCACAGAATAAAAACAGGTCTGGGATAGGCTTTAAAATATTACAGTAAACAGAAGGCCGGGCGCGGTGGCTCACGCCTGTAATCCCAGCACTTTGGGAGGCCGAGACGGGCGGATCACGAGGTCAGGAGATCGAGACCATCCTGGCTAACACGGTGAAACCCCGTCTCTACTAAAAAATACAAAAAACTAGCCGGGCGTGGTGGCGGACGCCTGTAGTCCCAGCTACTCGGGAGGCTGAGGCAGGAGAATGGCGTAAACCCGGGAGGCAGAATTTGCAGTGAGCTGAGATCCAGCCACTGCACTCCAGCCTGGGCGACAGAGTGAGACTCCGTCTCAAAAAAAAAAAAAAAAAAAAAAAATTACAGTAAACAGAAGTGTGTGTGTGTGTGTGTGTGTGTGTGTGTGTGTGTGTGTGTGTGTGTGGCGGGGCTGGGGGCCGAGGGGCTGTAAGAACAGCACCAGGCTGAGGTGTCTGGAGCTGGGGAGGGACGCTCACTGCAGTTATCCCCACTTGTGTGGGTCCAAAACTGCCATAGGAAAACGCTGAACAACATACACTTAAAAAAAGTTTAACAGAAACTCTTCAGGTTCAAGGAGAAAGTGGCTTGCGCACGTAATTCCAGCACTTTGGGAGGCGGGAGGGTTGCTTGAGGCCAGAAGTTCGAGACCAATCTGGGCAACATAGTGAGACCCTGTGTCTCAACAAAAATTCAAAAAATTAGCTGCCGTGGTGGCACGTGCCTGCAGTCCCAGATATGTGGGGGGCTTAGGTGGGAGGATCACTTGAGCCCGGGAGGTTGAGGCTACAGTGAGTTGTGATCACACCACCACACTCCAGCCTGGAGGACATGACATCCCAACTCAAAAAATAAAAAAAATAAAAAAAAGAAAGAAAGAAAAAGATGAACTGAACTGGTTGGGGGTGAAGAAGCAAGAAAGGGGTGGCTCAGATTGGGCATAAGCATTGGAGGCTGGGATGGGCTGAACTGTGTCCCCCCAGATTCATATGTTGAAAATTTAATTCCCAGTATCTCTGAAAATGTGACTATATTTGGAGACAGGGTGTTTAAAGAGACATTAAGTTAAAATGAGGTCTTCGGTTGGGCCCTGATTCAATCTTACTGGTGTCTTTATAAGAAGAGATGAGGACACAGAGACACAGAGAGAAGACCGTGTGTGGACACAGGGAGGAAACTGCCATCTCCAAGCCAAGGAGAGGCCTCAGGAGAAACCAGCCCTGCCCACACCTTGATCTCAGACTTCAGCCTCAGGTAGTATGTTGTTCTGGCAGCCAAAACACACGGACACCAGTGCCTCCGAGCACATTCTGGCCGGGCACTTCCAGCTGTGTGGCCTGGTCTGTGGTCCCCCTTCACTGGCCCACCTGCAGGTCCCCCAAGCGCCCGGCCGGTTTGGCACAGGAGCCCAAGGGCAGGGCTGGCTCCTTTGAGGGTGACAGGGACGCTCACTCACTGTGCTGCAGCCCCCAGCACCTCTGAAGAATGGGCCTTGTGCCAAAGACACGGGTGAGGCGGCCTCGGCTCCTTCTGCAGTTTTTCTTATGCTCAAGACCCCAGTGGGGGCTCCAAGCACACTAGGTGGGGAATGGGCGTCACTGACCTGGTAGTGAAAACCTGTTCTCCAGGTGGGCACCCAGAGAGGCTGGGATTGGTGGAAGGGCGGCCCCGATCTGCACCTCAGCCCAGAACCGCCTGCTCGTGAGGACCCCAGAAGGGGGACCCCTGCCACGGCACCCAGGGGCAGCACTGCATAGCAGCTGAGAATAGCACACGGCATGCCCATGGGGCAGGGGGCAGCAGGGGCTGGAGGAGCGAAGAACAGCCATGTAGGAGGACAGGTACCTGCGGGGCTGGGTGCACAGCAAGAGCTTGGCCTCTGAAGACCAGCGGGGACCAGGTCCCAGTGAAGGGACAGATGACAATTCTGGAAGCAGCGAGTGTGGCTTCCAGAATTGGGGCAGTGCCGGGAGTCCCACTGGCTTCCTTTATCTGGCAATTCTTCTCAGCTATGGAGCTGAGCTGAGCACTCGGGGTGGGTCCTGGCCTGCACCAGCTCCCATGGAGCTGAGGCCCGCAGCCCACCGAGGCCAACCCTCCAGCTCCCGTCATCAAGGTGTGGCAGAATCTGTAGGCATGACCCAGTGGCTGAGGGGCAAGAGGCCCACCTGAGTAGCCAGGGATGGTCTCTCAGCCGTGCACACGCCCCTTTGTGGATGAATTTACCACGCAGGTTGACCCAAAGAAGGGAGCTCAGGTTTTCGTTGTGGATGTCAGGACATCAGAAAAGCTGGGCCCAAGTCTCTCCAGGAAGATGGAGAACTGTGGCTTCCTCAGTATCTGACCGAGTGACTTCACCCCCAAAGCGCCCAAAACACACCAGCGTTAACCCAGAAAGTGGTCTCCACCAAGGGTCAACAGGGCTGCCCCCTCCAGCAATTTTTCTTGAGCAAATTGAGCTGCACATCCAGGAACGGGGGGCACAGCTGAGTTACATAGAATTGGAGCCCAGTAAGTGGCCCTGATGAAAACAAGTCAGTTTCATCAGATACTAGAAATGACCCAGCAGGGGACACAGGCTGTGGGGCACAGGTACTGCCTGGGGCTGTTCTGACAGGAGGGTGGCTGGGCTGAGGCCTGAGGCCATGCCCCTCGTGACAGCCTTGCCCTGGAGCCCCGAGGGTAGACACAGCGTGCGGCCTCGTCCCAGGAGGGGCAGTGCCTGAGAAGGAGCAGTGCCTGAGAAGAGGCCCTGGCACTGCCCTGTCGAGGGTGCCCTCTGATGCCTCGCTGGCACCTTGGAGGGGTTCATGTGTCACCCACGGTGGGTCTGAGACCCTAAGAGACCTTCCGGATTCTGACATTTTGTGTTTCTGTTAAGAGCAACTCGATGCTTGCCCATCAGGGAAGCCTTTGAATTCTGCAAGGCCCCTTGCAAAACTTCCTGGCTTGGGCGTAGCTTCTCTTAGGAAAGGGGCTTACAGGGACTATACCACTGAAGAAATCGGGCTCAGGAAGTAAGTTTAAGTTTGGTATACTGTAGCAAAAATCACTGTTGTGGATAAGAGGATGAACTTGCTTTTGAGTGCTTTGTAAAATGCACACTGAGCTCACCTCCATCACACCACATTCACCCTGTGCAGCTCGACGCCGACACTGAGCTGTCCCAGCTCCCACCACAGTCTCAACTCTGCTGTTTTTGCTCACAGGAAGCCACCAGTGAGGAACACATGGCCAGGTCAGGCCACATCCACTGGGGGTAGGGACGCCGTGGGGCCCTGGGCTGGAGCCGAGGTCTGTTGTTCGGTGGTCTGTCATGGGCCCAGCCCTGGCTTGGTGTGGGTAAGGGACAGAGACAAGAGACTGGAACTGGAATTGTGGCCCTGAGCACCTGGCTCCCTGGGCTGCTGCAGAACCTGAGGCAGCTGGGCCCTGAGCCAGGGGAAGTACAGGGAGTGGGGCAGGTGGCACTGTCCACCCAGCTGGGCGCACCCATGGAGGCACAGCGGGTCTGCTGGCCACAGCCTGGTCCAGCAGATGCCCGGACACTGACTGAGGCCCCGAGCCCCAGTTGCCTTCTCGCCTGTGATGGAAGCAGGGGACCAATAGGGGCATTGCCTGTGTGGCCAGCAGCGCCTCAAAGCCCTGCTCCAAGGCCATCTCCAAGCTGTGTCTTCCCACAAGTGAAAACATTTTAAACCATGGCCTTGCAGGTTCTTCCAGCTAGAACATTCTCCTGTCCAGGCACCAACCCGGGGTTCGACTCCCCAGGACCACACTCAGACACCCTGTGTGGATCCCCTCAGCCAGGCCGGGGCTCCTGCTGTTTCTACAGCCCACCCAGGTCCTGCCCACCCAGGGCCTCCCTCAGCACGTGGCCTCCACCCACTTCTGCTTCCTTGCCTCCCCAAGACACTGAAGGTGCCTCTCCAGGGCCTGTGGGCTCACACACAGGACAGACGCACTCACAAAGGACAGGTGGCTCTCACTGAGTCTTGATGCCTCTGCAGCGGGACTGTGACCATGGATGCCTCCATAAGCCTGGCCCAGGGCCTGGGGCTGGACATGGAGGGTCATCGAGCGGAGGCCAGCCCAGCTCACTCCTTACGTGAGCTGTATGTGTGGGAGGCAGTGCTCTGTGCCAGGACGTCACCATGGAAACTGTCAGGGATGCCTGCCCTGGCTGTGGGATGCCAGGCAGTGGGGCTGATCAGGCAGTGCCTCATACACACGGGTGTGGGCTGTCACGTCCCCACTGTGACCCTGCGATTGTGTGTCCACTGTGGGCAGCTCACGCTTCTGTGGCTGCACTCACACCATGAGGACACATTGCTTTTCATAACTTTCCTTACTGCTCCAGAAAAGGGACTGAAGAGCTCTGGGAGTCTGGGGCACAGCCAGCCTCTCACTTACTGCTGGCGATACGAAAAGTTGCTGATGGGCGGATTCCCGTCATAGGCCGGGCGTGGTGGCTCTCGCCTGTAATCCCAGCTGAGGTGGGCAGATCATGAGGTCAAGAGATTGAGACCATCCTGGCCAACATGGTGAAACCCCGTCTCTACTAAAAATATAAAAAATTAGCTGGGTGTGGTGGCGGCGCCTGTAGTCCCAGCTACTTGGGAGGCTGAGGCAGGAGGATTGCTTGGACCTGGGAAGTGGAGGTTGCAGTGAGCCGAGATTGTGCCACTGCACCACTCCAGCCTGGGTGACACAGCGACACTTCGTCTCAAAAAAAAAAAAAAAAGGCTGGGTGCAGTGGCTCACACCTGTAATCCCAGCACTTTGGGAGGCCAAGGAGGGCAGATTACGAGGTCAGGAGATCGAGACCAGCCTGGCTAACACGGTGAAACCCCATCTCTACTGAAAAAAAATATATATATATACAAAAAATTAGCCAGGCGTGGTGGCAGGCACCTGTAGTCCCAGCTACTACAGGAGGCTGAGGCAGGAGAATGGTGTGTGAAGCCGGGAGGCAGAGCTTGAAGTGAGCTGAGATCACGCCACTGCACTCCAGCCTGGGCAACAGAGTGAGACGCCATCTCAAAAAAAAACAAGTTGCTGATGGGCAGACTCCTGTCACTGAGACATTTTTATCAGGGACCCCTGGGGCAGGCTACGGGGCTTCATAGACTTGGACAGAGCAAACAGCAGATGTCAAGTCCCTGGGGCCTGGCAGGGCAAGGGGAGCCCAGGGCATCTCCAGGGAGGGTGGCCAGGGAGCGGGGTGAGGCCAGACAGAAGGAGAGACAAGTGAGAGGAGATTTTCTCCTAGGAGGCCAGGGGACCACTTCCCCGCAGGCTGTCAGACTTCCTCATTTTAGTGTTAATAAGATGTCCCTGCAGGGTGCCTGTCTGCTCTGCAGAGGCCAGGTGGCTGTGCTTTGTGAATCTGGGGGTCTCTCCTCTTGCCTGTTGGGATGTATTTGGAAGTCCCCCCACGCCTGCGAACTCCATTGTGCCTCTGAAGCACTACATCCTTCCCGAGGCCTCCTGAGTTTCTTCATGGTTTCCCAACGCCGGGCCAGCCCAGATCACGATGGGTGGGGCCTGGTAAAGTTCAGGTCATGGGAGGCGGCGGCCAGCGGCCAGCCCACTTGGACAGACCCCTGTCTGGGGTGGGGCTAGGGCAGCCATCTGGGGCCACTCATTTCTGAGCCTGCACAGCATAGGGGGAGCGAAGCGCCTGGAGAATCGCCCTCCCGCATCTGGGTGCAGCAGCCACATGGGGTGCCCCCGGGTGATGTTGCTGTCAGCATTGGTGAGTGCCAGGCCTGGGCGCCAATGATGATGGCTCCAGGTACAGATGCTCTTGGCCCTCATCCTCTTTAACTTCCCGGATTAAATGGAGGAGGCAGGCCTCATCCCAGTTCCTACAGCACATCCTCTGGCAGGCGGGTGCGTGGACACAGCCTGCCTGGCCGGAGCAGCACCCTTGTGGGCTGGCTGCCATAAGGCACAAGAGAACACAGACGGGGAGAGGCAGGGAGGCTCAGGCCTCCCTGGCCGCAGCTTGGGGTGAAGGACTAAGCAGTCCTCTGCGTTACTGAGCCTCCTGAGGACCTTGCACTGTCAATACACGCTTTATGGGACGATTCACACACGTTAAGAGCAGAAATGTTCACCTGGAGCTCAGAGGATTCTCACATGTGTGCCCAGCTGTGTGACCACCTCCAACTAGGTAATGGACATCCCCACATTGACAGGCCTCCACGTGCCTGCCTCACAGAGTCCTCTGCAGTGACCACACAAGTCATCAGAGCCTGGACTCAGACATGGCTTTACCTCCACACACCCAGGTCCCCAGGCACAGTGAGCAGGACAGGCTAGCCCCTCAGTCCTCAGCCTCCAGGAGGCCCCGGTCCGACCCTCCCTCTCCATCTTCCCTACAGGTCATCCTGGTCTGACCCCCTGCTCCGCCTCTCACCCCTGCTGACCACTGAGCATATGGCACTTACCCCTGCTGCACCTGAACTGCCTTCGGTGGTCACCACAGACTCCAGAGGGCTGGTGCTCGTGATCTGGAAGGGACACAGAGGCCGAGTGAGAGGAGATTCCAGGGCCACGCAGCCCCTGTGCAGTGAGGACAGTTCCTGAAGCCTCCAGCACCCCCGTGCATTGAGGGCAGGCTCAGGAGCAGGAATTCCCAGGCCTAGGATTTGCTGTGCCTTTGGGGAAGCTTTTTCCTCCCTGGGCCTGGCCTGAGCTGGAGGCCTCTCCTAGGAGCATCTGCCAGTGTGGTGGGTGGCTGGTGGGTGACGCCTTCCTTTGGCCCACCCTGATCAGGGGCTCTAATTCACACCAAGTCACCCAGTGAGGAGGGTCCCTTTGGGTTCTCTCTCATCCTCCAGGGCTCTTTGTGGAGAGTCTCTGCAGCCCCCACTTTCTCAGCAAAGTGAGGCTCTGGGCTCAGCCTCTGGCCAGAAAGGGCTTGGCCAGCTTTAAGGAGAGCCAGGCTCAGTGTCTCACATTCCCAGGTCACCTCCACTCAAGGCAGTCCCAGGACTCTTCCTTTCTGGATGATGCAAAGTTCTTACAAAGTGAATGCAGAAAGCAGAAAAAACCTAGTGGACTTGATACAAATATGAAGTGGATATGGGGGAGGTGGGCTGTGCCAGGCAAACCCACGGAGGTGGTACAGAGGGCAGAGCCAGCCTGGAGTTGGGATTCGGGCCTGCGGGGTCTGGGTCAGGCGGCGAGAGTTGGGGCACCCTAACTCTGAGTCATGCCCAGTACCCCCGTGAAGCCTGGAGCAGAGGGCCTGGCGTAGGGCTCAGGGCACCGTCTCTCCTGGGTGCCTCCCCAGATGTGTCCTTGCTATAGTTCCAACCCCTATGCCTTGTCCAGGGCCAGTGGCTCCAGGGCCTTCCTTGCAGTGGGCAGACATCAGCCTCCTCACCCAATCCTCTCTCCCTGACTCCAGGGAAGCCCTGCGGGGAGAAATGGCCGAGGCTTGGTCCTGGGGCTGCAGCCCTGACTCCCTGGCCAGGCTTCTCAGCAAGGACCCTGTAGCCCTGCCTCTTTCCCAGCCTAAGTCTCCACATGAAATCCCCCTGGGCCCTTGGGGCAGCTCCACATGAGGATGGGGAGTGAGATGCTCCTACTGCTTCCCCCAAGGGGCTCTGAGCCACCATCTCCCAGGGCACAGGGGCACTGGGGGGAAAATACAGTCACAGAAAGGTGTCTGCAGTCATGGGCCGTCCTGGGCCAGAGTGGTATGTGGGCAGTGCACCACAGCCCTGTGACGCCGGGTCCACAACCCATGTCACCGAGTTTCTCTGAGACTCAGTTTCCACGGGGATGATGTAACATTCCTTGGTGCATAGGATGCTGTGCAGAAGGCACCAGACAACCAAACAGGTCACGTGGGAGCACTTCCTCCACGGCCACATCCTGCTTTCCCGTCCACCTGGGCGCTGACCACGGGCCTGGGGCCCAGCAGGCTGCAGCGGGCACTTAGTGGAGGGTGGGTAGGGGTGAAATTAAGTTCAGTCTAAAGCTGCCATGGAAAGGTGGCCAACGCTTCAAACCATGTCAAACACGGCAAACGCGGAGCTGTAACCAACCCAGCTGCTTCTGGGCTTCACTTTCCCTTTTCTGTCCATACATCCTCTCCGACCACACAGCAGCAGAGGAGGCTCTCTGGACCTATTCTGGTCTCAAGGGTTGTAGGGGGCAGGTGCTGTCCCATCCACGAATAGTTGTTTGCTCAATTAAATTGTTACATTTAATTTGTCTGAAGTTTTTCTTTTAACGCAAGGGAGCGCCCGCTGTCCTGGTCCCTGGTACAGCAGGAGGAAAGCCTGGAGGTTGGGCTGTCCACCCAGACGCCAGTGCCTTCTGCTCTCCGCAGGCAGCTTGTCCCCTGGAGGCCCCTCTGCGCCCCGGGCCACTGACTCACAGGCATGTCTGGAGAGAGGCTGGGGTCCTCATCCTGGCTGAAGGCGCCACCGAAAGCCTTGAAGGTCTCACTGTTCTGCTTGTGCTTCTCGATGGTGGCCTGGATGATCTGGACACAGCAACACAACAGGGAGGACCATCAAGGGGTGTGGGGGTGTGGGAGGACGCTACCTGCAGGAAGGATGCGCCTGCCTCTGTCCCGAGGACGGGCCCTGGCGTTCCCGGAACAATGCCCAGGCCACTGGCCATCTCCTTTCCCTGCTACCAATGATGTGGTCTCCCCTTCAAGCTGTCCAGATTGAGGAGATCCACCCTGAGCGGGGAACCTGGCCTGTGACTCCACCAGGCCTGTGCATGTTTATTTGGGGGCCCTCAAACAAATGAATGGGTTGAAAGGCCTGTGACATCTGAAGGTGCTTATGAAGGCACAGTGTGGTCACTGCATCCCTGCAGGGTGCAGCACAGGGCCAGCAGTCCCGGAGGCCAGGGCCCCCACCCTCTGTCCCAACATAAATGGCCTTACTGCTCAATCACTTGGTCGTTTGGTTACTTTACAAGTTTAGAAGCTTCACCTGAATCCATTCTTTCTTCTCTTCCTCTGTCCTAAAAAACCAAAACAGTCTTGTATTAATCCAGTCTTGGATACTGACTCTAAATGACCAGCCCTCTCTCAGCCCTGCAGCACACCCGAGCCACGCACTGGCTTGTCAACGCAGCTCAAGGATGGGAAGATTGTCCCCAAGGGCCTCAAAACACTTGTGGCCTGGTGGGGCCAGGTGAGCCACGTGGAGCCCTCTGCAGTGGCTGTAATTCAATGCCTCCTTGGACCATAATGGGTCATTACGAAGATCCCACTGTTGGTGGGCTGTGGGAGAACAGAACTCCCATATATGGCTAGTCAGAGCACAGCCTGACATCACCTTAAAGGGTAGTGTGACAACAGCCACCAAAATTTCAAACAGATGCACTACCCTGTGACCAGCAATTCTATGTCAGCAATCTATCTGATGGCTACAACTACACATATGCAGAAACACCTAAAAACAAGGACACTGCTTACAGCACCATTTGTGATGGCCAGGTTCAGGAGGAGCCCAGGTCCTCGTCAGTGGGAACTAGCTAATGATCATTAATGGAAAATTATGTTGCTTTAGGAATGGTGTGCAGATATGGGATGATTCTTGACAAATTAAGTGAAAAAGCAAGATGCAGGACAGGTATAAACAGCCATCTGTGATTTAAAACGTAGATACAGGTGCATGTGCATAGAAAATCCTAGAAGGGGCCAGGTGCAGTGGCTAACACCTGTAATCCCAGCACTTTGGGAGCCCAAGTCGGGGGGTGGATCACCTGAGGTCAAGAGTGTGAGACCAGCCTGGCCAACATGGTGAAACCCCATTGGGGTTTCACTCAAACAAGAAATTAGCCAGGTGTGGTGACGGGCGCCTGTAATCCCAGCTACCCAGGAGGCTGAGGCAGGAGAATCACTTAAATCTGGGAGGCAGAGGTTGCCGTGAACTGAGATTGCGCCACTGCACTCCAGCCTGGGCAACAAGAGCGAAACTCTGTCTCAAAAAAAAAAGAAAGAAAAGAAAATCCTAGAAGAATACTCAAGAGAGGACTAAGAATGTGCTGGGCCTGCTGAACAGGAGGTGGGCAGAGGCTTAATTTTCATCAACTTCCCTTGGTACTGAAAGGGCCCTGATCATCCTATAGATAGTTTTTCCGATAAACATACAAATTGACCCTTCCAGTCTTCAAGCTTGAAAGTTAACATTTGTTTTATCTGAGTTCCTTCCTCAGTAACCTTAAGGCCTCTCAAAAAAACCATCAAGGGACTGAAACTCACCAGGTCACCACATCCAGACAATGAGATGCCCAGACCCTTTATCCATCATGATTGCTTCCTTGCCCCCACTAGTTCCTGTTTTCTTACACATTGTTACATTTCTTCCCTGCTGTATGTGCCCCTAGTTTTAGTTGGTCAGGGAGATGGATTTGAGACTGAGTTCCATCTCCTTGGCCGATTAAAGCTTCTTCCTCGGCAATAATCATCTCAGTGATGGGCTTTCTGTGCAGCACGCAGCAGGACCTAGACGGCACCCTGGTGTTTGGGTAACAGTACTGTTAAATTTTAAGCCATACATAAATAAAAATATATTGCAGGTTATCCAGTTTAGAAAAAGAAGACATGAGGTCAAAGACATTCACTAGAAACAGCCCGTTCCATACCGCGTCTGCAGCTCCAGGGACCTTTTCTTTCCCGTTATGATAAATGTATGCGCTGTGTTTGGCTTGACGATATCTTGCACCTGAAGGGGCAAGAACAAAGAACAAAGCAAACCCCAGCTGGTCATTTTAGCAGGTCCTTAACTCCAGCCTCACGTTTTCTGACTTAGAAGTGTTTCCCCGAGGAGGTAGCAGAGGTGAGCCTGCAGCCCCACAGTTCTCAGGGAGAGGGGCGCAGAGGCCCAGGTCACCGTGGCTGCTGCATGAGCTGGTCCATCGGGAACAGCGGGCCTCCCACCCTGCTCAGACACAGCTGGGACCGCTCATCTTCTGTGCTTGGAACTCTGCTGACCAAATCCATCCCCCGACACCCAGCCTGTCAGGTTTCCTCCCCATGTCGCCCCCATCCATCCTCCTCGAAGCCAAGCCATTCCCCACAGGCACCACTGGGCACTGCCCCCCTACAGCAGCCACGTCCCCTTAGGATGGAAAGGGACCTGATGAGAAGAGCAAGGGTGGCCTTAGCCACCCTGTAGAGTCTGCGCCCCTGAGCAGGTGTGCCCTGAGATGAGATGTAAATAGGACAATGCGTGCCCAGAACTAATGAAAATGGGGTCACTTCTTCACAGAACCACAGCCTCAAATTCCATCCTCTTCCATCAGGATGAGACCACAGAGACCACGGCTGGGCACGGTAGCTCACACCTATTCCATGTCTCATTGCAGTGGGAGTTGAGAGGGCTTTGAATGAATGGGTGCTCCAAAAACATTTGCTAAATCAAAATATGTAGTCATTTGCTTAATGCCACCAAGAATCCCTTCTTACCTTGAAATTCTCTGAATTCGGGTTAAGAAATAAAAGACTAACTAGAGAAAATACCTTTTTTTAAGGTTGTTTTATTATTTTTTTTAAGTTATTTTTGAGACAGGGTCTTGCCCTGTCAGCCAAGCTGGAGTGCAGTGAGTGGCACAATCATGCAGCCTTGACCTCCTGGGCTCAAGCAATCCTCCCACCTCAGCCTCCCAAGTAGCTGGAAATAGAGATGTGCACCACCATGCCTGGCTAATTTTTTATTTTTTATAGAGACACGGTTTTACTACATTGCCAAGGCTGGTCCTGAACTGGGTTCAAGTGATCCTCCTGCCTCAGCCTCCCAAAGTGCTAGGATTGTAGGCGTGAGCCACTAAAACTACATGCCTGGCTTTTTACAGTAGTTAGAAGAAACCACTTTTCTAGTGTTTCTCTATAAAAAATCAGTCATGGCTGGGCATGGTGGCTGACGCCTGTAATCCCAGCACTTCGGGAGGCTGAAGCGGGTGGATCATGAGGTCAAGAGTTTGAGAACAGCCTGACCAACATGGTGAAACCCTGTCTCTACTAAAAATACAAAAATTAGCTGGGCATGGTGGCATGCACCTATAATCACAACTACTCGGGAGGGTGAGGCAGGAGAATCCCTTGAACCCAGGAGGTGGAGGTTGCAGTGAGCCGAGATCACGCCATTGTACTCCAGGTTAAGAACTACCATTAAAAATAATGACTAACTAGGCTGGGCACGGTGGCTCACGCCTGTAATCCCAGCACTTTGGGAGGTTGAGGTGGGTGGATCACAAGGTCAGGAGTTCGAGACCAGCCTGGCAAACATGGCGAAATCCCGTCTCTACTAAAAATACAAAAATTAGTTGGGCATGGTGGCGTGCACCTGTAATTGGAGCGGCTCGGGAGGGTGAGGCAGGAGAATCCCTTGAACCCAGGAGGTGGAGATTGCAGTGAGCCAAGATCACGCCATTGCACTCCAGCCTAGGCGACAGAGCGAGACTCCGTCTCAAAAAAAAAAAAAAAAAAAAAGTCATTCTGGACCATGCTACAGATCTGCCTGGAACCCTCCCCCAGCTCCGCTGCAGGAGGACAGGAAAGAGCTCGGGACCCAGGAACCAGGGAAGGGAAGCAGGCCCTCGCCCCAGCCAGGATTTCTCCCTGCAACCCTGGGCTTCATGTTTTTGTTTGTAAATAGGGCCCCAAGTCCCAGTCTTAGAGGTGACAGGGTTCGGTCCAGGTCCTGGTGCCATCCCTACTGCCCCCTGCATCCTCCAAGGCTCTGCAGAAAGGGGAGTTGGCAGCAACGTGGCAGGTGGGCGAAGCAGAGAGGGATGGAATCCTGCCCTTCCGGCCTGGGGCACCAGGACTGAGACGATGCCTTGGTCACAGATAGGGTCTGTTGCTTGGAAAAGCAGGCAGGGGTGCCAGGCTGCACAGAGGTGAGTGCCTTAGCAGCCAGAGCCCGGTGTTCCCAGCCCTGCTCAGTGCCCCTTCTAAGGGGACAGGTTTGAGATGGAGGAGCTCACCCACCTGGAGGCCTGAGATGTCCATCTTCTCCCGGACGCTGAACTTCTGGCCCATGAGCCGCAACTTGGGCACGCAGTAAAGGATCATGCTGTTGAACTGCAAGAGGGATGGCACAGGTGAGGAACGGGAGCTGCCCGCAGGCCACCCCCAAGGGCCCCAGTGAGCTTCATGAGATCTTTTCATTTTTTTTAATGTTATAAAGTGAAAAATATTTTTAAAAGATATGTGCAGTAATTTTAACTACGGTTACATCTTTGAGTGAGGAGACTCTAGTCACTAGCTTTATTTTTGTTCATTTCTATTTTTAAATTTTTAAACCATGAATATGAGCTAATTGTATAATCAAAAAAACGAAACTTTTTTTTTTTTTTTTTTTTTTTTAAAGGGTTTTTTTTTTTTTTTTCCCTAATTTAATAAAAAAAAAAACGAAATTTTTTTTTTTTTTTTTTTTTTTGAGACGGAGTCTTGCTCTTGTTGCCCAGGCTGAAGTGCAATGGCACAATCTTGGCTCACTGCAACCTCCACCTCCCGTATTTAAGAGCTTTTCCTGCCTCAGCCTCCCGAGTAGCTGGAATTACAGGCAGGTGCTACCACGCCTGGCTAATTTTTATATTTTTAGTAGAGATGGGGTTTCACTATGTTGGCCAGGCTGGTCTCGAACTCCTGACCTCAGGTGATCCGCCCACCTCAGCCTCCCAAAGTGCTGGGATTACAGGCGTGAGCCACCACATCCAGCCAAACCAAAACTTTTGAATGAGCTACTGACACATTCACCAAAACGGATGAATCTCTCAAACCCACATGGGGAGCTAAAGGAGCCAGACTCATCTCATGGCATTGATGTGACATTCAGGAAAGGCAAAATTCTAGCAACAAAGAAGAGACCCATGGTTGCCAGGGCAGGGGAGCACTTGCCCACAAAGGGGTGGGACAAGGGAATTTTGGTGGGAGGGGGGCAGTGATCAAACTGTTCTGTAACTTGGCCAGGCGCAGTGGCTCACACCTGTAATCCCAGCACTTTGGGTGGGTGGATCACCTGAGGTCAGGAGTTCGAGAGCAGCCTGGCCAACATGGAGAAACCCTGTGTCTACTAAAAATACAAAAATTAGCCGGGTGTGGTGGTGCGTGCCTGTAATCCCAGCTACTCGGGAGGCTGAGGCAGGACGATTGCTTAAACCCGGGAGGTGGAGGTTACAGTGAGCCGAGTTGAGCCACTGCACTCCAGCCTGGGAGACAGAGCGAGACTGTGTCTTAAAAAAAAAAAAAAAAAAAAAAAACCAAAAAACTGTTCTGTAATTTGATTGTGGTCACAACTGTATTAGTCAAAACTCAGAATTGTAAAGCAAAAATGAGTTTTAGTTAACATAATTTTTAAAAACTTAAAAAAAAACTTTCAAAGAAATAATTGTTTATTTAAGGAGAATTAGAAGCTAGAGGAAAATAGAGGAGGAAAGAAGAACCATATCTGTTTCTACTGCGCCACGGCACCCGGGGTGGGTCTCGAATTACACTTCCATCCAGCCTTCCCCTCCCTCCCAGCCAGGGTTTGGTTTAGGAATAGTCGAAAACATGATTTGCTGCTACAGTTCTCTGTGCTCTCCTGGTTGCTACAAGCTGGAGTCTGCTCAATTCTGGGGAGGAAAGAGGTATTGGCTGTGAGGGATTAAAAAATGAGATATTTGCAGCAAATGGGGAGAAGCCGCTGGCAAAAGTCTGGTGTCTGGATGTGGAGAAGCGAGGCTCCCTGTGGCTAGGGAAGGGATGCTGAGGGTCTGAGAGGGAGCCAGAGTCCCAGTAGGAGAGGCCACAGAAGAGCCATGTCCTTGGGCAGCCAGAGCCCTGCTGGCACTGCCCTGGACTTGAGACAAATGGCAAGGGAGGCTCTGCGGCTGGGCTGGCAGGAGCCAGGCTCACCAGGAAGAGGTGGCGGTCCTGGGCGGTGCCGTTCTTGGCTGACAGCTTCTGGATTTGGCCCTCCTTGATCAGCTCATTGGCCGGGTTGACAATGTCCTCTTCCCCACCCAGCTGCTCGTACACCTCCAAGAGCTTGTGCATTTTCTCCTGCAAGAGACATGGGGCTCAGGCACCAAAGGTCTGTGAAAGTGGCTGGTAACCTAGAGATACGTGGAGCCCTTCCCTGCAACTGTGGCTCAGAATCCAGAGAGGACAATGAGCTACTGACAGGGATGGGAGGGAAATCAGAGTGATGTTTGAGTTGAGTATTGAAGGATGACTAGGAGTTCGCCATGCAGAACATAATAACAATGATAAACAGCAACAGAGCTAACCATGCTGTGAGCCAGGTACGGTTCTACATATGATACACGTTTTAACTCACCTAGTGAGGTGAGTGCCATTGTTATTGTCATTTTACAGACAAGGAAACTGAGGCACAGAGAGGTCAGTTGAGTGTCTGAGACCCAGACTCGGACAATCCATATGTCACCTTTCCCTGGCCATGGTGACTGCTGGGGTGGTCACGTGGGTAACCAGCACCCAGAAGTGCGATGGGACCAGGTCAAAGCTCATGGCCCAGCTTTGAACCGGATGCCAGTGCAGCGGAAGGCAGAGCTGAGCCCGCAGCAACCTCAACAGTCACGTGTCCGAGTCTGGACCTGCGTGCCTCAGAAGCCCCGTCCTTGGACCTGAGTGATCTCAGCCTGTACACCCTGGAGGCAGGTGGGTTTGGCTGATCCTTCTGTCTCCGGCACCAATGCAGGTAGGTGCAAGTGGGCACAGGGTGTGGGGGGCACTAGAGGAGCCAGCAGCAGAGAGCTTAGAGGAGAAGACCAGGGTAGGGGTGAGGGTCTTTTGAGAACTGGGGGAATGGGCAGGTACCTGGTATATACACAGAGGAGCTGGCTGTGCACCTGCCCACTACTGGGGGCTGGGTGTGCAGCTGGTGTGTACCGGGGGCTGGGTGTGAACCTGGTACGTACTGGCGGGCTGCGTGTGCAGCTGGTGTCTAATAGTGGAGAACTGTATGCACCTGGCATGTACTGGGAGGGCTGGGCAAGCACCTGGTGTGCAGTAGGAGGGCTGGGTGTGCACCTGTCATGTCCTGGGGGGCTGGGTGAGCACAGAGCCAGTCCATGAAGGGACTAATGCAGCTTTAGTGAGTGAATGAATGACAGTAACACTGAGCACTGACACTTCCTGCACCAGGTCCTGTTCTGAGCATTCTATGTGGAGTGCTCCCCTACACCCGGTGGCTTACAGGTGTGCGCCACCACGCCTAATTTTTGTATTTTTAGTAGAGATGGGTTTCACCATGTTGGCCAGGCTGGTCTCGAACTCCTGACCTCAAGTGATTTGCCCGCCTCGGCCTCCCAAAGTGCTGGGAGTACAGACGTGAGCCACCCTGCCTGGCCTTGCTGAGGCTTTTGAACACAAAAGTTGCCATGGGCTCAGGCCATCTAGGGCTGAGTTCCACGGTACCACGTGGCCGACACTGTCTGGGGCAGGCCGGAGACTGCTTTGTGGGGCAGGACTTGGGGCTGACCCTGGATATGTTGCAGCTCTCACTGTCTTTAGCGTTTTAGGGGTCATGAAACAGCCATTCTCTGAGAGGTGTGTGAGTTTTGGGAGAAAAGACCTGGATTTGGATAATTAAATGAAACTGCCTAGGGGAAGTACCTGGAACATAATGGATACTTCGAAAACAAAGGAAATTCCTTTTTTTTTTTTTCCTGGTTTTTTTTTTTTTTTTTTTTTTTTTTTTTTTTTTTTTTTTTTTTTTTGTTTTTTGAGATGGAGTCTGGCTCTGTTGCCCAGGCTGGAGTGCACTGGTGTGATCTCGGCTCACTGCAAGCTCCGCCTCCTGGGTTCACCCCATTCTCCTGCCTCAGCCACCCGAGCAGCTGGGACTACAGGTGCCCGCCACCATGCCCAATTTTTTGTATTTTTAGTAGAGACGAGGTTTCACCATGTTAGCCAGGATGGTCTCGATCTCCTGACCTCATGGTCTGCCCACCTTGGCCTCCCAAAGTGCTGGGATTACAGGCGTGAGCCACCGCGCCCGGCCATAGAGTGATTCTTTTAATCTCCACAGATGCCCAATGAGACAGGCTGTCAGGGCTCCCATTTTATAGATGGGGAAACTAAGGCATAGAGCGTTAAATAACTCACCAGGGACACAGATCTATCATAGCAAGGGGCGGGGCTGTCCAGCTCACCCCCCTGGGGACGGGAGTAGAGGAGTAAAGGAGTCACTCGTGGAGCCCCCCGAAGGATGGGGGCGAAGGGCTGGCCCACAAGGGCCCCCGGCCCTCACTGTTGCTCACCACCCTGCTGGTCCCCGCCCGAGTCCCGCACTCACCACTTTCCGAATGGCGGCATTGGAGTGGTTGGCGGCTGTGGAGATGAGCTCCAAGGACCCTGCAGGAGGGAGGCTGGGTTCAGCCTGGGGCCACGGTGGCTCCATTTTTGCTTGCCTGAGGGGCTCCAGGGCAGCTGCCTCCAGAGGGAGGATCTGTCTCTGCTGTCGGTCTTTCCCATGGTGCCTGGGCTACTCTAGAGGACTGGCCCAGAGGAAGGGGGTGACCCTGCCTCTGACCCTGCAGACACATCCCTTCTGCTGGGGCCAATACCAGGCAGGGGGCTCCCACAATCCTGCAGATGCCTGCCCGGGCTACCTGCCAGCCACACCAGGCAGTGACTGGACCAGGAGCAGCCCCCACCAGCCCCATAAGGCCCATTTCTGGGGCCTAAGCTCTGAACGGGGCCAGCATTTAGCAGCACCTTCCCTAGACCAATGTTTACCCGCATACTTCAAGCAGGGGAGATTTTTCTCTGCCCTCAAAGACACTAAGTCCCTTCCTGGGCTGTTAGGGGTCTCACTTTTTCTCTCTCTTCCTCTCTCTCTCCTTCCTCTGTCTGTGTGTCTCTCTCTCCTCCCCTCTGTTTCTCCCTCCCTCTCCCTCTCTTTCCCCAATGTCTCCTTATCTCTCTCTCTGTCTCCATCTCTCTCCCTCCCCTGTCTCTGTCTCTTTCCCTCTGGTCTCTCTGTTTCTCTCTCCCCTACCCCCACGACCCCACGACTCTCTCTCCCCCTCTCTCCCCACTCCCACAGTTCTTGGCAGGTGCCCCTGTGCCCTCCTGGGAGCCCTTGGCCCCAGCTTACTCTCCGCGTCCTTCCGGTCTGGGGCGTCCTCCGGAAGCCTCTTCAGATAGTCCTTGAGCAGCAGCTCGTACCGGGGGACCCTCTGCACGGGCTCCAGCATGTGGTGCTGCAGCGTCAGGTTTCCACACACCTCCTGCTTCTGTGGGGACAGAGGGAGCATGGGGCACCCCAAGGACACGTGTGTGGACGCCGGCCCCACCACAGCTTCTGGCCACCACAGCCCCAGGAGGCTGCCTGGAACTGGCTGCCCGGAACTGACTTCCCTTCAAGACATGGCTGGCACAGACCACACTTTACAATGGGGGAAACTGAGGCTCGGAGAGACTGACCAACGGAGCAAGGACTGGAACCCCAGGCTATGGCCCTTGGCCCAGAGCTGGCTGTCTTATATGCATCCTCGGTGGAGAAAATAAATGCCTGGACAGGACTGTCTCCTCTCAAGAGTGGGTTCTCCCCACTCCCCACCCACCCGTGGGCCTATGCAGGGCTCCCTTGACCCCTCTGCTGAGAAATCAGGCAGAGCTTCGCCCAACTCTCCCCACTGGGAATCGGGCCAGGGCCTGTCCTCATGCCTAGAAGCCGCTGGGGAGTCCTCCTGCAGATCGTGCTCGATGTAAACGCACCAGTGTTCCAGTTGGGTGCTGAGATCCTTGCGCCCCACCCGTGCCCAGCACTGCTCACCGGCTCTCCGTGCCTGCCTCCCACCCTGCAGCACCTCCTTGCTGCCATGTCTCCGTCTGGCATCCGAACCCCAGACACGTGTGCTGAATGCTGCCACCCTGTCACCTCTGTGCTCCCCACTCGGGTCCTCCTGCCCGGGCCACTTTGCCTCTGCCTCCCCCGACGATGCCCGCTGGGCAGCCTGTGAGGGCCTGCTGCCTCTGTCATCCTGTCCACCAGCTTCCCCACCCACCTGCCAGCAACTTGAGGGCCTCAACCACCCTCACCAGGCTCAGGGCCCAGAACAGAATGGCTTCCAGCTCAGATGAGCTCAAAAATGCCTGGGATACAACAGGGTGAGAGAAACCCAAATCTTCATAAAAGCAACTGTTTCCAGCAACATATTGACATAATCTCCAAGTGTCTCCCTAAAAGAAACTTGTTTTTATTCTCTTTTTCTTTCTTTCTTTTTTTTTTTTTTTTTTTTTGAGACGGACTCTCCCTGTTTCCCGGGCCGGAGTCCAATGGCACCATCTCGGCTCACTGCAACCTCCGCCTCCCAGGTTCAAGTGATTCTCCTGCCTCAGCCTCCTGAGTAACTGAGATTACAGGCACCCACCATCACACATGGCTAATTTTTGTATTTTTAGTAGAGACGGGGTTTCACCATGTCGGTCAGGCTGGTCTCGAACTCCTGACCTCGTGATCTGCCTATCTCGGCCTCCCAAAGTGTTGGGATTACAGGCGTGAGCCATCGCACCTGGCTGAAACCTTTTTTTTTTTTTTTTTTTTTAATGGAGTCTTGCTCTGTCGTCCAGGCTGGAGTGTAGTGGAGTGCTCTTGGCTCACTACAGCCTCTGCCTCCCTGGCTCAAGCAGTTATCCTGTCTCAGCCTCCCAAGTAGATGGGATTACAGATGTGTGTGTGCCACCACACCCAGCTAATTTTTGTATTTTTAGTAGAGATGGTGGGGGGGGGGGGGTCTCACTATGTTGCCCAGGCTGGTCTCGAACTTCTGACCTCAGGTGATCCACCCACCTCGGCCTCCCAAAGTGCTGGGATTACAGGTGTGAGCTTCTGCGCCCGGCCAAGAAACATATTAATTGGGGAAAAAACCCAACTTCACCTGAGCAGTCCTGGCAGACACGCCCTTAATCAAGTCAATATCCCCAGGACGCAGAGACTGAGCCACCAGGCAGAACGCAGGGAGAAGAACACAGCCTCACTCTGGGAAAAGGCACAGCCTCAATCAAACTGGACAAACAGCAGAAAAGCCCAAGCAGGCAGTCTACAAGTAACTAGCCTGCACCCCTCAAAAAGACAAGGACCTAGGTCTGCTCCAGACCCAGGAAGCCAAACACCATCATGAGAGCAATGTGCGGCCCTGGGCTGGGTTATGGACCAGAAAACAAGAACGTTATTGGGACAATCGGTGACATCTGAGTGTGGGCTGCGGAGTAGACAGCACCAGGACGTCCGTGTAAAATCCCCAATTTTGATCACTGAGCTGGGAGTACGCAAGAGAATATCCTTGTTCACATTTAGTGATAAAGGGTTACGGTGTCTGCAACTTAGTCTCGAAACGCTTAAAAGTCATCATCATCTGTATGAGTTTAGAGAGAATAGTAAAGTAAGACTATTAACAAAATGTTAATAGTGCATAACAATTTGGCATTTTTGCAACTTTCCTGTAAAGGTTTAAAGTTATTTCAAAATAAAAGTTTAAAGTTTAAAATATGCTTTGGATTAAAGGAAGGAAACCTCCAAAAGGCCACAGGAAACTTGAGTCACGCAATCCTGTTTTGTCCACGCCAGGGCTTCTCACCCTGGGCACTATGGACACTCGGGTCAGAGAATTCTCTGCAGTGGGCCATCCTGTCCACTGCAACGTGTTTTGCAGCATCCCTGGACCCACCAGATGCTGGGTGCACCACCAATGTCTGCAGATATGGCCTGGGATCCCTGGGGGGGCAAAGTCACCTTCAGAGAATGGCTGGACGGTACTGAGTCCAGGCAGAGAGCCCTCTCCACAGCCTGCCTGGCCCTGTGCCCAACCTGCCTACAGTGAGGGGATGTGCAGACCAGTGGCTGGCCTGCAACCGGGGCCATGTCTGCCTCGAGTGTCCCCAGGCAGACGTCATCCAGGACATGGCAGTGCTGCAGTAGCTGCTGCAGACGTGTCTGCATCCCAATCCAGAAAGTGTCTAGCCTCCTAAGGGTTTGCTGGACCCAAGAACGGGGTCTGCCAGGGATGGACAGAGGACCACAGCCTGTGCCAGGACAGTGACTGTTCGCTGCACCCTGGAAGGGCTCACTCAAGCTCGACAGCACACATGTATCATTACGCCACGTGGCCATGTGACTAATTTCACTGTCTCAGCGTCTACATAGAGTATGCCCTTCCCTTACTTCATTCTGAAGCCTAGATGGGAGTTGCCAGCTTGATTGGCAACCCGGGAAGAAAACCAAATTAATCCGAATTTTGTGTGGTTTTTTTTTCTTTCTTTTTTTTTTTAACGGTGGGGGGTCTGGGGGACAGAGTCTCTCTCTGTCGTCCAGGCTGGACTGCAGTGGCACAATCTCAGCTCACTGCAACCTCTGCCTCTTGGTTCAACCCATTGTCCTGAATCAGCCTTCAGAGTAGCTGGGACTATAGGCTTGCCATGCCCAGCTAATTTTTGTATTTTTAGTAGTGATGGGGTTATACAGTCTTGGGTAGTGGGAAATGCATTTAAAAATAAGCTTTACATTTTAAGAAGTGGTGAGAGGAAGTACTTAAAAATAAAAAATTCTGGGCCGGGCGTGGTGGCTCACACCTGTAATCCCAGCACTTTGGGAGGCCAAGGCGGGTGGATCACGAGGTCAGGAGATCGAGACATCCTGGCTAACACGGTGAAACCCCATCTCTACTAAAAATACAAAAAAATTAGCCGGGCATGGTGGCGGGCGCCTGTAGTCCCAGCTACTCCGGAGGCTGAGGCAGAAGAATGGTGCGAACCCAGGAGGCAGAGCTTGTAGTGAGCCAAGATCGTGCCACTGCACTCCAGCCTGGGTGACAGAGTGAGACGCTGTCTCAATAAAAGAATAAAATAAAAAATAAAAGATGGGGGAAAATAATCTGTGACATGCATGAGAGAAAGCAGTTGATGTTCTTAGCATATAAAAGCCTTGTGAATCAAGAAGAAAGGGACCAACCCTACAGGAGATAAGAGCAGCCAGGGCTATGAGGAGGCTGTTAGCAGAAAGCGAAAAAGAAAAAAGCAATGTAACATATAAACAAAAATGCCTGCACTAGATATCGAGGGACACTGTGGAATCAGACTGTCCTTTGAATTCAGGTTCCATCAGATAATAGCTTGTGATGCTGCAGCTTGCACAGCCTCTTGAGCCACAATTTTCCAATGGGAATGCTGATTCGTCTCTGGGAGTTATTGTAACGCTCAAAGCAACAACAGAGCATCTGGACACATCTCATAATTTTCCTAATTTTCTCTATGTTCCAAAATTTCAGTAATGTCATATATTACTTTTTGGAGTTATATATATATATATATATATATATATATTTTTTTTTTTTTTTTAAATAAAACACCGGGCTCTGTGCGTCTTGAGAACATCCGTGTCCACACTCCCGCTGCCCGCCTTACCTGGATGCTGTGGATGACGTCCTTAAACAGTGGGGAGCGCTGGGTCCACGTGCTCACCAGCCCCACGGCTCGGTCAAAGTTCTTAACGTACTCGCCGTACATCTTTAGGAATGGGGCCAGCTTCTGCAGGATGTCCCCGAGCCGTGGGTTTGTGTCCCTTTGCGGAGAAGTGAATCATCAGAGAAATAGCTGGGTGCAATGGGGGCTCCGAGGTTAGTGGACATGAACTCCACCAGGGGAGTGTGGGGTGGCGGCCAGCTCTGTGTGATGGTGAGCAAATTGGTCACCCTCTCTGAGCTTTAGTTTCCTCCCCTATGTCATGTAGAGTAGAAAATAATTAACAGGGCAATTAAATGAAAGGTGCCTGTAAAACAGTTGAAAGCGCAAGCTGCAGGCTTAGAACCAGTGCCCCAGACACAGGAGATAGCAGTAGTAGCAGAATCACCTGAATGATGAGCCACAGCTATCAAAGAGAACCAACAAAATACCATTATGCTCCTTTTAAATGGGCAAAGATTAGAAACAATGGTTCTATTCAATGCTGGCGAAGTCCTGGGGAAAGTAACTCTTTGTAGTACTGATAATGAAGAAAGCTGCTTTGGACAGGGATTTGCAAATAATTTTCAAGAAACAGAAACATATACTAATCGTCTTTGTCCTTAGGACTGTTTCAAAAAGAAAGAAAAAAGCCACCAGCACAAAGCCATCACTGAGGCGTGACTGAACTGCACTCATACATTTAATTTAAAGATCCAAAGGGCAGGGTGGCTAAGTCATCGGACCCCTGTGCTGTTATAAAAGGAGCAGAGGAGGTCACAGGTGCGCTCATGAGTTAGCAGTCTCCAGGGCCTTGCAGGAGAAAACCTGTCTCTAGCAAGCATGGATTTTGTCAGCCAGAAGGCCGCATCCAGTCCTGACTGCCTTGGGGACACAATGTAACCTGCTCGGCAGCTGGACCATGTCCTTGTACAGATTTATGAATTGACATAGTGCCTCCCTGAGCAACAGGTGAAAAGGCTCCCCCTGGCTTCCCATTCCAGCCAAGCCTCCGTGGTCTCCTGGGCTGCAGCTTGGAGAACCGGCTTGTGGGACACAGAAGGGCCTGGCTCCTGATGCAGAGGGAAGCCGGGCCTGCGAACGGGGCAGGCAGCAGAGACCCTAAGTCAAACAGCAGCGGCACCCAGAATGAGGGGAAAGGTAACACGCAACGTGGCGAACTGATGAGCCTGGGGGCCACGCCTGGGAAGTTTCATGAATTGTGACTTGCACTGAGCTGTCCCTCTGCTAACGAACAGAAGCATTAGTGGGACGGAGGGACAGGCCCCAGGGACAGCAGGAGGAGGATCTGATGTCCACTGTTGAGGGGAAAAAATAGCATTTTTTAAACAAAGGTGGAGTATAAGCTAGGAGGGAAAAGAAAACCAACTAGCGCTATCCACTGTGTGGTGTTTCCAGATGTCAAACCTCATTTTAGTTTCAGAGCCCCGAGAGGGGCGTTAAAAGCCCTTCATTCCGCATCATCTGCTTTCTCAGGAACTAAGCCTTGGAGACCGTAAGTGGCCGGTCAAGGTCACCAACCAGGAAGGGGTGGAGTCTGGACCGGACCCAGACCGTGCAGAGAAGGGAGGCGCCCAGCCACCATGGGACAGTCCCCCAGCACTTGCCTGGCTCTCAGGCACATGAACCCAGGTCTAGAGACCACTTGAGGGGCCCCACGGGCATCCGCACACGGTACTCACCACTCCTCCGTGATCCGCGTCTTCAGCTCCGGCAGCAGGAACTGCCCGTGGAAGCGGTGGATGGAAGAGATGTTAGAGAATATGCCCGTGATGACTTCTGGAGGGATCCCCGCATCCGTCAGCCTGGTGCAGAAAACCTGAGCATAGAGAAGCCCACGTGTGGCCAGTGAGCCTCTTCCGCTGAGCACAGCTGCGTCCCGCTTCGGCCACAGGTGAGGGCGCTCGGGAGGGGCCGCTGCTGCCACCTTGTGTTTTCTTAATGAACTTCAGAATTATTGTCCTCCCTTTTCATCGAACTGGTTCAGACACCCTCATGGTCTTAATGCAAGCTCACTTATGACTTAGGAATGTGGGTGCGGCAGAGACAGTCCCCTGAGGACAGGGAAGGACATCTTTCCTTAGCCACCTCTCACGCGAAATGGAAGGTTCAGACTTCCTTCTCTGTCTCGTCAGATAAAAACAGCAGCAGCACCGTCTGTCAAAACCCCGGCTTCCACGGGTGCTTTATTTCCTGAGCTCATAAACCCCACATTGTCATGTGGATAGGGATGCGTGGCAACCCCTGTCCCGACTATTTATGCAGAAAAACATCCAGAAGCCATGTACATGCTCAGATCATGCAGCTGCCAGGAAGAAATGTCCCACAGATGACTTGGCAAAGCCTTTTCCTCACAGCCATAAGCACTGAAAACAAAAAATAAGTTTCTAGGATGGGCGTGCTGGTTCACACCTGTAATCCAGCACTTTGGGAGGCCGAGGCTGGTGGATCACCTGAGGTCAGGAGTTCAAGACCAGCCTGACCAATGTGGTGAAACCCCATCTCTACTATAAATACAAAAATTAGCCAGGCATAGTGGCATGTGCCTGTAGTCCCAGCTACTCGGGAGGCTGAGACAGGAGAATCACTTGAACCCAAGAGGCGGAGGTTGCAGTGAGCCAAGAGCTCACCACTGAACTCCAGCCTGGGCGACAGAATGAGACTCTGTCTCAAAAGAAAAAAAAAAAAAGTTTGTAGACCAGACTTAAATTTGTCTGAGTTTTAGTATTTAAGTCATTCATACTGCACCTGTAATGCCCAGCCAATGCTAAGAGATACTGAAACTGCCCACTGAAACTCTGGGAGTAGACTAAGGTGGGCCCCCAAGCCATGTGGGCTACCTGGTCCAGCAGGTGCAGCCGCCTCACATAGGTCTCCTCGGTGTGCAGGAGCTCCTGGGCAATGTGGAGAAGCTTCTGTGGGCCAGAGTGCTGTGGAGAGAAGAGATGCAGCTCACCTGGGGAAGATGAGCCTTGGGGAATCGGCACCTAACAGGCTGCCACTGTGTGCAGGAGAACCAGGGACCATGGGGGCAGCAGGAGGCCACAGGGGCAGGAGCGGGGACAGGAGGGGGCCACTGTGATGGCAATGTGGTGCTCAGTTCTCATAGATGATATTCGCATGGAAGATTTTGGGAAAAGCACAGTAGTTTCTGGCAGTCCCCCAAAAGCCTCTCTAGCCTAAAGATAACTCCACCCTCCTGGGCCTTTGACTACAGAGCAGTTGCAGCAACCACCTCAAAATATATTGGAGAGCAAAATAAAATTAGCTACAAAGAAACAGAAACATGTAGCCCAATCAAAGGAACAAAATAAAAAACTCCAAAACTGATCCTAAGGAAACACAGATCTATGAGCTGCTTGAGAAAAAAAAAACATCTAAATAGTTGTCATAAAGATGCTCAATGAGATAAAAGAGAACAGAAAGATGACTAAAAAACAAAATCAGGAAATGATGCATAAACAAAGTGAGAATATCAACAAAGAGACGGAAACTATTAAAAAGGACAAACCAGACATTCTGGAGCTGAAATACACTTTAACTGAACCGATAAATTTTTAAGAGGGGTTTGATAGCAGACTTGATCAGGCAGAAGAAAAAGTCAGCAAACTTGAAGAGAGGTCATTTGAAATCAGAGAGTCAGATAAGAAAAAAAAAAAAAAGAAGAGGAGCAAGGAGAGCCTAAGGGATGTATGGGCCACTATCAAGTAGATCAATATATGCACATGTAAGTTCCAAAGGAGAAGAGAGAGAAAGGGGCAAAGAGTTTATTTACAGAAATAATGGCTGAAAATTTCCCCAATTTGAGGAAAGCAATGGACTTAAAAATTCCTGAATCTCAAAGACCTCCAACTGGAGTAAATCAACAGAGAACCATATCAAGACACTATATAACTGTCTAAAGTCAAATATACAAAGAAAATCTTGAAAGCAGTGAGAGAAAAGTAATTTGTCTCACATAAGGGTCTTCCATAAGATTATCAGAGGATTTGTCAGTGGTAACTTTGCAAACCAGAAGGTAGAGGGAGGATACATTCAAAGTGCTCAAAGGAAAAAAAACAACTGTCAACTAAGAATATTGTATTTGACAAAACTGTCCTTCAAAAATGGAGAAACAGGCCGGGCACGGTGGCTCAAGCCTGTAATCCCAGCACTTTGGGAGGCTGAGACAGGCGGATCACGAGGTCAGGAGATCAAGACCATCCTGACTAACATGGTGAAACCCCGTCTCTACTAAAAAATACAAAAAACTAGCCAGGCGAGGTAGCGGGCGCCTGTAGTCCCAGCTACTCGGGAGGCTGAGGCAGGAGAATGGCATAAACCCGGGAGGCGGAGCTTGTAGTGAGCTGAGATCTGGCCACTGCACTCCAGCCTGGGTGACAGAGCGAGACTCCATCTCAAAAAAAAAAAAAAAAAAAAAAAGGAGAAATAAATACTTTTCCAGTTAAACAAAAGCTGAGGGAGTTCTTTACCATTAAATCTGCTCTAAAATAAAAAAGATTAAGGGGTCCTTTACGTTGAAACAAAAGGATGGTAAAAAGCAACATGAAACCACATGATAATATAAGGTTCTTAGTAAAGGTGAACACATGGATAAATACGATAATTTGTACTATTGTCCTTTTGGTGCATAGAATTTAAATTACAAAAACGTTTAAACATTTAAATCTATATGAATAAATACAGATGAACTCATGATATCAATAACAGCAGGGAGAGGGAAGTGAAATTGTAAAAGAGTTTTTGCATGTGATTGAAGTTGTTATTAGTTTAAAATAGAATGCTATGACTTTAAAATGTTTTACGTAATTGCAATGGTAACTACAAATAAAATATCTATAGATAAAAAAGGAAACGAGAAGGAAATAAAACCATATCACTACAAAAAAATCAATGAAACACAAAGAAAGGCAGTAAGAGAGTAAAGGAGGGACACAAAAAACGTATAAGATAGGCCGGGCGCGGTGGCTCAAGCCTGTAATCCCAGCACTTTGGGAGGCCGAGATGGGCGGATCACGAGGTCAGGAGATCGAGACCATCCTGGCTAACACCGTGAAACCCCGTCTCTACTAAGAAATACAAAAAATAGCCGGGCGAGGTGGCAGCGCCTGTAGTCCCAGCTACTCGGGAGGCTGAGGCCGGAGACTGGCGGGAACCCGGGAGGCGGAGCTTGCAGTGAGCTGAGATCCGGCCACTGCACTCCAGCCTGGGCGACAGCGCGAGACTCCGTCTCAAATTAAAAAAAAAAAAAAAAAAAAAAAAAAAAAGTATAAGACATACAGAAAACAACCAAATGGCAGTAGTAGGTCCTTTCCTATCAGTAACTACTTTAAATGTAAATGGATTAAACTTCCCAATCAAAAGACATATTGGCGGTTGGGCATGGTGGTTCACGCCTGTAATCCCAGCACTTTGGGAGGCCAAGGTGGGGGGATCATGAGGTCAGGAGTTTGAGAACAGCCTGACCAACATGGTAAAACCGCGTCTCTACTAAAAATACAAAAATTAGCCGGGCATGGTGGCACGCACCTGTAATTCCAGCTATTCAGGGGGCTGAGGCAGGAGAATCACTGAAACCCAAGAGGCGGAGGTTACAGTGAGCTGAGATTGTGCCACTGCACTCCAGCCTGGGCAACAGAGCAAGACTCCATCTCAAAAAAAAAAGAAAAAAAAGACATAGTGGCTGAATGGATTAAAAATAACAGCCTCCAACTATATGCTGTTGACAAGAGACTCTCTTTAGATATAAGGACACATATAGGCTTAAAGTGACAGGATGGAAAAAGATATTTTGTGCAAATGGTAACCAAAAGACAGCAGGAGTGGCCATACTTAGATAAAATAGACTTTACAGCAAAAATTGTTACAAGGCTGGATGCAATGGTGTACACCTATAGTCCCACCTACTCAGGAGGTTGAGGTGGGTCACTTAAGCCCAGGAGTTCGAGGCTATCCTGGGCAACATAGTGAGACCTTGTACCAAAAAAAAGAAGGAGAGTGACAGCAGTAAGATGGCTAAGTAGAAACACCTGGCATTCCCCTCATCCCAGGAAAAGACTAAGGCACAAAAAACTAAGATTTGGCTGGCGCTGGAGTGAGTGGTGGAGTAGAGATGCACCTGTGATGACTGGGAGAGCAGTGTGGAGGCACCCAGCCTCTAGTGGTCCCATCTCCCTCCAACCAGATAGCATCTATCCAGAGTCAGGAGGGACATTCCTTTGCAGGGAAAAAGTACAACACGAGAGAATCCCACATTCCTTGCAAGCCCCAAGCCCAGTTTGGAGAGCTGTGAGAATTCGCACAGCTACATCGCCCAGATTAGGATCACAAAGTGTACATGCCCCACCCCCACAAGCACCCACTGTGAACCAGGCTGCTGTGGCATGGCACCATCCTGAGACCGGAGCCACCTCCAGAGTGCTCCAGGCAGTAGCTACTGTACCTCTCCAGCATTGGGGCTCCATCTCCATTCCACAAAGACCACATGAGTGGTTGAATGCCACAGCCCCAGCTGCATAGAGCTTGGGCCCAGGATCAGCTGTGACTCTGCTCCTGCACAGCAGGGAAACCAACCCTCACTCCCACACTTTCAGCTAAAAGAACAGTCTGCCATTCCAACCCAGAAGGAGCTCAAGCAATCCTCCCAGCTATTCTTCAGAAAGGAAGGAGGAATAAAATCTTTAACCGACAAGCAAAAACTAAGGGAATTCATCACCACTAGACGAGTCTTATAAGAAATGCTCAAGACAGTCTTATATCTGGAAGTGAAAAGACAATAAACACCATCGTGAGAACATGTAAAACTATAAAACTCACGGATAAAGCTGATACACAAAGAAGGAAAGAAATGAATCAAACCTTATCACTGCAGAAAACCATCCAACTACAAAAATAAATAATGAGAGGAGGTAAGTAACAAAAGATATACAAAACAACCAGAATGCAATCATAAAATGACAGGAGTTAAGTTCTCACCAATCAATAATAATCTTGAATGTAAATAGATTAAATTCCTCCATTTAAAAGATAAACTAGCTGAATGGATCAAAAAACCAAGACCCAACTATATGCTGTCTACAAGAAACTCCCCTTACCTGTAAAGACATAAACTGAAAGTCAAGGGTGAAAAGACATAGTCCATGTAAACAGAAACCCAAAACAAGCAGGAGTAGCTATACTTATATCAGATGAAGAAGACTTCAAGTCAAAAACTATAAAAATAAAGAAAGACATTACATAATAAAGGGATTAATTCAGGAGGAGAATATAATTATAAATATATATGCACTGAATACCAGCGCACCTAGATATAGAAAGTAAATATTATTACATATAAAGGGAAAGATAGATCTCCAACACAATAATGGTTGGAGACTTCAACACCCCATTCGCAGTATTAGATAGATCATCTAGACAGCAAATCAAAGATACATCAGATTTAAACTACACCATAGAACAAATGGACCTAACAGACACTTACAGAACATTTCACCCAACAACTGCAGAATACACATTTTTCTCATGAACACATGGAACATTCTCCAGGACTAACAATATATTAGGACACAAAACAAGCCTCAAATTTTTTTAAATCAAAATTATATTAGGTATCTTATCTTACCACAATGGAATAAAACCAGACATCAATAACAAGAGAAACATTCAAAGCTATATCAATATATGGAAATTAAATAACATGCTCCTGAATGACCAATGGATGAAGGAAGAAATTAAGAATGAAATTTAAGGGCCAGGTGGCCCTTACAATGGCTCACACCTGTAATCTCAGCACTGTGGGAGGCCAAGGCTGGCATACTGCTTGAGCCTAGGAGTTTGAGACCAGCCTGGGCAATATGGTGAAACCCCATCTCTACAAAAAATATAAAAATTAGCTGGGTGTGGTGGTGGGTGCCTACAGTCCCAGCTCCTCAGGAGGCTGAGGCAGGAGAATAGTTTGAGCTAGGGAGGCAGAGGTTGTGGTGAGCCAAGATTGCGCCACTGTACTCCAGCCTGGGTGACAGGGTGAGACTCTATCTCAAAAACAAACAAATCTCCAAACAAAAAAAGTCCAGGACCCAATGGGTTCACCACTGAATTCTACTGAACCTATAAAGAACAATTTATACCAATTATCAAACTATTTCAAAAAATTGAAGCAGAGGAAATTCTTCCTAACTCATTTTATAAGGTCATCAAAACCTTGATACGAAAACCAGGAAAAGACACAACTAAAAAGACAACTACAGGCCAATATCCCTGATGAAAATAGATGAAAAAATCCTCAAAATACCTGCAAACCAAATCCAACAGCACATGAAAAAGATAAACTAGAATCAAGTGGGATTTATCCCAGGATGCAAGGATGGTTCAATATGCACAAATCAATAAATGTGATACATCACATTCACAGAACTAAGAACAAAAACCATATGATCATTTTAATATATGCTGAGACAGCATTTGATAAAATTCAGCATCCCTTTATTATAAAAGCCCTCAATAAACTAGGTATAGAAGAAATATACCTCAAAATAATAGAGCCCATATGTGAGAAACCCACAGCTAACATCTTACTGAATGAGAAAAGCTGAAAGCTTCTCCTCTAAGAATTGCAAAAAGACAAAGATGCCCACTTTTCCCACTATTATTCAACATAGTAGTGGAAGTTTCAGCCAGAACAGTTAGGCAAGAGAAAGAAATAAAAGGCATCGAAATGAGAATAGAGGAAATCAAATTGTCCCTGTTTGCAGATGATATAATCTTTTTTGGTTTTTTGATACAGGACCTCACTTTGTTGCCTGCACCACCATGCCTAGCTAACTTTCTTATTTTTTTGTATAGACAAGGTCTCACTATGTTGCTCAAGCTGGTCTTGAATTCCTTGGCTCAAGCAATCCTCCCATCTCAGCCTCCCAAAGTTCTGGCATTACAGGTGTGAGCCACTACACCTAGCTGATGTGATCTTATATATATAGGAAAACCTATACTCTATCACAAAATTCTTAGAACTGATAAATTTCATAAAGTTGCACGGCACAAAATCAATATATGAACAACAGTAGTGTTTCTACACACAAACAACAAAAAATAGCTGAAAAAGAAATCAAGAGGGCAATCTCATATACAATAACTGAAAAATAAATACCTAGGAATAAATTTCACGAAGGAGATAAAAAAACCCTCTACAAGGTGCAAAAGGAAAACAAAAACTCAGGACCCCAATTCATGATGCCAAAAGAAAAAAATTAAGCTGAAAGCTGAGTCATGCAAGAAACTGCCTTTCCTTTTGTTCCTAAGCAGACAGCTATAGTTGAAAGGTTAAATATCGCCACAGGTGGCTGCCCTATGTTTACCCCATCTTACGTAAAGTGCCGATTTACTGAGCACCAGGTGAATATATAATTGACTATTCCCCTACCAGCTTCTTTTCTCTTGCAACATGTGGATTAACATACCCTCCCTTTCTCCCCTCCAGCCCACTTTTCCCCTTTAAATACTGAAGCCTTCAAAGTCCTCTTTGGAGAAAGGCACAGGCCACAGACTGCTTTTCTATGATTCCATGTTTATTTCTTCCAAGCATAACCTCAACCTTGGCAAAATAAACTTCTAAATTGATTGAGACCAGTCTCAGATACTTTTTGGTTTACAAAAGAAAACTAAAAAAACACTGATGAGGCCGGGTGTGGTGGCTCATGCCTGTAATTCCAGCACTTTGGGAGGCCAAGGTGGGCAGATCAAGAGGTCAGGGGTTGGCTGGGTGCAGTGGCTCACACCTTCAATCCCAGCACTTTGGGAGGCCGAGGCGGGCAGATCACAAGGTCACGAGATCGAGACCATCCTGGCTAACATGGTGAAACCCCGTTTGTACTATAAAAATACAAAAAAATTAGCTGGGCGTGGTGGTGGGCACCTGTAGTCCCAGCTACTCGGGAGGCTGAGGCAGGAGAATGGCGTGAACCCGGGAGGCAGAGCTTGCAGTGAGCTGAGACCACAACGCTGCACTCCAGCCTGGGTGACAGAGAGAGACTCAGTCTCAAAAAGAAAAAAAAAAAGAGGTCAGGGGTTTGAGACCAGCCTGGCCAACATGGTGAAACCCTGTCTCTACTAAAAATACAAAAATTATCTGGGTGTGGTGGCACGCACTTGTAGTCCCAGCTACTCGGGAGGCTGAGGCAGGAGAATTGCTTGAACCTGGGAGGCAGAGGTTGCAGTGAGCCTAGACTGAGCCATTGCACTCCAGCCTGGGCGACAGAGCAAGACTCCATCTCAAAAACAAAACAAAGGCCGGGCGCGGTGGCTCAAGCCTGTAATCCCAGCACTTTGGGAGGCCGAGGCGGGTGGATCACGAGGTCAGGAGATCGAGACTATCCTGGCTAACATGGTGAAACCCCGTCTCTACTAAAAATACAAAAAACTAGCCGGGCGTGGTGGCGGGCGCCTGTAGTCTCAGCTACTTGGGAGGCTGAGGCGGGAGAATGGCGTGAACCCGGGAGGCGGAGCTTGCAGTGAGCCGAGATCACGCCACTGCACTCCAGCCTGGGCGACACAGCGAGACTCCGTCTCAAAAAAAAAAAAAAAAAAACAAAACAAAACAAAACAAAACAAAACAAAACAAAAAAACACTGATGAAAGAAATTGAAGCAGATAATGTTTCATGAAAGGGCTGTGCATGCAGAGACCCCCAAATGCTGAAGGAGTTGAGAAACCAAAGAACAAGGCAGACTAATGTAGTTTCTCAGCAGAGCGTGATTTATTGGGGACGTTACAGACAGGAGATGTGTCTTGAGTGGCCACAAAACAGGTGGATCCTCACACTATCAACCCCCAAACCCAGGACTTATATGCCATAGGGAAAGGGTATACAGTGCTTCAGAAGGAATGTGTAGGACACTGAAATCAACCCCTTGGGGAAAGTCAAGAATGTTGTATTTATCATAGCGTAACAGTAGGATTTATGGTAAATATGTGTTTATGATAACATCAAAGTTGTCATGACCTAAGGGTAAGATTTACAATAAATACTTGCTCTTATACAAGGAACAGTAATAAGATAGAAATCTTAGAGGCATTCCTGGAACTATGATTAATCAGAAGTCAACATGGCAGATTAGCGTAAGGTAGGTAGCCAGGCAGACATGAGCAGGGCAGCAGGCTCCCCACCACACCAGGAATATCGGGTGACCATCATCAGTGATGGTCTTGATAGATGCAGGAGGCAGATAAGAAAGGGTCCCTGGAGAATCTCCAATCTGCCCCACAAGCGTTTATGCCAGATTTTTTTTTTTTTTTTTGAGGCGGAGTCTTGCTCTGTTGCCCAGGCTGGACTACAGTGGTGCGATCTCGGCTCACTGCAAGCTCCGCTTCCCGGGTTCACGCCATTCTCCTGCCTCAGCCTCCCGAGTAGCTGGGGCTACAGGTGCCCACCACCACGCCTGGCTAAATTTCTTTGTGTTTTTATTAGAGATGGAGTTTCACCATATTAGCCAGGATGGTCTCCATCTCCTGACCTTGTGATCCACCCGCCTCAGCCTCCCAAAGTGCTGGGATTACAGGTGTGAGCCACCGCGCCTGGCCTATGCCAGATAATTTTGTGTAGGTAAGGGAACCTGCGCAGGGTCTTGCCTGGGCATGCCCGCAATGGACTGGAGGCCCACAGGCACTGGGGAAGTGGGGTGGAGCTACCAGGAATTCATGCCTCATGCAGAGGAGGAGCCTGGCCTCTTCAACTAGTGTGTGGTGGCCTGGTATTCAATCTGTGAGGTGGTAGCCTGTTGGCAGGACCCCCTCTTTCTTTGCTGAGAGCTTTCTTTTTGCCTAATAAATCCGCCCTGCTCACCCTTCAATGTGTCCTCATGCCTAAGTTTTCCTGGTAATGAGACAAGAACCCGGATTTTAGCTGAACTAAGGAGCAAAAAGTCCTGCATTGGTCAGGTGGTTGCTAAACAGCCTCTCTAAAATAATAATTGGTAGCAGCCAGCACCAGGGAAAGGCAGTCTCCAGATAGATAGAAAAACTTGAAACAGGTAATCAGCTTCCTGATAAGATCTCAGGAGTTGGATAAATGGGCTCATGCATGCGCACTAAGGGGTGAAATGGTGGAGTGTAATTGGTATATGACCTTCTAGGAACTCTTGACTGGTACAGGAAGAACGCCTCAAGTGAGCATGCTCACAACTCCAGTAAACACACTATGCATACGGCCCCTCCCAAGTGCTGGCAGGCCACTGGGCATGCAGACAGCCCACCACACAAAAGAATCAGGGGAGAAGGGATGTAACCCCCTGGAAGCATGCCAGTGCAGAATCACCCTAAGTCAAAGGTTAAATGGAGCACTTGAATCTCTCAAGTCAGAGAGAAGGGACCTTGGAGTCTGAACTGAGTAGAACTGAGGCACCCATGGCCCTCCTAGACAGGAGGCTCACGAGAGTGGCAGGGCTAAAGCCTAACACCATGCAATGTCTGTTGTTTCCTCTGCTTTTTCTTTTTTTTTTTTTTTTTTTGAGACAGAGTCTTGCTCTGTCGTCCAGGCTGGACTACAGTGGCACTATCTCGGCTCACTGCAAGCTCTGCCTCCTGGGTTCACACCATTCTTTTGCCTCAGCCTCCCGAGTAGCTGGGACTACAGGCACCCATCACCACGCTTGGCTAATTTTTTGTATTTTTAGTAGAGACGGTGTTTTACTGTGTTAGCCAGGATGGTCTCAATCTCCTGACCTCATGATCCACTCGCCCTGGCCTCCCAAAGTGCTGGGATTATAGGCATGAGCCACTGCACCTGGCCTCCTCTGCTTTTTCAACTAAAATTGGTTCTTTTCCAAAAACCCATACTGCCTATTCTCCTGTTTTCTCTGTGTGTATTCTGAAATGGCTTGTGCACTCACTGGACTGTCTGCCTTGGGGGCAAGTCTGCCACTTTGTTTTCACTTTGCATGTCACTTGACTTCTTAAACACACACTCCCTGTTATTCATGCACCCGTGGCTCTTGCTGCATTTGTGTGGCAGCAAAGACACAGGCTCCCTTGGGGATATGCCCTGAGATTTATACTTGGTTTTACCCTACCAGCTCGGATGACCTCTAACCCTTCCCCTGACTACTGGCACATGGTCGGGACAGACACTAATTGGAACCCTGGCTCTGCCAGCTCCTTATGACTTACCATATGCTTTTCATTCCTGTTATGCCCCAGGGCCAAGTTTTCCAGTGGCTTTTGAAGCAGTTTGTCTGCGGGCACAGGGCCTCACTCTGTGGCCCTTTAAGGACCCTGCCTACTTGCTTTTTTGAGTTAGCACTTTTTGGGAGGAGGGAACATTCTTCCTTTGCCATTGCAAGTTCTTACCCCAAGCGCCAAGTCCTCCAGAGGTTCTTCGTTTATGTCAGGAGGGAAAATAAACATCGCCCTCTCAAATGGAAGGGCTGCTATTTTTGTGAGCATATGAAGGTTTTCCATGAGTATTCCTCTCGCCTCCTCCCACTTCCTCCTGTAGCCTCCATTTCTCTAATCACTTCCACATCCTTCTCAACATGCATCAAGACCTTCAAGGTCATGTTCGCAGGGAGGGGAGTCAGCCCCCTTGTGGCAGTTAGCTGAAAAACAGGCTTCTCATCTACTTGAAGAACATGAGAAATGGAACCCTGAGAAAAGAGATCATCACTTTGTTGCCAGAATGCTCCGAGCGAGAGTCACTATAAGGTCATGGAGATAAGGATATAGGCCAGCTGAAAGCCACAGGCACAAGAGACCCATAGGACAGAGATAAAGGCTAATAGATTATCACTAAAACAGAGACGAAGGCAAGGTTAGGGGTACAAGGTAAGACATTGCAGAACCCCAAGATGAGCAGGGGGCCCGCTGTTCACTCTGATATCTCCTCTGTTCTCAAGTGGATAATTGTGATGAAATGGGACCAAGGTTTAGGGTACACAGTAAGACCAGTTCATTCTGGAACCCTAAGGATGAATGGGGGATGCCCTATTCAGGATAATAGGAAAGTAAGAAGGGACACCTTTTACCTTTTTTCTCCTCTGTTCTGTCTTCACAGATGGGTAATCATATCTCCATACCACAGGACACACCCCTCAGATGCATTCCCAAAAAGTGGGAAAAGTTTGATCCCCCAAACCTTAAAACAGAAAAATGGTCCCGGCACCGTGGCTCATGCTTGTAATCCCAGCACTTTGGGAGGCCGAGGTGGGTGGATCACCTGAGGTGAGGAGTTTGAGACCAGCCTGACCAACATGGTGAAACACTGTTTCTACCAAATACAAAAAATTAGCCAGGCATGGTGGCAGGCACCCGTAATCCCAGATACTTGGGAGGCTGAGGCAGGAGAATCACTTGAACTCGGGAGGTGGATTACAGTGAGCTGAGATTGTGCCACTGCACTCCAGCCTGGGCAATAAGAGCAAAACTCTGTCAAAAAACAAACAAAAATAGAAAAACTAGGTTTTCTTTGTAATACTGTTTTTCCTCAAAATTAACTGGGACTAAATTACAAAAGTCAGCCTCAGAACCCAGTGTCCCTATGCAGGAAATCCTCAAAGTCACCTCCTCAGTCTTTTATAACTGGGAGTAGAATAAGGAGGACAGGGCTAAGGAAAAGGAAAAATGCAGGGACCAGAGGCAGGCTTAACTACTGGCTGCTCTGCAAGCCCACCAGCCTCCTCCAGGTTGCCCTAAGGACACTCCTCCAGGTAACTGCCATTGGAGTGGGAAGCCAGGCCACTGGAAGGCAAACTGCCCCAGTGGGACAAACGGGAGGAAACTTCACATGGTTTGCCCCCTCTGCCAAAAGCTTGGCCACTGGAAATGGGACTGCTTCAAAGGCTGAAGGGGTCCCAGGACAGAATCCCAGCCCCTGATGGCCTTGAGCTAGAGAGCTCTCTGCTCCAGCTGGCTTTCAAATCAGACATTGGCACTAACAGGGCAAAGCCAAGGGTGACTCTGGAGGCAGCAAATAAAATTATAAATTTCCCTTTTGGGTTCAAGAGCTGCCTACTCTGTGCTAATCTCTTCTGAGCAATTCTTCTCCAAATGCAGTCAGGTAATGTGGGCAAATAGCACTCCCTCCTTCCAAAAAAAAAAAAAAAAGATTCATACCCCTTTATATTATTTAAGAGACCAATTACCACTTTCACACCAGTCCCTGCTAGCGTCTAAATACCTACACCTCTTTGGGGCAAATATATACTTTCTTAGATGGGTGCTTGCTTAATATTTACCTGACCTCTGAATTCATCTTTCTCTCTAATAGCTCTATTTCTCCCGGGAAGGCTACCTAAATCTTTAACCAATAACCTTAACCTGGACAGTCCAACCTCAGGGATTTAGAAATAGCCCACACTTATTTGGACAAACCCTAGCAAAAACCTAACCAAGGCGTCTCTCAAAGGGGGATACCTTCTACAGTATGTAGATAACCTCTTTGTCTGCTCCCTGCTTCACAGGACTGATACAGCAACATGTAGTACAAACCATAACTTCCTAACGGAAAGAAATTACTTTGTCTAATTCAAAGGTTATAAAGGTAAAGGTATTGTTGGTAAGGAAGTTTATAAAGAAAAGTGATTTTGTATGAAAAGGATTTTGTATGGTAAATTCTTGTCCCAAAGTAAAATAACTGGTTGTTTAAAAGAGGGATGTTTAGGTCAAGTCAGAAAGTCCAAGCATGCTGTAGATGGTCAGTGCAAATTGTAAAATGCTTTATAAACTGTGATCATGACTCTTAACTGTACAACTTGCCTGCTTTACAGCTAGGTAAGGCCTGGGGACATACAGAGTTAACCGTATCCCCATATCCATGCTGGAAAGAGTCAAACCTTATCTGCATTTCTGTTGGGTGTCCTAGGCTCCAAACCTAGTGCATAATTAGAATTGCTTACTTACCAGGTTTTTCACCAAACGTAAAAGTTGCTAAGAGTTAACAGTGTAATGTGTACTTGACACTACTGGAAAAACAGTTTACATGTAAGGTGTGTGGGAAAAGCAGAATGTGATTTTGGTAAAAGATTATAAGAAGGCATGGAAATATGGATATTTTTGCCTAGTTTAGAGGGTTAAAGGATGGTTTTAAATTATATATGATAAAGATAAAGGTTAAAGCAAGTTGTGGAAGGTTTGTTAAAATTAATCTTGTAAAAGAAATTCTGTATGTGACCATATTGGCTAGAGTTAAAGGAGTATTCAGTTTTTCCATAAATTGAACATTGGAATAAAAGCACAACAGAGTTTCATTACAGCATTATTCTGCTCCTTATAAATGTGTTATTGGTACATGTTCCAAAATTACGCAAAACTTCTATAATTATGATATAATTTAGTATGTTATCACTAATAATAATTGTTATGTTAAAATTAGTGTGCCACAGAGATAACAAATGTCTTTTTTGATTGTGTCTTTGACTGTGGCACCATAAGATTTTTTGTCATCCACAGACAATTGTTGGCTTGTTTTAATCCTCTTTAAAAGGTGAGTTTTTTGTTTTTTGTTTTTTTAAAGACAGTCTCACTCTGTTGCCCAGGTTGGAGTGCAGTGGCACGATCTTGGCTCACTGCAACCTGCCTCCCAGGTTCAAGCAATTCTCCTTCCTCAGTCTCCCAAGTAGCAGGGATTACAGGCAAGCACCACCATGCCCAGCTAATTTTTGTATTTTTAGTAGAGACAGGATTTGGCCATGTCAGCCAGGCTTGTCTTGAACTCCTGACCTCAGGTGATCCATTTGCCTTACCCTCCCAAAGTGCTAGGATTACAGGCATGAGTCACCGTGCCTGGCCAAAAGGTGGTTTTTATAGTCAGCTATAGGACTCTAACAGGTGCTCCGAAATGCAGGTTTCTGATAACTTTGGAGATTATGATATTAGAATAGAGGAAAAACTTTCAGGACTCTTATGGAGAGCTGAAATGTTCGTGAATATCAAGCAGAACAGGAGCTAACTGCATGAACAGTGATCTTGCCACTGCACTCTAGCCTGGGTGACAGAGCAAGACTCTGTCTCAAAAAAAAAAAAAAAAAAGAAAAGAAAAGAAACGAAGGAAAAAAAGAATGAATACATTAAAAAACTAAAATTTTTTAAAAGAAAAACCATAGAACTACCATATGATCCAGCAATCGCACTACTGGACATTTATCCAAAGGAAGGGAACTCAGTATATTGAAGGGACAGCTGCACCTCCATGTTTATTTATTCCAGCACTATTCACAGCAGTCAAGATATGGAATCAACCTGGGTGTCCAACAACAGATGAGTGGATAAGGAAAATGTGGTATATATAGACAATGTCATACTACTGAGTCATAAAAATATGAAATCCTGTCATTTGTGGCAACATGGATGGAATTAGAGGACATTTAGTCAAGCAAAATAAGCCAGGAACAGAAAGTTAAACACCACGTATTCTCACTCATACGTGGAAGCTAAAAAAAAGTTGATCTCCCAGAAGTAAAAAGTACGGCAGAGCATACTAGAGACTAGGAAGGGTAGGAGAAAGAGAGGGATAGGGAGAGATTTGTTAAAGGATATAAAATCGCAGATAGATAAAAGGAGTAATTTCCAGTGTTCTATGACACTGTAGGAGGACGATAGTTAACAATCGTAGAGTATATAGTTTCAATAGCTAGAAGGAGGGTATTGAATGTTCCCAACACAAAGAAATGATAAATGTTTGAAATAATGGCTATGTTAATTGCCATGATCTAATAACTATATATTATATGTATCAAAACATCACTATGTAACTCAGGCATATGTACAGCAAGTATCTGGCACTTTAAAAAAAAGAATCACTGCTGCCAAGTGGAAAAAAAATAACTGTTACAAGAAGCAAAGAAGGACATTATATAGTGATAAAAAGGTCAAGTCACCAAAAAGATGTAACAGTGATAAATATTCATGCACCAAACCTCAGAGCTCCTAAATATATGAAGGAAACTTTGGTAGAATTGAAGGAAGAAATAGCAGCAAAATAATATTAGGAGACTTTAATATCCCACTTTCAATAAACCAATAGAATAAACAGACAGAAGATCAATAAGGAAATAGAGAACTTGAACAACTCTACAGCCAGTTGACCCAAACAATTACAGAACACAGTGCCCAAAAACAGCACAATATACATTCTTCTCAAGTGTACCTGAAACATTATCCAGGATAGATCACAGTAGACATAAAACAAGTCTCAACAAACACACAAAGACTAAAATTACACAAACCATCTTTTTCTTTCTTTCTTTTTTTTTTTTTTTTTTGAGATGGAGTTTTGCTCTGTCACCCAGACTGGAGTGCAGTGGCACAATCTCAGCCCACTGCAAGCTCCGCCTCCCAGGTTCATGCCATTCTCCTGCCTCAGCCCCCCGAGTAGCTGGGACTACAAGTGTGCGCCACCATGCCTGGCTAATTTTTTGTATTTTTAGTAGAGACGGGGTTTCACCATGTAAGCCAGGATGGTCCCGATCTCCTGACCTCGTGATCTGCCCGCCTCAGCCTCCCAAAGTGCTGGGATTACAGGTGTGAGCCACCGCGCCTGGCCCAAACTATCTTTTTCAATCACAATGAAAGGAAACTAGAATTCATTAATACAATGAAAATCCACAGACATGTGCAAATTAAACAACACATTTTTTTTTCTTTTTTTTCTTTTGAGATGGAGTCTTGCTCTGGCACCCAGGTACGGTGGCGGGATCTAGGCTCACTACAACCTCCACTTCCCCAGTTCAAGCAATTCTGCCTCTGACTCTCGGGTAACTGAGATTACAGGTGCCCACTACCACGCCTGGCTAATTTTTGTATTTTTAGTAGAGACAGGGTTTCACCATGTTGGCCAGGCTGGTCTCAAACTCCTGACCTCAGGCCCTCCACCTGCCTCAGCCTCCCAAAGTGCTGGAATTACAGGAGTGAGCCACTGCACCTGGCCTAAACAACACATTCGTAAATAACCAATGGATAAACGAAAAAAATGAAATAATAACATACCTATGGAATGCAGTAAAAGCAGTGCTAAGAGGAAATTTTACAGCTATAAATATGTACATTTTTTAAAAAAGAAAAACCTTGAATCGACAACCTAACTCTACACATCAAGAAACTCAAAAAAGAAGAGTAAACTGAAACTGAAGATAGCAGGAGGAAGGAAGTAATAAAGATCAGACACAAAGAGATATCTATATACATACAGGTATCTGCAATAGAGAATAGAAAGACAATAGGAAAACCAACAACATGAAAAGTTGGTTTTTTGAAAAGAGCAAAAAAATTGACAAACATTTAGCTAGGTTAACTAAGAAAAAGAAGGCTGGGAATGGTGGCTCACATCTGTAATCCCAGCACTTGGGAGGCTGAGGCAGGTGGATCACCTGAGGCCAGGAATTTGAGATAACCCTGGCCAAAATGGTGAAACTTCATCTCTACTAAAAATACAAAAATTAGCTGGGTGTGGTGGCACACACCTGTAATCTCAGCTACTCAGGAGGCTGGGGCAGGAGAATTGCTTGAACCCAGGAGGTGGAGGTTGCAGTTAGCTGAGATCGCACCACTATACTCTACCCTGGGCAGCAGAGTGAGTGAGACTCCACCTCAAAAAAAAAAAAAAAAAAAAAAAAAAATCTATTCTACTGTCTAAATGTATAGATTTTTTTCTAAATGTTGTGATTTTTAAATAGACTGCCTCAAAATAAAAGAGAGGGAGAGAAGACTAAACTAAAATGAAAGAGGGGACATTACAAGAGATGCCACAGAAATAAAAAGACTGTAAGAGAATACTGTGAACAGTAATGGGTAAATTCCTAGAAACACACAACCTAGGAAGACTGAATCATGAAGAAATAGAAAATCTGAAAGAGCAATAATGAGTATGCAGATTGGATTAGTAATAAAGAACCTCCAAACAAACAAACGTCCAGGACCAGATGGCTTCACTGATGGATTCTATAAACATTTCAAAAAGAAATAAAACCAATCCTCCTGAAATTCTTCCAAAAAAATTGAAGAGGAAGGCATACTTCCAAGCTCATTCAGTAAGGCCAGCATTATCCTGATACCAAAGCCATACAAAGACAATACAGGAAAATAAAACTACGGGCCAATATCCCTGATGAATATTGATGTAAAAGTCCTCAACAAAATACTAAGAAATGAAATTCAACAGTACATTGAAAGGATTAATTACCATGACCAAGTTTATTCCTGGAATGCAACTCTGGTTCAACATAACAAAAATCAATGAATGTAATACACCACATTAAGAGAATGAAGGACAAAAGCCACATGGTCATCTCAACTGATGCAGAAAAAACATTTGAAAGGATTCAACATGCTCTCATGATAAAAACACTCAACAAACCAGGAACAGAATGAAACTACCTCAATATAATAAAGCCCATGTATGAGAAGCCCACAGCTAACATCATATTCAATGGTGAAAAACTAAAAGCTTTTCCTCTAAGATTAGAAATAAGACAAAGATGCCCACTCTCACCACTTCTATTCAATATAGTATGGGAAGTCCTAGCCAGAGCAATTAGGAAAGGAAAAGGAAGAAAAGTCATCCAAATTGCAAAGGAAGAAGTACAATTACTTCTGTTCACAGATGACATGATTTTATAGTAGAAAATCCTGAAGATTCCATTAAAAACTGGTAGGACTAATGTACCAATTCAGTAAGGTTACAGGATACAAAATGAACACAAAAAAATCAGCTGGTGCTGGGCATGGTGGCCTGCAGCTGTAATCCTGATATTTTGGGAAGCCAAGGCAGAAGGATCACTTGAGGCCAGGGGTTTGAGATGAGCCTGGGCAATATAATGAGATTCCATCTCAAGGAAAGGAAGGGTGAGATTCTGTCTCAAGGGAAGGGAAGGGGAGGGCAGGGGAGGGGAGAGGAGGGGAGGGGAGAGGAGGGGAGGGGAGGGGAGGGGAGGGGAAGGTGCGTGTAACATGCAACTCATGTTCACCTTGGGGTGGAGCCTTAACATTTAAATGTATTACAGTCAGGCTCTATATGCTAAAAGGTCTTTTCAGGACACAAATGCACGCAAGTGGGCAGCCTCTGCAAACTGGCCAGAGCTAGTCCATACATAGTCAGTGATCTTATTGAAAGAAAGTTACTGAATCAGTCTTTTGTCCAATTAAGGCTGCAGTTATGACTGCTGGAATGGGGGTGGGGTGAGGGGTGGGCGGTGGGGGGGGGTCAGTCAGCATCTGGTGGAGCTACAGTTGTTTTAATATTGCTTATTGCCTGTTTAGCTGCTAAAGAAAAAGAAAATACCTTGTGGCTATCAGAATATAGTTTATTCTTTTTTTTTTTTTTTTTTTTTTGAGATGGAGTTTCGTTCTTGTTGCCCAGGCTGGCATGAATGGCGCGATATTGGCTCACCGCAACCTCTGCCTCTTGTGTTCAAGCTATTCTCCTGCCTCAGCCTCCCAAGTAGCTGAGATTACGGGCATGCACCACCATACCCGGCTAATTTTGTATTTTTAGCAGAGACGGGTTTTCTCCATGTAGGTCAGGCTGGTGTCAAACTCCCGACCTCAGGTGATCCACCCGCCTCGGCCTCCCAAAGTGCTGGGATTACAGGCGTGAGCCACTGCACCCGGCCAGAATATAGTTTATTCTTTAAGTGTATGGTGTGTACACTTGCCAGGTCCTGTTTACAATTTGGTATCTTATTGCCACGGAGTCTATTCTGTCAGTCTTCTGATCGCTGTTTTAAGATTAATGCTGCTCAGTTGTGTGTAAACTACAAACGGAAGGAAGTAGAACCAGGTGTGTCTGACCTCCCATCCCATCACAGCTGGGAACTGAAGTTTTTAAGGTTTTTCTGGGGTCCCCTTGGCCATGAGGGGGTTTGCTCAGTTGGTGGGGGGCATAGGATTTTATTTTTAGTTTACAGGGTTAAATGACAATCTATCACTGAGCTTCAGCCTTCCCTACAGCCTCCTGTGTTATAATTTTAGCACACCAGGCTGCTTAAGCTAAAGCATGGGGAAAGGGGAAAGGAAAGAAAAAGAAAAAGGAGTATCCCAGGGGCGCAGCCAGGGGCCCTGCTGACTGCTGGCTGCGGCCCCTCTGCAGCCTGGCCTCTGGGTGCTCCAGCCCCTTTCCCTTGGTCGCTGAGTGGCCTCCTTGCGCTTGGTCTGTCAAATGCCTTCTACAGAGAAGGCACAAGAAGTTTGCATCCTGAGGCAGCCGCTGGTCTCCAGATGGAGCCACATTCCCCTACACCTGGGGCCAGACCTCCAATAATGAACCCTGCTCAAACCTATCTGTGAAAAAATGCTTTCGTCTTGGATTTGCGTTTTTCACCTTATTCGACAATCTGGGGTTGGCTTACTCGTGTTCATTTACAGACTGGGTCCTGAGTCCTTGTGACCCACACCTCGGGGCAGAGGCCATGTGAGTCCCTTTCAAGCAGCTGCAGGTTAGTGGGGAGATTGCACAAGGCAACTAGCCAGGGTGACACCCACGGGCAGGGCGATCCAGAATCCCACAGGCAGATTTCCTGCAGGCCCCTGGGCAGGTGGTACGGATCTGAGTCCCTAGCAAAGAAAGAGGCCCTTTCTGTGGCTGGTGGTGGGATGAGGCTGGGGAGGCATCTGTACCAGCCTGGGGCGGCGTGTGCGCCAGCCTGGGGCCTTCAAATCAGGCCTCAGTGCCCAGGCAATGGGAAGAAGAGGGGAGTTTTCTGATAGCTGCGTGGAGGTGAGGGGTTGCTGCCAGGGGGTTGCCAGGTGGGATGGGGCTATGGGAATAGAGAGGAGAGCACAGTTCCTGAGGGACTGAGGGATCCAGCCTCAGAGCGGGAGGGGCGGGGGTGGGGGAACACTGCAGCAGGGCATGGAGACCTCCCAGGTTCTGGTGAGCAAAGTGGGTTGCCCAGGGGATGCCTTCACAGGGACAGGCCTAAGGGGAAACCAGGGAGAGATGAGTGCTTAGCCTGGAACATCTTGACCCCATACTCATAACTCAACCCCTCTGTGCTTCGATTTCCGTATTTGTGAAGAAAAAAGCCCCCACTCTCCAGTTTCGCCATGAACAATGCTGAAAGGACAGACAAGCTAGCGGTGTCCCCAACACTCATGAGGCCTCACCCCACCATGTACCAAGGACAGGAATGCAAGATGTTAAACGTTTAAGTCTAATTGAGCCTCCCTTATTTTACCTAACCTTGAAAGAAACTCCTTTTAAAAACATGAAGGCAGGCTGGGCGCAGTGGCTCAAGCCTGTAATCCCAGCACTTTGGGAGGCCAAGACGGATGGATCATGAGGTCAGGAGTTCAAGATTAACCTGGCCAAGATGGTGAAACCCTGTCTCTACTAAAAATACAAAAAATTAGCCAGGCATGGTGGTGGGCGCCTGTAATCCCAGCTACTCGGGAAGCTGAGGCAGAGAATTGGTTGAACCCAGGAGGCAGAGGTTGCAGTGAGCCAAGATCATGCCACTGCACTCCAGCCTGGGCAACAGAGCAAAACTCTGTCTCAAAAACAAACAAACAAAAAACATGAAGGCCAGGGTGGGCTGGGTGGAGAGTCCTCCTGAAACAGTGTTCCTGAGAGAGTTGGAAGGGGCCAAACCCCCCTGTTGGTTTAGGGATGCCAGCCCAGCCCTGCCTGCCCTGCTGTGTGGCTCCAGACCCAGCGCTCCTGCTGTCTCCAGGTGAGTGGCAGGTTCATGCCTGACCCAGGCAACCCCACGTTCCCCGAGAGCTGGGTGATTTCGGGAACAAGAAGTGTGCTGCTGAAGCATCCTTAACCTTTCCCCAATGCCTTTCCTGTATCACGTTCTAGGTTGCTTCTGGCTAATTCTTCACAGCACAGAGCCTGGCTCACTGGCTTGGCATGTGTTCCCCTACATCACCCACAACATCAGACCCCTGTTCTTCCTCAGGGTGGGGTAGAGGAGACTCCGGGTCCCAAAGATCCTGTGTGGTGCCTCGCCCTGAGGACCAGCCGGTGTGTGACAGACTGCCCTCTGTCAAGGCATCCCACAAGGGAGGAGACAAACTCGTTCCCATCAGCGACAGAAGCACCGGAGCAAGCGCTGGAAACTTCCTATTGCAGACACCAGGACCTGGGCCTTCCCCGCACAAGCCTGGCCCTGTGCACCCCCCAGAACCTGAGGGGCTGGGCCTGGGGTCTGCACTGTCCCCGGCACTCAGGAGACTGGACAGCCCGCTCGGGACACCCCTGGAGCTGTGGGTGGCGTGGCCAGGACTCACCAGGCCTTCTGTTGTCTGTGTTCTGATGTGCTGACATCTGGACCTTTCTGACCCTAGAGGGACTGCCCCTCCCAGGGTAGCCAATTCTAGAGAGAGTAAAGGCCCAGGCTTGCCCTGCAAACTCGCCTTTCCAGTGCCCACCAACCCCCACAGAGCCCACACCCACCCCCCTTCTATGGGGCCCTCACACTCCAGGCAACATGCCCCTGCCCTCCTCACCCCAGGGCAGGTACCAGACAGCCAGGGACAGCCCCTGTGCCCCAGAACCCAATGAAATCATTCACACCAACCAATCCTCAGCCTGCTTACCCTGCTTTGCCCGTTCCTTCCTGCGGAAACCATATTACCGTCTCAGGCCCACAGTTTCCCCTTGAACCCTCTGCCTCCTGACGGACCCTGGGCTTCCCTGTGGCCCCACGGTGTGGTGTGATGTGCCCCTTTCTCTTGGAAACTGAGGATGACAAACCATCTTGTCAATGGCAGTGGTCTCCTGATCCTACACCTGAGTGATAATAAAGCCTCCATTGAACACAGCCCTGGCCTCGTCTCCGTGAAGCCGGCTCCCAGTGGTCCAGGCACCGGGCTTCCCTTCACCTGCCCAGCCTGCCTCCTGATGGTACCCGTGTCAGCCAGCAACGTCCCCATGCAGGCGCCAGCAAGCCTGACCCGCAAAACGCTCCCATGACCTGGTCACTTGGCAGCTTACCCATGCTGTGCCCCATACCCACAGTTTCTCTTAGCCTGAGGCCATCTGCCGCCTCTCCATCTCCCCAAGACCCCAGCACCGAACCAAGAGCCCCATAAATGCTAATGAGAACGCAAACAAACTCCCTCAATGCAGCCCCATCGTGTTGTGGGAACTGTCTGCTCTGGTCTCCACACTGCACTGCGGGCCTCACAGGTCCTGCCCCACTGTGTCCTGAAGAGCACAGAGCACCCAGCCTGTGCCACACCCCATGGATGACCCCGGCCAGGTACCATGCTCTCTGTGCCTCAGTTTCCCATTGAGGAAAACAGTTTCCCCACTCACACTGTCTCCTCCCAGGAGTTTTATAAAGTCGGCAGTGAGCACTGCGCAAAGGGCAGCTTTGGCAGCACCACCGGCAGGACTGACCACCATACCTTCCCAGGGTCGGGAGGTGCCCACTGCGCAGTTGTGGAAACTGAGGCTCAGGACTGAGGTCACTGCTCAAGGTGTCAGGTAGGCTTGGCCTGACCTGCATGGATTCTTCCCACAGGATTTTCTCGGGCACACTGCATCCCAGGACCTCCCCTTGCACACGGCACAAGCCTATGTGCCACATTCCTGGAAACAAGGTGTGGCGTGACGCCCACTAAAAATCTCAAAACCCTCCCGAGGAAAGGCCTACAGCCTGCAGCGGGGACAGAGAAGGGGAAGCCTACCTGGGCCAGGCCGGCGTCCTCGTCAGCCTTCTGGGGGGTGTTCTCAGGGTCAGGTTCCTCACCCACGTCGCTGTCGGCCTCCTCCTGGGGGGTGACCTTCGGGACCTGGCTGTCCAGGGTCATCTCTGGGTGTGCCCCCAGCACAGTGGGGCTTGGGCCAGCCTCCAAGCCCTCCTCGCAGGGGAAGTTCTCTCCAGCCACACTGGAGGATGGACTGTCGATCCCGCTGTCCCGGTTGGGGATCTTTAAGCTACCACTCTGCTCTCCCGTGGGGCCCGTGTCTAGAGAGCCGTCCCCTGCTGCAGCTGGGCTGCCAGGATCCCCACAGTGGGCCCTGGGCCCGACGGGGAGCACTTGGAGCTTCCCCAGGGAGGAACTGCCAGGTCCAGTATCTGGCACCCCTAGGGCAGCAATGGGTCCTGGAGGGGTTGAGGACCCCCTGCCTGACTCCATCCTTAAAGCTTAGGTCACTGGGCTCAGGTGGAGGCTGGCCAGGGGCTTCCTGTAGGGGAGAAACAAGACAGAGTCAGTGCTAGCCAGGCATGGACCAGCCCCCTCAGGTGCAAACCCCAAATGCAGCCCCCAGGCAGTACCCTCTACCCCCCCACCCAAAGCCTCGAGCAGGTGGGCTGGGGGCTGTGTGTGAAGTGTGAATACCCTGGTCAGCTTCAGTTGGGTCTTGTACAGACAGGCTTTTAGAGAACAGAAAGTAGAAAATGTTTTCTTTTAAAACTAAGTTTCTTCTGCATAAAAAAAAAGTAACCCTGTGGTGTGAAGCCATCTGCTGTTCAATAAATTCAAATAGATGCTCAAGGTAGTGACCATAACCAACAGGAACACAGTGGCTTCTGTTTATAGCGCATCCGTGGTGCTTTTCAATCCTCTGATACTCCCAGGATGTGAGGCCAGTGTCCTCCTCCTCCTCCTCCCCACCACTGCCTGCTGGACAGGTCAGAAAACAGCCCCCAGGGGTCCAAGGTCCCAGCTGTCTCTACTATCTCCCTCCGGGGAGGGCTGGGGCAGGAGGTGGGTCTCACCAGAGGATGTGGACCAAGGTCTTTGCCCCAAAACTCTTCCTCCCTCCTATGCACTGGAGCCACCTCCCACTGGCCCACCACACCTCTCATGGACCAAATTCAAGTGTCAATTCTAAGTGCACAGAGAATTCACCGGGCGCCTCTGAGGAGAAGCAAAAGTGAGATGGGCCTAGAGGGAAACTGTCATCCCTCAAAATCATCCTCTTGAACCCAAGACGCAGCTGCCGAGGAGCCTAGGGGCTGCAAGCAGCGGTCACTTATCCCCATACCTGATGCCACCAGCCTCTCCGAGGAGGGTGCTGAGGGTTGGCAGGCACAGGCGCCTGGCCCCGCGCTGGGGTCTGGGATTGGCCGGCAGGGGCTCGCACACAGTAGATGGTTTCCTTGAAAATCTTTTCCTTGCCCAGCAGGTTCAAAGTAGAGCCATTTAGGAGGTACTGAAAAGACATGAGAAGAGAAAGAAAACCACCTTCTCCAACTGGCATTTGGAGCAGCCAGAGGCCCGGCTCTAGGGGGGTGTGGAGGAGGGAAGCTCTATGCCACTGACCAGCAGAGTGGATCCCAGGATTGGGGCATGGCAGTCTGCACAGCCATATCCTCAGTCCCCAGGCTGGCACACAACACCTCCAAAAGGGTGGCGCCTGCACCAGCAGCCATTCACTGTGGGGTGGGAAGTGTCTTGCTCAGCTGGAAACTCTGGGGTCAGGGCTGAGCTTGTCCCTGGCCATGTAGCATCCTGCGGCCCAGGGGAAGGGTCACCTTGAAGGTGCAGGCACTGTCCAGTGTGAGGCGAGCCGGTGGGCATCGCCAGGCCCCTCCCCAGCCCACACCTCATACCCTCCCCCAGGCACACACAGAGAGGCTCCCTCAAACACTCACACCGATGGGCTGGTTCACACTCACGCACACTCACACTCACACTCACACTTAGATATTCCTCTGCCAGCAGCTTTACATGCTCCTGCCTCACTTACAAAGCAGAATAAAGAAGAGGCAGTGAAGAAACAGGCTTCACAAGACAGGCACCCCGTGAGCCAGCCCTGGCTGCCTTGAGCAGGCAGGTGTGCCTCTGGGCAGGGTGTGACGCAGGCCTGGGCTCTGGCAGCGTCCCAGTGGCTGTGGATGCCAACCAGCTCCACGGTGGAGCACTCCACCCCGCACAGGCTCCTGAGTGCTCGCTCTCTTGGGGCAAAACCACTTTTGAGTGGATGTTTCTTTAAATGACTCCAGAATCACTCAGGTGGGCATTTATGATTGGCTACTGCCGCATTCCTAACGAATTCAATGGGGGGCAATATTAAGATTTCTGAACAGAAAATACATGTTTTGCCGCATTCTTCTCATAGCACAAGAGATAAACTCAGGTTTCCAGAGGTCAAACGTGGCACAGCAATAAAAATACACCAGATGGAATGTGAGCTGCACTCAGCCTCAGTGTGTTCAAAGGTAGCTGTCTGGCAAGACAGTGCCTGGTTCAACCCCATCTCAGGGGAATTAGGGTTCTGGTCAGGATGGAGTAATAGAAACCAGATTTACTCTCACCTGGAACAACAACAACAAACATGGACAAAACCTACGAAAGAGGTTTGCAAGGCTCTACACAAAGCAATAAAACACCGTGGTCCCTGAGAGACGGGAATGAATGAGGTGAGCCCTCCTATTGTCCCAGCTCACTGCCCAGAGACCATTTCTGGACCATGGATCAGGGAAGGGGAGCCCTGTGGGGCCCAGTGGACACTCTGAGTTGAAAAGACAAAACTGGGAGGCCCAGAAGACTAAGGTGGCCAGAGTCCACAGCATGGAGCCCTGAAGAGGAGAGAACTGCACACAGAGAGAGAGCTCGGAGATCTCAGAGGGACCCCTCAAGGACCGTTCGGCATGTGTATAGTGGGGAGAGCACATGAGGCCAGAGTAAGAACTGCCTGCAAGGACCACAGGGAGCTTTCACAGGGCAGGAACACGCCTGTGCCCACCAGCCAGCCCGAAAAACCCCACAGTTCACGGGGCATTGCGTTGAATACTCAGAGGGTCTTGCTTCAGGAATGATGGATAATTAGCCCTGCAGTGATCACTGCTCTGGTCCCACCTAGCAAATATTAACAAACCTTAACAGGAAGTCCACATGTTTACACAACTGCATCCCTGAACAAAGCTAAAAAATATAGAACTACAAAAATATGTAGTGCACGGCAAGGTAAAATTCCCATAGTGTGGCATCTAATCAAAAATCACCAGGCTGGCCGGGCGCGGTGGCTCAAGCCTGTAATCCCTGCACTTTGGGAGGCCGAGACGGGCGGATCACGAGGTCAGGAGATCGAGACCATCCTGGCTAACATGGTGAAACCCCGTCTCCACTAAAAAATACAAAAAACTAGCCGGGCACGGTGGCGGGCGCCTGTAGTTCCGGCTACTCGGGAGGCTGAGGCAGGAGAATGGCGTAAACCCGGGAGGCAGAGCTTGCAGTGAGCCGAGATCCGGCCACTGCACTCCAGCCTGGGCGACAGAGCGAGAATCCGTCTCAAAAAAAAAAAAAATCACCAGGCATAGACCGGGCGCAATGACTCACACCTGTAATCCCAGAACTTTGGGAGGCCAAGGCAGATGGATCACTTGAGGTCGGGAGTTCGAGACCAGCCTGGCCAACATGGAGAAACCCCATCTCTACTAAAAATACAAAAATCAGCCAGGCATGGTAGTGCGTGCCTATAATCCCAGCTGCTCAGGAGGCTGAGGCAGGAGAATTGCTTGAACCCAGGAGGCGGATGTTGCGGTGAGCTGAGATTGTGCAACTGCACTCCAGCCTGGGCGACAGAGCAAGACTCTGTCTCAAAAAAAAAAAAAAAATTGCCAGGCATAAAAGGGACTATACAAAAATGAAGAGAAAAAATTCAATATAAACACATAACTAACACAGATGTTAGAATCAGCAAAAAGGGACATTCAGAACTGCTATCATGTCTGTGTCCTACTATGTTCTAAAATCCAGTAGAGACATGGAGGATGTAAGAAGGCCCACATTAAACTTCCAGAGATGAAAACTACAAAGTGTGAGACCAAAAACACACTGGAAGGAATTAACAACCAATTCAACATTGTAGAAGAAAAATTAGTGAATTTGAAGAGACAAGAACAGAAACTATCCAAAATGAAACACACACACACAGAGAAAACTGAGCAACAGCGAAATGTGGGAAAACTTCAAGTAGTGTAATACATGTGTAATTGGAGTCTCAAAAAGGGGTGGACAGAAAAAGTATTTGAGGAAATAATGACAAGTTTTCTAGATTTGATGGAAGCTATAAATCTACACATCTAAGAAGCTCAGTATAAAGTAAGCACAAAAAATCCTTGTAGTTAAAACTTTTCCCACATAGAGAACTTCAGGCGCAGAGATCTTCACTGGTGAATTCTACAAACATTTCAGGAAAATAATGATGCTAATTCTAAACCTACATCTAATGATCTTTCAGACCTTTTTTTTTTTTTTTTTTTTTTTTTTGAGATGGAGTCTCACTCTGTCGCCCAGGCTAGAATTCAGTGGCACAATCTATGTTCACTGCAACCTCCGCCTCCTGGGCTGCGTTCAAGTGATTCTCCCACCTCAGCCTCCTGAGTAGCTGGGATTACAGTCACCCACCACCACGCTTGGCTAATTTTTGTATTTTTTTTTAGTAGAGATAGGTTTTCACCATGTTGGCCAGGCTGGTGTCGAACTCCTGACCTCTAGTGATCCTCCCACCTCAGCCTCCCCAAGTGCTGGGATTACAGGCATGAGCCACCACGTCCAGCCAGATCTTTCAGACCAGTTTTAAAAAGAGAGTAGAACGCAGATGAATCTAGAAATAATTATGCTGAACAAAAGGAGCCAAAGAAGACCTACAGTGTTTTCTCATTACTACGGAATTCTAGGAAGTGCAAAGTAGCCTATGGTGCTAGGAAGCAGGTCATTGGGTGCCTGGAAGGAAGGGGAGGGGCTATGGGATTGGCGTGGGGGAGGGGGGTGAATGGGGAGGGGGCTGGTGGGGTGGAGGGTGCTTACAAAGGAGCACAAGAGCTTTGAGGGATGTTGCACACATACTCATTACCTTGATTGTGGTGATAATTTCACAAGCATACCCCATGTCAAAGTTTATCCAACTGTACACTTTAAACATATGCATCAATGGTATGCCAAGTATACCTCACAGGGCTGATCAAGAAAATGTCACCAGGCCGGGCACGGTGGCTCACGCCTGTAATCCCAGCACTTTGGGAGGCCAAGGCGGGTGGATCACCTGAGGTCAGGAGTTCGAGACCAGCCTGGCTAACATGGTGAAACCCTGTCTCTAAAAATACACAAAATTAGCTGGGCGTGGTGGTGGGCTCCTGTAATCCCAGCTACTTGGGAGGCTGAGGCAGGAGAATTGCTTGGACCTGGGAGGTGGAGGTTGCAGTGAGCCGAGATCACGCCACTGCACCCCAGCCTGGGTGACAAAGTGAGACTCCATCTCAAAAACAAAAAAAAAAAAAAAAAAAGAAAATGTCACCCTAGCCAGGTATGGTCGGGGGCTCCTGTAATCCCAGCTACTCGAAAAGGCTGAGGCAGGAGAATCACTTGAACCCGGGAGGTGGAGGTTGCAATGAACAGAGATCTCGCCACTGCACTCCAGCCTGGGGGACAGAGCCAGACTCTGTCTCAAAACAAAGAAAAAAAAGGAAAAGAAAAATCCCACCCTTATCGCCTTTGAACTGTACAAACTTGGTGAATTTCAGACATTCCTGAGCATCATTTTCCTTACCACAGAAGGGAGGATGGATCATGAGGAGAGGTGAGGAGGTGTGCGGTTGCAGCCTGGGAGGCTCAAGCAGCCCGGCCCCCCGGACATCCTGTCCAGAGGAGAGAGGTGCACTGTGCTTATCGGAGGCCCTTAAATCACTCCCGTCTTGGAAGGGCTTTTGTCCAAGAGCAGAAGAACCAAAACAAATGAAGGACACTCACCTCCAGCTTTGCGTTTGCAACTCTGCATTGCCAACACCTGTGTTATGGATCCTGTCGGTCCCCCCAATTCACACACTGAAGTCCTAGCCCCCAGTACCTCAAAATGAAGACATGTTTGGAGACAGGGTCTTTACAAAGGTAATCAAATTAAAAGTGAGGCTTTTAGGGTGCCCTTGGTGGGGGCAACCTGGGTTGAGGAGCCCCTAATTGTCACTTCACTTCCTTCTATTCTGTTGCAGGGACTTTTTTTTTTTTTTTTTGAGACAGAGTCTTGTTCTGTCGCTCAGGCTGGAGTGCAGTGGTGCGATCTCGGCTCACTGCAAGCTCCGCCTCCCGGGTTCATGCCATTCTCCTGCCTCAACCTCCCGAGTAGCTGGGACTACAGGTGCCTGCCACCATACCTGGCTAATTTTTTTTTTTTTTTTTTTTTTGTATTTTTAGTAGAGACGGGGTTTCACTGTGTTAGCCAGGATAGTCTCGATCTCCTGACCTCGTGATCCGCCCGTCTCGGCCTCCCAAAGTGCTGGGATTACAGGCATGAACCACTGTACCCGGCCCAGTTGCAGGGACTTTTTACAGAGTATGTGTTGTTTTAAAATAAAAGAGGTAATGAGAACAGACAAACAAAGCTGGACAGAGGGGCAGGAGAGGGAGGAGCCACTTTGGGAAGTGTAGCTGGGCAGAGCCCCTCTGCGACCAAAGGCTTTACCAGCAGCAACCCTCCTGGGCTGGTGTGGCCACTGCCTGGCCTTCAAGGCAAGGTGCACACATGCATATACAAGCGCACATGGGCACATACATACACATGTGTGCACATGTATGCTGAAAAATAAAAAGACCTTTATCTGAGGAATGCCAGCCCCTTTATATAATCAGGCGTCGAGAGGCGCCGGAATGCAACACAGTCACGTGTCACTCCCCATCGAGCAAAATGGGTCCCTCCTGAAACCACTTGCCATGCAGGCTCTAGACTGACAGATGCCAAGTAACCCTAAAATGCCACATTCCCTGTAGTTCAACAGTGACTGGCCAATCACTAACCAGTGTTATTTCTGTGAACCAATGAGAGTTCCTGATGAACAACGGTCACCACCCCCTCTCCTGATTCATCCTTTCTTTAAACACTGGAGCCTCTCTTTTGTTCTCCAGACATTCCCTGAGGCAACTTGGAAGTGTCTCCCTGGCTGCAGTCCTCAACCTTGTGCTTGAATAAACTCTCTTTAGACTATATTGTGATTCTCTTGATTATTTTAGGTTGACAATGCATACACACATATAATACAAGTACACCCATGCACACCCATGCACACCCATGCACAGGGTCATTGCTGAGCCCTTTCTCACATTTGCAGGGGACATTTCCGTCCTTCATATGAGGAAGCCGAGGCTCAGACAGGCTGGCCCTGGCACACAGGTGCTGGAAGCCCGTGTGTTTGGGTCACTCTGATCCACCCAGGGCTATGCCTACGTTTCCACAGGGGCATTGAGGGAGCCGAGGTCAGTTCTCTGTACCCCACCACCTCAGCTCTCCTTTTAGGAAGCCCTGAGCCGCCTGAGGTGAGCAAGGCTGGAGCTGCTGACCCAGGTGAGCCATGCCCACTGTGGACTCAGCCAGGAAACAGGTCCCAGACACTCGGGGCTGCCACCACCTAGCACGAGGAAATCCACAAACCTGAAAAAATTAAGAATGCCCCAGAATCCAGGGCATCCTAGAACTGTTCATGTGTCTCCATCACAGCAGCCAGTGAGCAGGGGGTGAAATGCTCTGGCCCCGCCCCGTGTCCCTCCACAGTGCAGCGGCCCCCCCAGATGGGCAGGGCTGGTCCCACAGATGGGCCACCAGTCTGCCTACCACCCAGCTCTACCTGCCACCAGATGTCCCTTCCTGGGGGCCGTGAGGGAGTCCCCTCCCCTCTGAAAGAAACCCACCACGGCACCTGTCCACTGGGCTGCCTGGCACCTAGCAGGCAGGGACCTCCCCTGTCCTGTCGCTGGAGTGGCCCAGTGGCCCCCGGCACACAGAAGGCTCCATAACAACGGCATGTTATGTGGGGGGAGCAACAAACGCGTTAGTGGTGGTTTTTAAACTGCCATATATTCTTTGACACCCCTTCAATATAAAAGAGGACTCTGACAGCCCTCCCCTAAATACAGAGGCCCTAAGAGACTCGCTGTAACTAGAGAGGGCAGCATACGGGAGACCAGGTCAGGAGGGAAGACAGCTCCAGGCTCTTGTCCTTGGAAACCAGCGCCTCGCTGTGAGGGAGCCCTGGCCACGTAGAGAGGCATGCGGAGGCATCCCTGCCAACAGCAAGTGGCAGCCAGGCCTGAAGCCTTTGGGGGAAGCCTTTGCAATGGGTCCCAGCCCTGTGGGCGAGAGCTGCCTGCTGCACCCAGGTGGCCCAGAATCATGAGGGAAGGATGACAAGATCTCCCTTGAGCGTTACCCTGCAATAGAGAATCCAGGCAATACTGTAAGTGCCTCCAGGTGATACAATAAACCATGTGTACTGCCCATGTCTGCTGGTCCCCATATGGCTTCTCCCTGGCTTAACTTCAGTGCCTTGAGGTCCCAAACCCACTGAGGCCACCCACAGTGAGCAAGGCCCAGGGCACCCTGGCCATGCCCAGGTGTAATGGCTGATGGCAATCAATTAAAGCCACCAGGCTGGGTGCAGTGGCTCACACCCGCAATCCCAGCACTTTGGGAGGCCGAGGCACTTTGGGAGACCTCCACCTGAGGTCAGGAGTTCGAGACCAGATTGACCAATATGGTGAAACCTCATCTCTACTAAAAATACAAAAATTAGCTGGGCGTGATGGCTTGCACCTGTAAGCTACTCTGGAGGCTGAGACACGAGAATTGCTTGTACCCATGAGGCGGAGGTTGCAGTGAGGAGATCGCACCACTGCACTTCAGCCTGGGCCACAGAGCAAGATTCCGTGTCAAAATAAATAAACAAATAAATTAAAGCCACTTTGTGACCCAGAGGTGCCTGGAAGCACAGAGTAATTACCTTGGGGTCTCAGCCTGGGAAATGCCCTGTCTGCTGTGGGCGTGGATAGAGGGGGGGTCTCCATTATCTCTGCTGAGAACTCAGTGAGGTGCCACATGCTCCTGAATTGAGGTGGGGGTCAGAGGGACCTCGGAGAGGGCGGGAGGCGAGGGCAAGCTGAGCAGGGAGAAGAGGAGGCGGATCAATGCAGCACCTGCCCGTTTGCAGGCATGCCATGAGCAGACACTCACAAATACGGCTCACACTACCACCTTTACACGTTACCTCTACCATTTAAGACTGTGTGACTCTTCATGAACCATAGCCCTGGCACGACGCTGTGACTGTGGAGTGGGAGGACAGGCTGGACAGCCTGGGACTGGGGGCTGGTGGGCGGGGGGTGTCTATCTCTCCCAAGGGTGTGGCAGCTTTTCTTAGGGCAGCCACATTTACTCCAACACCAGTTTCCAATGTGAGTCCATCACGTCAAGAATGTTTCTCCCAAAAGTTTTGAAAGCAGGGTCTTAAACAGGTACTTGTACACCCACATACACAGCAGCATTCCCTACAATAGACAAAGGGTGAAAGCCGCTCAAGTGTCCATTCATAGATATCTGGATAAAGAAAAGGTGGCCTCTCCACAGAACAGAATCATGTTCGGCCTTAAACAGAAGGAGGCCGAGCGGAGCGCAGTGGCTCCCGCCTGTAATCCCAGCACCTTGGGAGGCCGAGGCGGGCAGATCACAAGGTCAAGAGATCGAGACCAGCCTGGTCAACATGGTGAAACCCTGTCTCTACTAAAAATACAAAAATTAGCCGGGCATGGTGGCGGGCGCCTATAGTCCCAGCTATTTGGGAGGCTGAGGCAGGAGAATAGCTTGAACGCGGGAGGCAGAGGTAGCAGTGAGCCGAGATCGCACCACTGCACTCCAGCCTGGCGACAGAGACTCTGTCTCATAAATAAATTAATAAATCAGAAGGAAATTCTGACCCATGACACAACAGGGGTGAACCCTGAGGACATTATGCTAAGTGAAATAAGCCAGTCACAAAGGGACAAATCCTGTGTGATTCCACCTACGTGAGGTCCTTGAGGAGTCAAATTCAGAGACAGAAACCAGAATGGCGGCTGCCAGGGCCAGGGGAGGGAATGGAGAGGGTTTAACAGGGACAGAGTTTCAGATTGGGAAGGTGAAGACACTCTGGAGATGGACGGCAGTGATGGTTGCACAGCAACGTGAATGTGCTGAGGGCACTGTACTGATCACTTAAAAACAATGAAGGAGGCCAGGCGCGGTGGCTGACGCCTGTAATCCCAAAACTTTGAGAGGCCGAGGCTGGCGGATCACCTGAGGTCAGGAGTTCGAGACCAGCCTGATCAACATGGTAAAACCCCCGTCTCTACTAAAAACACAAAAAAATTAGCTTGGTGGCAGGCACCTGTAATTCCAGCTACTTGGGAAGCTGAGGCAGGAGAATCGCTTGAACCCAGGAGGTGGAGGCTGCACCGAGCCGAGATCGCGCCACTGCACTCCAGCCTGGGAGACAGAGTGAGACTCCATCTCAAAAAAAAAAAAAGAAGATGAAAGTGCTATGCTTTAGGTTATGTGTATTTTACTGCCATTTTAAAAAAGAAAACTTTTTTTAAAGGTATGGATTTCAGAAGATTTGCATGAGAAGCTTTTTGCATTCATACCAAAATGATAAGGTGCGAAGGGCAAGGCCCTGCACCAGGCCAGCCTCCTTTTCAACCTCCCTGCCCAGCTGGGGGCATCCAGGGGGAGGTGGGATCGTTAGTGTCCCTTTCTGAGGCTGTGGAGCTCAGCCCCTGTTCACGCACTCTTGCCTTTCTTCCTTGGTCCACATGCACAGCCACCGCTGCTCCTCAGAAGACTGGCACCCTGGGCAGAGGCCTCACACAGACTCCCAGGTGGGGTGGGCCCCGGGCAGGACCCACGGGTGCAGCCTCCAGGCCTGAGTCTGCGGTGCCCCCACCTGGGAGGTGGGGCTGGGGGACAGCACATCTTGTGGCACAGAGTGGGGCGCCCCATCCTGGAGGGCTGGGATTATTGTTAGGAGTTCAATACTTGCTTTCGGGGAAATGCAGCAACCACTTGCCTGTGGGCTACTTTCTTGAGACCAGGGACACTCACCGGCAGGCGGCAAGCTCAGAAGGAGGGAGTGGGGAAGCTCACATGTTCGTCTTACGTGTGGGGACAGAGGCACCACAGGTGCAAGTTCATGTCACCAGGCATCAGGCAGCTTGTCCCCAGGCCCAGACGTGGCGGCCCCCATTTCACACAGGGCCTGCCCTACACTGTCCTTGCAGCCAGCCAGATCCAACCGTGGCAGTCTCATGTCCCTGTCTCCCTCCTCAGACAATGGGCCCCTTGTCACCTACCAGGACCCACAATATCTGCAGAAAAGAGAAGGCAGCACACGGGGAGAAATGTAAGGGACGAATGAAGGTCCTCGTGTCCTGCTTCCTTCCTGACTGGCTCAGTCCCCACAGCTGATGGTCGTCCGGCCCAGGGCCAGGCAGGCACCACAGTGCCCGGCGCTGCTCTTCCTCTTGTCCTCGTTCATTGTTTTCAGCACATGCTTGCCTCCGAGCCTCCTTGTTCCACAAGCCCAGTCTCATCCTTGTCTAGGTTTCACACCTGCCCAGCACTGCCCTTACTGAGAGGCCTCAGTTTCCCTATCTGTAAACACACTGAAGTCCTAGCCCCCAGGACCTCAAAATGAAGACATGTTTGGAGACAGGGTCTTTACAAAGGTAATCAAATTAAAAGTGAGGCTTTTAGGGTGCCCTTGGTGGGGGCAACCTGGGTTGAGGAGCCCCTAATTGTCACTTCACTTCCTTCTATTCTTTTGCTCCGGATAGACCCATCGGGGCAGGTGGGGAGGATGCATTGGGAGCTCCCAGCACATGCAGCAGTGACTCTCGGGTCACTCTTTCAGTCCAAGGACTAACCTGGGAGTCCTCAAGGGGCGCAGACCTGTGCGGCCAGGAAGGTCAGGCCTGTGCTTGTACAGCAGTGAGGCTTCTCAGGAAAAAGTCACTTCAGCTCTAACCTCTGCACAACACGGCTGCAGGCTCTGTGTGCAGCGCACTCAGCCTGGTGTAGCTCCGAGGGGTCTTGCACACGGGGTAGTGCTGGTTTCTGTGTAGACGCGGACCTCAGCCCCCTGAGGAGTGGAGCCGGGGCCTCCTCTGGCCTCCTGTAATGGCCCAGCTGGGGACAAACCACTTCCTCCGTTTCACACGCAGCTGGCTAGCCCCACCCGGCTCTGGGGCCACGGAGCAAGTTGTGAAGATTTGTACTGGGGCTCAGTCAGACACTTTGCAGGCTGGGGGGCCCAGGGCAAGTCAGCTCTGTGCCTCGGTTTTCTCCCTGCAAGAATGGCTGACCAGCATCCGCCCTGGGCATTGGCAAGCACTGATCTGAATGGCAGCGGCACCTGCTGAGCGCGTCCAGTCCCGAACTACAGTGAGCCTGGCACAACTCAGTCCCCACTTTACAGATGAGTGTGGCCATGCATGCTGTGCGACCCGAACATGCCCCTGCCCCTTGGGCTCCCTCTGCACAGTGGGCACAATCACAGTGGCGTCGGGTTGTGCCGCCACTGTCGCTGGGACCCTGCCATCAGTCCACGCACCTCTTGAGGTGGCCCCACCACTGTCCCACACTGCCAGGCACTGCATGGGGTGCGAGGAGGCTTCGGTGGGCGCGGCACTCCTTCCTCATAGCCCCATGCTACACAGGCCCACATCTGCTAATATCTAAACTGCAGAGTGCAGGGGAAGCTTCTGGAGCCACACTGTGTGGGAAAGCCTAGCCCCAGGACAGGTCTGGGACCACCCTCCTCTGCTCAGGCAGAGGAAGGCTCACACTGCCCCCGGCCCCTGGCCCCCGAGGCCTAGGTGACATGAGAGGGTCTGGCCGTGGTCTCGATGCCCTGGCTGGTGCACCGCCAGCTGATGGAAAAAGGCTCCCTGTATCTGGTCAGCCTTGGACTTGGGCCCCTGCCAGACTTTGATGGGGACACAGGCAGGCACCGTTCATCTTGTGAGAGCCTGAGCCACCCCCAGATGATAGGCAACACTGTCCCAGCACTGTCCCAGGCAGTTTACAAAGGCTTTTCACACTTGCCATTTGAGGCCCATAATAACTCTGAATTTTTACACATCACGCTCCAGGAACCCAGAGAAAGACGACAGAACAAAAACAAGACACCATTCCGTGCCACCACAGCCACTTCCTGCCTTGAAAACATCCGTCTCCCTCAAATGGCTCCTGCCCTGAATGCTCCCACCACCCCAAAGTTCCACAAAACCAGTCAGATCTCGGGGCTCCGCCAAGACCTCAGGGCCAGCCCCACTCACCTGTCTTCCGAAGGCGAGCGAGTTTCTCCTCCGGGCTGAACTTCGTGCAATAGCGAAACACAACTTCCTTCTTTCTAATTTTCGCAATATGGGTCACAACATGATGGTGTATTTGCATTTCCGCATCATTCTGCTGGGGTGAGAGGAGCTTGGCTTGCTGATTCTAGAAGGTGCAACTTGCAGGGTGGCGGGGGCAACAGCAAACAAGCATGCAATCCACAGCTCTCCACTGACCAGGCGCTCGGCTCACAGCCGCGGCAGCCGTGCTGGTTTAAAGGTTAACGGGGCTGCGCACAGAGGACCCACAACCACCACCCTCCTGCTTCTGCTGGGTGGACTATTGTGAGTAGATCTGCCGTGTAGATCTTCAGGGAGGAGGGGCCCAGCAGGGAGTGAGGGGGCCGGCCCTAGACCAGACAAGCCCAGAGTGAGCCCAGAAACACCATCAGAGGCTTCCTCAGACCCTCTTGGTTGGGAACAATGAAATGGTCACAAGTTAGAAAGTGAAGAGACCTCCGGCAAACAGATATTTCAAGATGTTTCCTGGGAGACCTGACCTGCGAGTGCTGCTCCAGCAGGCCCAGCACCTGCCCTGCTAAGCAGCCCCACCAGGAGGACACCCTCATTGTTTTAAGGAGAGAATCAATAAATAATAACACCAGGTCCTGAAGGGCTTAGAGTGCAAAGTCTGACTCAATTTTAATAAAGCTTGTTAATCCAGCCTTAAATTCATTTTTTTTTTAAAAGCAATTTCTCAGCTGGGCATGTGGCTCATGCCTGAAATCCCAGCACTTTGGGAGGCCGAGGAGGGAGGATCAGTTGAGGTCAGGGGTTTGAGACCAGTCCGGCCAACTTGGTGAAACCCCATCTCTACTAAAAATACAAAAATCAGCTGGGCGTTGTGGCGCATGCTTGTAATCCCAGCCACTAGGGAGGCTGAGGCAGGAGGACCGCTCGAACCCCAGAGGTGGAGGTTGCAGTAAACTGAGATTGTGCCACTGCACTACAGCCTGGGGGACAGAAAGAGACTCCATCTCAATAAAAATAAAAATAAAATAATAAAGAAATAAATAAAAGCAGCCAGGCACGGTGGCTCAAGCCTGTAATCCCAGCACTTTGGGAGGCCAAGACAGGCGGATCACGAGGTCAGGAGATCAAGACCACCCTGGCTAACATGGTGAAACCCTGTCTCTACTAAAAAATACAAAAAAACTAGCCGGGCGAGGTGGCGGGCGCCTGTAGTCCCAGCTACTTGAGAGGCTGAGGCAGGAGAATGGCGTAAACCTGGGAGGCAGAGCTTGCAGTGAGCTGAGATCCGGCCACTGCACTCCAGCCCGGGTTACAGAGTGAGACTCCATCTCAAAAATTAAAAAATAAAAATAAAAACAAACAAATAAATAAATAAATAAAAGCAATTTCTCTGAGCCTCAGTTTCCCTGTGCCAGGCGCTGCCACAGGTGCCCTGTGGGTGGTTGCTCATGAGGCCCCTTCATGCCCTTATGAGGGGCTGTATGGTTATCCCCGTCTGACAACAGGGAAACTGAGGCTCGGGACAGAGTGGTGTGCCCCCCCTCCCAAAAGCTAAAGGCCAAGGTGATGTGGAGTTTGTCCCCTAGTTCCCTGCCTATGTAAGGATGCAGAGCTACACCCAGCTGTGACAAGGATGGGGTGGACAGTGTCACCTGAGCTCAGATGCATGGGTGCTGTGGCCTCAGCCACATAGTTGAACTTCTTCTTTTTTATGCTTTATTTTATTTTATTTTTTTGAGATGGAGCCTCACTCTATTGGAGTGCAGTGGCGCAATCTCAGCTCACTTCAACCTCCACCTTCCGGTTTCAAAGATTCTCCTGCCTCATCCTTCCGAGTAGCTGGGATTATAGGCGCCCACCACAATGCCCAACTAATTTTGTGTATTTTTAATAGAGACTGTTAGCCAGGCTGGTCTCAATTCCTGACCTCAGGTGATCTGTCTGCCTCGGCCTCCTAAAGTGCTGGGATTACAGGCATGAACCACCACGCCCAGCCATTGATGAACTTCTTGAAGCCTCCATTCTTCCTCCATGAAATGGAGAAAATGTGGGATGCACGTGGTGGAGTTTTTGTAAGAAATGAGGGCTTTGCCCACGGCAGGTACTCAAGGGATCCCAGCCACCAACATCTGAATCACCGTTGCTGTGCTGTCAATGCCCGGGCCCTGGAGTCTTGGCTCCTGCCCCTTGAGGAGACAGCCCTGGACCATCCAGATGCTGCCAGCCCAGGCCAGGAAGGACAGCAGTGCCTGCCACCACCACCTGGTTCAGCCTTCTCCTTTACAGACGTCCCCTGTACCAGAAGGCCAGCAGTGGGGTCCCATTAGTACCAGGGATACAAACCCAGGTCCACCAGGAATACACAACTGTCGTCCTAAGAAGGTCAAGATAAATTCTGGCAGCACAGCAGCAGGCTGGCTGTGATGACCTGAAAAGTGAGGGGTTGTGGTAGGTGAAGGACAAAAAGAGGATGGGGAGGGGTTTGTGGCTTGAAAGTAGAACTGAGGCCAAGCGTCCTGTCGTCCCTGGTGGGGGTGAGTGGGAGGAAGAGGTGCCTCCACCTGGGAGTGACATCATTCAAAAAGAAACATGTTTGTGGCAGCCAGCCCCACAATGGCCCAGTCATCATCAACTGCTGGTCATCTGCCTCTCCCACTGTGAATAGAGCTGACCTATGGACACTACTATACAATAGGACATTACAGAAATGATGAAGGTGACTTCCAAGGCCAGGCCATACATAACACTGCAGCTTTTGCCTTTCCTTCCTGAATCACTCACTCTGGGGGAGCCGGCTGCCATGTTGTGAGGATGCTCAAGCAGCCCTACAGAGAGGCCCATGTGGAGAGGAACTGAGGTCCCCAGCCAGCAGCCAGCAACAACTTGCGATGAGTGAATGAGTCACCTTGGAAATGATCCTCAGTTTCAGTCAGGCCTTCAGATGACACTGCAGCCCCAGCCACCATCTGCAGCTTCATGAGAGATCCCCAAGCCATAGCCAAGCCACACCCCAATTCCTGACCCATCAAAACTAGAGTTAAGTGTTTACTGTTGTTTTACAGTGATGTAGTATTTTCATCACGAAAAAGGGCAGGGGTGACCTGAAGTTGGGGGATGGTGGGATCAGCCTGGTGGGGAGAAGTGGCCACCAGGAAGTAGTAACACATATTCCAATTTCTTTAACCAATTATTTCACTCATGTTCCAATGGCTCAAATGAGTCCTCTACCCTGGAGGGCTCCTGCAGGCACCTGCCTCAAGGCCTTTCTATTTGCTACTCCCTCAGCCTGGACCACTGTCCCCTGGGTTGCTCAGGTCCCTCAGGTCTCTGTCTCAATGACCACTCCTTGAAGAGGCTTTCCTGGCCACACTACCCAACCCATGGATGGCTCCTGGGGGCCACAGTGATAATCCATGGGTGCCATTCAATCTCAAAGCCCCTGAATAACTTTATGGAGTCAGAGGCTCTGCAGAGAAGGCCCTGTGCCTCCAGTGTCCCTCAGCCTGTCCCTCAGGGGTACTGCTCATCCTCCCCCAGGCGGCTCACTTCATGAGGGGTGGGTGCCTCTGATGAGAAAGGGGGTTTCCCCGGGACTCCTGCTTTGTCCCAGGGACCCCCAGCCCTATCTTCCAGGAAAGCTGGCAATGGCCAGGTAGAGGAGCTCTGAAGTCCAGGACCCAGAGGGACCTGTGTGGGATGGAGAGGCCAGGATGGAGAGGCCAGGATGGAGAGAGCCTACGGGCAGGGAATTCTTAACCAGGGGGAGTACCCGTCCACCAGAAGAGAGTCCCAGGGGGAGCACCCACTAGGAGAGAGGCCTGGAGGAGCACCCACTCACCAGGAGAGAGCCCCGGGGAAGCATCCACTCACCAGGAGAGAGTCCTGGAGGAGCACCCACTCACCAGGAGGGAGGCCCAGGGGGAGCACCCACTCACCAGGAGAGAGCCCCGGGGGAGCACCCACTCACCAGGAGAGAGGCCTGGAGGAGCACCCACTCACCAGGAGGGAGGCCCAGGGGGAGCACCCACTAGGAGAGAGTCCTGGAGGAGCACCCACTCACCAGGAGGGAGCCCCAGGGAGAGCACCCACTCACCAGGAGAGAGTCCTGGAGGAGCACACACTCACCAGGAGGGAGGCCCAGGGGGAGCATCCACTCACCAGGAGAGAGGCCTGGGTGGAGGGTCCACCCACCAGGAGAGAGATCTAGGGAGAAGGTCCACCCACCAGGAGAGAGGCCTGGAGGGATAACCCACTAGGAGAGAGGTCAAGGGGGAACACCCACTCACCAGGAGGGAGGCCCAGGGGCTCTACCCTGTTTAGCATCCCCTGGCCTAATTTCTCTCACCTGGCCTAGGGGCTCTCCCCTGGTGGGTGAGTGCTCTCCCTGGGCCTCTCTCCTGGTGGGCAAGTGCTCCCCATCTGATTGCATGGAACAGAGCCCCCACAACTCTCCCATTGCCAGCGCTGGACTATGACTAAGCCTGGGACTGTTACAGCAGCCAGCTGGCCCTGACTGTTACACCCCATTCCTTCCCAGGGTTGCCACCAGTTTATTCGCTGTGGGGGAAAGTGTCCACCTGACGTCTAGTAGTGACACTTGGGGTGCATTTTTTCAGGGAAGCCATCTTACACATGTTGATTCTGCGGCCTTTAAATGGAAGGTTTAAGGAGGAAGGCAGCTCATATTTACCAAGCACATAGCATAAGGCAAACCCTGCTCTGGGCTGGTTTATGGGAGACATGAGGACGTGGGGATAGGAGGAGTCCTCATGGGGGAATGAGGACTTGGGGATGGGGGACTTGGGGACACGAGGGATATGGAGACATGCAGACATGGCGACATGACAGGACATAGAGGACATGAGGATATGGGCATTTGGGGACACGAGAGCATGGGGAGTGGAGGTCATGGAGACATGGGGACGTGAGGACAAGTGGACATGGGAACCTGAATACATAGGGACATGAGGACATGAGGACACGGGGACATGACATGGGAAAATGGGGATATGGGACATGGAGACATGAAGAATATGGAGATATGGGGCATGAGGACATGGAGACATGGGAATATGGAGACACGGGAACACAGGGACTCGGGGACGTGAGGGACATGGGGACATGAAGAATATCGAGATGTGGAGGTTATGGGGACGTGAGGAATGAGAAAATGCAGACATGAGGAATGTGGAGCCGCATGGACTTAGAGAAATGAGGACATGGGGTACAGGGGATGTGGGGACGTGTGGTCTTGGACTTGTGGTGGGGACTTGGGGGCATGGGGACACAAGGACATAGGACATGCAGACATAAGGGACACTCGCTTCAGCCGTCGACCTTCCAAAACACCCACACAAATGAGCAAGGACATTTTGTACAGTCTTATTAGGGCTGTTTGTTTGTTTGTTTGTTTTTGTTTTTGTTTTGAGACAGAGTTTCCCTCTGTTGCCAAGGCTGAAATGCACTGGACCGATCACGACTCACTGTAGCCTCGACCTCCTGTGCTCAAGGGATCCTCCCATCTCAGCCTCCTGAGTATCTGGGACCACAGGTGTGCCACTATGCCTGGCTAAGTTTTTATCATTTGCAGAGATGGACTCTGGCTATGTTTCCCAGGCTGACCTTGAACTCCCGGGCTCAAGCTATCCACCTACCTCAGCCCTGCAAAGTGCTGGGATTTACAGGCATGAGCCACCGAGCCTTGCCCAATGTCAGAGATGTGCTGAAGGTCCAACAACAGAGAACTAGTTCAACCAATTACCCTATTTCAAGACTTACTATAGTAATTATATTTTGTTAACTAAAATAATATTATTATAGTAATTATTTTCATTAATAAAATAATTATTATAATAAAATAAATTTCGGCCGGGCGCAGTGGCTCCCACCTGTAATCCCAGCACTTTGGGAGGCCAAGATGGGTGGATTGCCTGAGCTCGGCAGTTCGTGACCAGCCTGGGCAACACAGTGAAACCCCGTTTCTACTAAAAATACAAGAAAATTAGCCGGACATGGCGGTGGGCGCCTGTAGTCCCAGCTACTCGAGAGGCTGAGGCAGGAGAATTTCTTGAACCCGGGAGGTGGAGGCTGCAGTGAGCCAAGATCGCGCCACTGCACTCCAGCCTGGGCGACAGAGTGAGACTCCGTCTCAAAAATAAATAATAAAATAAATTTCAAAAGCAAGACAATGTGGTATCAACATAAGGATAAATCAATGGAAATCAATGAACTAATAGATTTTCATTCATTTGTTCAACTGATTTTCAATGACGGTGCCAGCACACATCAATAGGGAAAGATAAGTCCTTTCAACAAACAGTGATGGAACATTTAGATAGTCGTACCAAAAAATGAACCTTGACTGCTTACTCACACCATACACAGAAAATAGCTAGAAATGAATCAAAACCTTCATTGTGAATGCTAAAACTATAAAGCTTCTAAAAACACATAGCTGAAAATATTCATGAATTTGACGTTGGTAATGATTTCTTAGGGTACAAAAGGCACTAAGCCACACACACAAAAGACTTGGTAAACAACTTCTTCAACACGAAAATATGTTTCATCAACATAGAAAACTTCTGCGTATCGAAAGGCACCATTAGGAACATGAAAAGGCCGGCCACATATGGACTCTGAGTGACAATGATATGTCAAGGCAGGTTCATCAGTTACAACAAACGTCTCCTCTGGGGAGGATGCTGATAAAGGGAGTGTCTCTGAATGTGTGGGGTCAGGGAATATATGGGAAATCTCTGGACCTTCCTCTCAATTTTACTGTGAATGTAAAACTGCCATTAAAAAAATTAAGTCTTTAAGGCCAGGCATGGTGGCTCATGCCTGTAATTCCAACATTTTGGAAGGCCAAGGAGGGCGGGTCACCTGAGGTCAGGAGTTGGAGACCAGCCTGGCCAACATAGAGAAACCCTGTCTCTACCAAAAATACAAAAATTAGCTGGGTGTGGTGGTACGCACCTGTAATCCCAGCTACTTGGGAGGCTGAGGCAGGAGAATCACTCGAACCTGGGAGGTGGAGGTTGCAGTGAGCCGAGATCATGCCACTGCACTCCAGCCTGGGTGACAGAATGAGACCCTATCTCAAAAAAAAAAAAAAAAAAAAAAATTAAATATTTTAAAAAAAATTCAAAGGCAGCGAGGTGCTGTGGCTCATGCCTGTAATCCCACCACTTTGGGAGGCTGAGGTGGGCAGATCACCTGAGGTCAGGAGTTCAAGACCAGCCTGGCCCACATGGTGAAACTTCATCTCCACAAAAATACAACAATTAGCCGGGCGTAGTGGTACACACCTGTAATCCCAGCTACTCTGGAGGCTGAGGCAGGAGAATCACTTGAACCTGGTAAGTGGAGGCTGCAGTGAGCAGAGATCATGCTACTGCATCCAGCCTGGGCAACAGAGCGAGACTCTGTCTCAAAAAAAAAAGAAAAGAAAAGAAAAGAAAATTTCAAAGGCAAATCACAGATTTGGAGAAAACATTTGCAATACATATATCTGATAAAAGATTTGTGTTCAGAATACATAAAGATTCCTACAAGTCAATAATTTAAAAAAGGACAAACGATTCCATTTTTAAAACGAGAAACAAAAAACTGGAACAAGCATTTGACTTAAGTTACCTAAATAGACAGTAAGTACACGAGCTGGTGGGCAACACTGCGGCCATCAGGGAAACTAGAAACCGCACTGAGGAATGATTCCAGTCCCAGCAGAATGGCTACAGTGAAAAAGACTGACAATGCCACGTGCTGGCAAGGATGTGGCGCAAACGTAACCCTCAGTGCGCAACTGTCATGCTGGTGGGAGCAGAAAACTGCACAACCACTTTGGAAAACTGTTTGGCATTTTCTCACAGTTAAACATACACCTTCCCTATGACCCAGCAATTGCACTTCTAGGTATCTACCCAACAGAAAAGAAAACATCTGTTCACACAAAGACCTGTACCCAAATGTGCAGAGCAGCTGTATTCATAACTCGAAGCTGGAAACGACCCAAGTGTCTGACAACCGGAGAATGCGTTATAAGCAAAGTATGGTGCAGCCATAATAGAGATAGAACAGGATTCAGCAATAAAAAGGAGTAAGCCATTGACATAACAGTGATGTAGAGCTGGGGGTGGTGGCATGTGCCTGTAGTCCCAACTACTCAGAGGCTGTGGCAGGAGATTGCTTGAGCCCCAGAGGTCAAGGTTGCAGTGAGCTGTGATTGCACCACTGCACTCCACCCTGGGAGACACAGTAAGACTCTGCCTCAAAAAAAAAAAAAAAAAAAAGCAATTATATGGATGGATCTCGAAGCCAGACACAAAAGACTGTTAGATGAAGTTCAAAGTCAGGCGGAACTAGTTTCTGAAGTCAGAACAGAGGTGCCCTGTGGCGCTCTGGAGGGCAGTGTCTTAGTTTACCGTGGTTGCTATAACAAAGTCCCACTGGCTAGGTGGCCGAAAGGTCGAAAATTTACTTTCTCATGTTCCTGGAGGCTGGAACTCTGAGATCAAGGTGTTGGCAGGGTCGGTTTCTCCTGAGGCCTCTCTCCCTGGCTTACAAGCAGCCATCGTCTCCCTGTGTCCTCACGTGGTTGTCCCTCTGTGAGTCCTCAGCTCTTTCTATTGGACACCAGTCATGACAGATCAGCACCCACTCTCAGCACCTCATTTTAACTTCATTACCTCTCTAAAGGCCCTGTCTCCAACACAGTTACATTCGGAGGTCCTGGGGATTAGGGCTTCAACATGTATTTTGCAGGGACATAGTCAGGCCCATAATAGTCCCCCAAAGTGAGAAGAAGGCAAAGACGCCTGCTCTCACCACTCTTATTCAACATAGTGGAGAAGGTTCTAGACAGCGCAATAAAACAAGAACAGAAAAGAAAATGCACGCTGAGCAGAAAGGAAGAAATAAAATTGTCCACGTTTGCAGATGACATGATTGTCTACAAAGAAAATGCCAAGAAACAGAAAAAAAAAAACCTCCCAGAACTAGTATGTGAATTTAGCAAGGTCAGGGATACAAAATCAAGTCGCAAAAATCACTTGAATTTGTATATACTGGCAATGAACATGCAGACATGGAGATGAAAACTGTGTTGCCATTTACACATGAACTATGGTACATCCATGCCACACAACAGCACTCAGCAATAACAAGGAAACACTACTGACACACACAGCAGCCGAGATGTGTGATGATTCCCCTGGATGAATTCCCTTAGACAAATCCCAAGGGATTATGCTGGTGGAAAAAGGATAATTTCAAAAGGTAACATGCTATATGATTCCATTTATATAACATTCTCTAAATGACAAAATTGTAGAAACAGAACAGATTGGCTGCTGTCCGGGGCAGGCAGGGAGCAGGTGTGGACATCAAAGGGCTACAGGAGGCTCCCTGTGCTGGTGCTGCTCTGTGTCTTGACTGTACCAGTGTCAATGTCCGAGCTATATCGTTTTGCAAGCTGTCACCACTGGGAACTCCTGGGTAAAGACCCATAGTGTCTCTGCATTATCTGTTATGTGTCTATACAGTCATTCCAAAATAAAAAGTTTAATTAAACAACCAGCTAGTGGCATCCCTTGGCTCTTTTTTCTTTTTTTTTCTTTTTGACAGGGAGTTTCGTTCTTGTTGCCCAGGTTGCCTCAGCCACCTGGGTAGCTGGGATTACAGGCCTGTGCCACCATGCCTGGTTAAGTTTATACATACATATATATATATATATATATATATATTTTTTTTTTTTTAGTAGAGATGGGGTTTCTCCATGTTGGTCAGGCTGGTCTCGAACTCCCGACCTCAGGTGATTACACCTCACCTCAGCCTCCCAAAGTGCTGGGATTACAAGCGTGAGCCACTGCGCCTGGCCATCCCTTGGCTCTTAAGAGAAGCAGTGAGCCGACAAGTGACTCACAGTAACGCTGGAATCCTCAGCATCATCTCAGAGTTGGCCCGGCTGGAACTGGGTCCTTGCAGCCTCCCAGCCTCATTCCCGGCCTCGGCAATGGTTGGGAGCACCTCTCCCCACCGTCACGGGCCCTGTTCCCTCTGCTTCTTGGCCGCCCCGGCCACACCAGCTTTAGAGTTTCCCTCTGGGTGCAGCTGGCTCTTGGACACACAGACACCATATCGCCATCACTCTCCAGGCAGACCATGAGTTCCATGAATGCAGGCAACGATGCTCCAAGCATCCTCTCATTTCTCCTTTTCCAGAAGACAAAGCTGTGGTTCAGAGAGGTGGAGGAACTGTTAAGGCCACGACACTCAGAGCCTAACAAGATGCAGCTGAGGTGGCTGGTCTCTAGGACACAGCCTGAGGTGCAAGACAAAGGGGAACCAGGGGACCAGGGGCTCAGGGGAGTAAAGAGCTTGGAAGTAAGAGTCCCATTCAATAACCAGGACATTGAGGTTCAGAGAGGCCAAAGTGCTGTCACTCAGTCAGTCAACAACCATTTGCTGAGCGGCTCCTAGGACACAAGAATACTCGGCAGGCTCAGGAGATGGCCCCTGAGGAAGGAGTGGCTCTGGCCTGCAGAGACATTTACGGCTGCCACTCCTCCTGTGCAAGGTGACCCCGGCCCCTGCCCTTCTGCTCACTTATTAGGGTCACAGCCAATCACTTGGGCCACACGGGTGCAGGACTCAGAGCCCAGCTGCTTCTCTAATCACCTGCCTGCTTTTGGGAACCGAGAACCACAGGTCTTAGATCCTTCCCAGAACCCTTGAGACCCAAGGTTTGGACAAAGTATCCACGTTGAGTTACTCTCATTCTTTTGACAAGACAGGGGAAAGCCACAAAAATAACACACTAGCCAGGGCCGGAAGTGGGTGGGACCAGAGGAGTCATTCCCGTGTGGCTTTGGCTGGGGCTGGGGGGTGGTGCACCTTTGTCAGCGTTCAGGCTCCAAGACAAATCCTACTGAACATGTGACCTAACAATAGACAAGACGGAAGGAAACGAAAGCTCCCCAGACAGAGGCTGTGTGAAACCCTCAGGGCGACCGTCTCTGGGTGGTGAGCTTCTGGGAATTTTCATTTGCTTCTTGATGCTTCTCAGTAACATACAAATTTCTACCACGAACATTTATATTTGCAATTGGGAGGAAAGCCAACCTGTTTAAAAATACAAGAATCGAAATCGCTCATTGCTCATTGGAGATTCCCAGCTGGGAACTATTGCCCAATGAAAGCCAGCTGTCTCCATGCCTGTTTACATATGGAAAATTTAATTTCTACTTAGCTGTCCTAAATCTCTCTAAGGAAAGATGTGGTTGACAAACCAAAAAAAGAAGGGATACTGAGTGTAATTCTGCTTTCTGAAAACACATTTTTTGCAAAACGTTTTCTAGGTTACTTTAAACTGAAATTACATTTGGTCCAAAGACAGACAATATTTCCTAAACCTTGGCACTGCCCTTAACTTTACCTGCCTTCCTCCTGAGCAGGCAGCTGGGAGGGTGGACAAGCCCAGAACTGGAACTGTGAGGCCCGTGTGCAGGTGACATTGTGTGAGCCCCTTCACCCCAACACGAGGAAAATATCCCTGGATGCCAGGTTCCTGGGGGCTCCCTGGGAAAATGCGTGTAAAATGCTACAGTGTGAGCAGTGAGGAGCTCGCTAGTCATCACTCACCATACCTCACTTCTTAAAAGTTGCTCTAAAAATATGTGATGCTTTAGTCATCTTAGCCAAAGTGGAGAGGCAATCCCAGCTTCAAACTCTTAGACCAAGAGGCATTTTGAGAGTTTTCCACTCAGGAGACGTAATTACAGAGCAGTTCTGGCAGTTGGCTGTGACAACATTAGAGCCTGAAGTGGGAGCGATTGTTTCTTATCCTTGACAAAGAGCCCTGATGTGTCTATACTTACACGAAAGTGCTGCGTCTGGTGCATTTTTTTTTACCCTGTCGGAAAAAATTATCAATGTGTCAATAGAGAATGATATACATTAAAAAAATAAGGCAATAAAGGGGTGGCCACACCCCCACTCAATCAGGCCCTGAATAAAGGATAATTCCAGCATTGTTATGGGGCAGCTGCACAGCGTCAACCAGAAACACTCATATACCCAGGGAAGTGCGGGGTCCCTTCCTATGCACTCCATGTCCAATCCAGACATCACATTCTGCCAAGTGGTATTCTCACAATCACTTGGATCCACCCTTTACTATTCAGTCCTTAGTCTAAGCTCCTGATCAACCAGAGGCTATTCAGAATGCAACAGCACATGTTCATTTAGGTTTCCTTTAAGGGCAGATGCTGAGCTGGGAGACCTGGGGGGAGAAAGTAACCAGAAAGGTTAGAATTGGAGGCACCTGAGGGTGATCACAGCAGCACTATTCTAAAGGAGAAAAAAAGGAAGGAGGGAGGGAAAAGGGGAAGGAAAGAGAAAAGGAAGGAAGGAGAGAAACAAGGAAAGGGAGAAAGAAGAGAGGGAGAGAGGAAGGAAGAGAAGGAGGAAGAGGGGGAAGGAAGGAGAGATCTGAGCCACACTTGCTCAACCTTCATGTTAAGGAGGGCCTTAGGATTGGAGGGTACAGGATGGGGTGGGGGGCGCTTCGGCTTTAAAACATTTTGATTTTTGGGCCGGGCGCCGTGGCTCACGCTTGTAATCCTAGCACTTTGGGAGGCCGAGGTGGGAGGATCACGAGGTCAGGAGATCGAGACCATCCTGGCTAACGAGATGAAACCCCGTCTCTACTAAAAAATACAAAAAAATTAGCTGGGCGTGGTGGTGGGCGCCTGTAGTCCCAGCTACTCAGGAGGCTGAGGCAGGAGAATGGTGGGAACCCAGGAGGCGGAGCTTGCAGTGAGCTGAGATCATGTCACTGCACTCCAGCCTGGGTGACAGAGCGAGACTCCGTCTCAAAAAAAAATTTTTTTTTTAATTTTCAACAGTGATATGTGCATATATCCTTTGCATACTTGAAAATAAACAGAGATGTGCTCTGGTCACACCCTGCATCGACTCCCGTGAGCTGGAAACCAGGGATAGTAAGAAGCCCGTGGGGAGTCAAGTGTGATGTCTAATGGACGAATTAGGGCAACGAATTATTCCTTATGCAGCATAGTTTGTTTTGCAGACAAAATTTTTTGGAACTTGATTAAAAGCAGGATCAGGGAGAGGGTCAAAGAACCAGATGCCCCTTTTGCCACTGAAGATCTTAGCCCCTCAGATTTTGCCTGCCCTGGAACGGGGACAAGGGCATCCTCTCTGCGGCTGTAAAGTCAGGGTCTTCTGACTGGGATCCCCCCAAGCCTACTTTGCACCTACTTTGCATGGGCAAAGGCCAGCAGTTTTATTCCTTCAGTTTACCACCTCTGCAGCTACATGAATCCTGCGGGCACCAGCGTTTCAAGGACCAAGAACATGAGCGTGCTCAGATACAACCCCACGTCTCGCCAACTCTACACAACTTTAATGAATTAATCAATTTTTTTGAGACAGGGTCTCACTCTGTCACCCAGGCTAGAGCGCAGTGGCACAATCATGGCTCACTACAGCCTCAACCTCTGGGTTCAAGCAATCCTCCCACCTCAGTCTCCCGAGTAGCTGGCACTACAGGCGTGTGCCACCACACCTGGCTTATTTTTGTATTTTTTTTGCAGAGAAGGGTTTCACCATGTTGTCCAGCTGGTCTCGAACTGCGGGCTCAAGTCATCCACCCACCTCGGCCTCTCAAAGTGCTGGGATTACAGGCGTGAGCCATCCTGTTCGGCTACATAACTTTATTTTAGGAAGTTACAAGTTCCATGTAAGACACATTTCAGTGAAAAATTCTACCTTACGGGTTGTGTCTAGCTGGCATATTCTGAAAAGCAAAATAATTTACCCAGAGAAGACAAGCTAGGAATACTTAGAATTACTGGATATCAGTAACCAGAAAAATACAAGGCCTTCTTCATATATTCATTCAACAAGCACATATTAGTATGCTATATACCATTTTCCTTCTTCTTTCTTTCTTTTTTTTTTTTTTTTGAGACAGAGTCTCGCTCTGTCACCCGGGCTGGAGCACAGTGGCACAATCTCGGCTCACTACAAGCTCCGCCTCCCGAGTTCACTCCATTCTCCTGCCTCAGCCTCCTGAGTAGCTGGGACTACAGGCGCCTGCCATAACACCCAGCTAATTTTTTGTATTTGTAGTAGAGACAGGGTTTCACCATGTTAGCCAGGATGGTCTCGATTTCCTGACCTCCTGATCCTCCCACCTCGGCCTCCCAAAGTGCTGGGATTACAGGTGGGAGCCACCACAAACAGCCACCATTTTCCTTCTAAAAGCCCCACATTCCTAAAAGGCCTGTTGGAATTCCCTCATGAACACACTAGCCCTAGAGCGGGACCCCCAGAGCAACCTGGTGTCTCAGTAGCCCCTGCCCACAATCCTCAGCCTGCAGGGCTCCCTCCACCTCTGTGACCTTTCTCCTAGGCACCCTTGCCTCTCCTCATTCTCCTCAGGGCCCAGGCAGGTCAGGGGCAGCCAGATCTCGGGGAGAAGCAAATCTCCAGCGCTGGATGGGGCCACATCTGCTGCCCGACTCCTCATCAGCATGCAGGGGATGTGGCAAAACAAGGATCCTGGCTCCACTTCCATCTGCCTAGGCAGAAAAGGCAGCCGTCCCCAGGTCACTTAGCGGCTGTCATCCACAGATCCCTCCTGGGTGGACTCATCTGCATCTGGATTTAATTCTTTAGAGCAAATGTCACCAGGCACTCTAGCCACAGACTACCACAGCCTCCACAGTTCATGAGGGCCCTACCAGGGGTCAGAAGGGACTCGGGCTACATTTGCCAGCCTTGAATGAACCCCTCCTGAATCATGTGTGACCCCTTCTTTCCCCACCCTCAGTCAGGGGCCCAGGAGTGTTGGTCCAAGTCCAGGCCTCTGTGAGCAGGGACTGCCAAGCCGCATGGGGCCGGAGCCTGCTCAGTGTCCTCAGACTTCATCATCCCCATGACAAGTTCTGCCTGGCAAATCCAACCTGCTCTTCCTGCTCTTACTTTTCACCCATTTGTTTCTTTTTTTTTTTTTTTTTTTTTTTTTGAGATGGAATCTCGCTCTGTCACTCAGGCTGGAGTGCAGTGGCACGATCTCAGCTCACTGCAACCTCTGTCTCCTGGGTTCACGCCATTCTCCTGCCTCAGCTGGGACTACAAGCGCCCGCCACCACGCCCGACTAATTTTTCGTATTTTTAGTACAGGCGGGGTTTCACCATGTTAGCCAGGATGGTCTCAATCTCCTGACCTCATGATCCACCTGCCTCGGCCTCCCAAAATGCTGGGATTACAGGTGTGAGCCAACGTGCCCGGCCCCATCTGCTTCTTTTTATCCTTTGCACTCTATGCTGAACCAGATCGTTTCTGGAATAACAGGTGAACAGATGAAGGGAGGAGAAAAGGGAAAAAAAGAGGAAGGAAAGAAGAGGGGGGAAGGAAGAGAGGAAAAGAAGGGAGTAGGAGGAAAGGGAGAAAACAGAAAAGAAAGGGAGTTGATGAATTCGTTGCTTGGTTAGTTGGTTAGTTGGTTGGTTAGTTGAGCCCCTGCCGGTGGGCACAGAGCTCCTTGGCCAACAGGACAGGGAGAGTTCCTCAGAGGGTTGTGGTGGGAGGAGGGAGCCCCACCCCTCACAGGCACACCCTGACAAGGGTGCTGTGGAGGAAGCCTGAGTCTCCCCTGTCCTTACTGGCACATTTCTGCACACACGAGCACCTCGCCCCTTCTTGGCCCACACAGATACACTCAGGGCCAAGAGCTGCTGCCTGGTGGCTGGATATCCCTCCTTGGGATGTCCTGGAGAATGAGGACACCCCAAGGCTGACTGATGCTGCAGGACTGAGTCAGCACTGGTACTCATGAGCTTGGACATGCAGGGATGATGGGGAAATGGGCCCACATCTCCCCCATAGCCAGAGTGGACGGACGCCCCACTGCAGACCGGCAGGTGCTTGTCAGACACTGTCGCGGATGAGAGGCTTCCATACAGGTCACACACAGTGAAAATGCAGTCTTTCTTTCACCCAAGAGCAAGCCACCAGGGGGTGACACATGACCCCACTTACAAATGGAGAAACTGAGGCACTGGTCCACAGGATGGGGCCAGATTTCCTTCCACATTGCTTCCATTTCCAGGCACCAGTCCCTCAGCACATGTGCTCCATGGTGACAGGAGGATGTGTCCTGCTCTGACCTCCCCCAGATCATGTGTGACCCCCTCTCTGGGGTGTCCAGAGAAAAGCCAGTACCATGATGGGCTTGGAGAAGCCTACAGTCCCCCAGGAGCCCAACTAAAGGCCCAAGGGATGAGCTGTCATAACCCTCATTTTGCAGATAAGGAAACTGAGGCCTCCAGCCCCAGCCCAACCTCTGCCCAGTGAGTCCTGAGGTCTGAGGATGAGGAGGGGCACTTGGGACACAGCCCAACCCCAGAACAGATGGGGTGAGCCGCTGACTCTCAGTGAATGAGCTGGGACCCTGGGCACAACACAGAGAAGGCGTTGTGTCCAAAGCCAGCTGGCCTTCAGCTGACCACCCGCTGCCCCAACACAAGGGCCTGGGAAGAAGAGCCATGGGCAGCGGCCAGAAAGCAGCCAGGTTTCCCTGCTGCTGAGAAATGTGTAACTTTTCTGCACAATATGAAAGAGAGGGTCCACCTCACTGGGGCTGGGGTTTGCTGTCATCCTAATAGTTCACAGCATTAAATCCTGTGCACACACATACATAGATGCAACACACACACTCATCATTTACACTTCAAACTGATTTTAGGCAGTGATACCTGTATTTCCCAGCCATCCCAGAAAATGACAACATTCTAACTGTCCTGATTCACAGACACAGAGCACAGGAAACATGCAGTCAAAGAGCCGGGACAACCTGGATCCGCAAGGACCAGAGACACCAACCACGAAAAGGGGCACGGCCGGCCTTGCGGCCTCTTTCCACCCATGTCTATCCGAAGAACCGGAGGTCTTAATGAACCTCAAACTTTTGCCTAGCAGCGCCAAAGCACCCGCTTTCACCCTGGTTTTGTTTTCTCCCTTACAAGAGGTGACACTCAGGGGAAATGCCGAGTGGTAAGAGTAAGGTAACAAAAAGAAAAGACAATCCCAGCATCTGACATGGGGTCTCCGTTGCCATGGCAATCGCCCAGGCAATGACATGTGTTCTTTTTTTCAAGCAGACTATTTTCTTTTCCCATCCATTTGAAAAGAAATGGGAAGAATGGGCAAGGGTGGAGAAACCCAGAAATAAAACAGGTCTCATCACAGTCCAGCCTAGCACTTCTCATTCAGTAGGTATCCTGGAGAATCCTGTTCCAGAGCCAGGGGCCCCAGCACCCACCGCGAGGACTGCCCAGGTGGTCTTCTTCAGCTCAGTCTCCCCTGGGCTGTGCTCAGGAGGGGGCAGAAAGCCGATTAAAACCCCTCTTCAAACTACACACCAGGCAGTCACCTCCTCCTCCTTCAGAGGGCTCCCGCCAGCCCGCCCCCCGGAGAAGCCCTGCTCAGCCCCGGACACCCAGAAAAATGACCCCACACAGGATCTCAAAGCCACCTGAAACCAACGAAAATCTCCACCTTTTCCAATGAACCTACTCACCGCCTTCCTCTAGGGACGGAAACCATTTACAAAGCAAACAGGGAAGTCGGAGGCTCCCCCAGCTCCGCACAGGCGAACTCGGGGCTTGCAGGAGCCGCTTCCAGAGGAGCCCCGGAGCGGTCGCTCACAGTGGGCGGCAGGAGGCTGGGGTCTCCCTGGGGACCCGGAGGGCCGCGCTGCGCCTCCCGCCCCAATCAGCCCAGCACTAAGTCTCTGGGGTTCCGAGGAGCGGTCCCGCCTCCCCGGCCCGCCCCAAAGGTTCGCGGCACCCACAGGCAGCCGCCGCGTCTCCTCCTCCCCTCGCAGCTGCAGGGACGCGCTGAGCCCTGACAAAGCCGCCCGCGGAGAGTCCGCGGGAGGGCTAGGGGCGCCGGCCCGGGTGCGCAGGCCGCTCTCCATGGCAACGAGGGCTGGGGGCTGCGGGCCGAGCGGGTCCCTCAGGCCAAGGGGGAAATGCTGTTTATTTTTCCTGACACCTCTACCGGGAGCCATTACCTCTGCCAGACTTTTCTAGAGAGTCCTGGGGCAGCAGGAACTTTCTTTGCTCCTTCACCACAAGAAAACGCCTTTTTAGGCGTGAGCACTTTCCTCCAGGCTTAGAGAGGGTAGAGTGGGAAATAGGCTCTTGCTGAGAGAGGTCTTGGTGCAGAGGCTGTGCGTGCCTGTGCGTGTGTGTGACGTGTGTGTGCGCCGTGCATGCTTGTGTGTGCGGTGTGTGTGCAGCGTGTGGCATGTATATGTGGTATGTGTATGTGTGGTAGGCTGTGCATGGTGTATCTGATGTATGGTGTGTGTGACGCGCTTTGTAGTGTATGTGTGTTGTGTTGTGCGTGTGTGTTGTGTGTGGGATGTGATGTGTGTATGGTATGTTTTGTGGTTTTTGTGTGGTGTGGTATGGATGCGCTGTGTTGTGTATGTGGTATGTTGTGTGTTGTGTATGATGTGTGTGTGGTATGGGGGTGTGTGTGTGCAATGTGTAGTGTGTGGTATGCATGGTGCATGTATGGTTTATGTGGTGTGTGTTATGTTGTGGTATGTGTTGGGAATAGGCCCCAAAATCTAGCCATAAACTGGCCCCCAGCCCACAGTGCTGCAGCACTGTGACATGTTCATGATGGCCATGACGTCCATGCTGAAGGTTGTGGGTTTGCTGGAATGAGGGCAAGGAACACCTGGCCCCCCCAGGGCAGAAGACCGCTTAAAGGCATTCTTAAACTACAAACAATAGCATGAGCGATCTGTGCCTTAAGGACATGCTCCTGCTGCTGATAACTATCCATCCCTTTATTTCCCATAAGGAATACTTTTAATTAATCTATAATCTATAGAAACAATGCTTATTACTGGCTTGCTGTCAATAAATATGTGGGTAAATCTCTATTTGAGGCTTTCCGCTCTGAAGGCTGTGAGACTCCTGATTTCCCACTCCACACTATATTTCTGTGTGTGTGTCTTTAATTCCTCTAGCGCTGCTGAGTTAGGGTCTCCCCAGCTGAGCTGGTCTCAGCAGTATGTGTATGATGTTCAAATCGCTTGAACCCAGGAGGCGGAGGTTGCAATGAGCCGAGGTTGCATCACTGCACTCCATCCAACCTGGGTGACAGAGAGACTCTGCCAAGAAAAGAAAGAAAGAAAGAAAGAAAGAAAGAAAGAAAGAAAGAAAGAAGGAAAGAAGGAAAGAAGGAAAGAAGGAAAGAAGGAAAGAAGGAAAGAAGGAAAGAAGGAAAGAAGGAAAGAAGGAAAGAAGGAAAGAAGGAAAGAAGGAAAGAAGGAAAGAAGGAAAGAAGGAAAGAAAGAAAGAAAAGAAAAGAAAGAAAACAATGAAGAGAAAATATTTTGAAGGAAAAGGATGTCCCTAAGTGCCAAAATCGAGGTCTAAGCCTCGGCCCACGCCTCAAGCGAGGGACATCTTACCCTCAACTGTAAAGTGGACATCTTCTACATCTTCTAGCTGAGCCTCCTTCGGCATTGCCAGAGAATTCCGTGGGACACAAATACACCCATGGCCCAACTCCCCCTTATTGCTCTATTCATGCCAGCTGGTACCATTCTACTACTCCGGTATTTACATGTGCTTTTTATTTTTTAATCAGACTCTACCATGCCTGTTGTTTTAGGTGTGTTTTTCTCACCCTGAAACATATCGCAACCTTTTTGCTTTTAATAAGTGTTCTCCTATGGCCATGGGATTCTTCCCACCCAGTCCTTCTTGGGTCCCAGCCAGTTCTTTGCTGGTGCTTCTCTACTCTCTGCCCTTGCAGTCCCTGATAGGAAGTAGACATGGGTAGAAACCAGCAATCGAGCACTTTTTCCCTTCTCCAACGGACGCCTCTCTCTCACCGAGCCCTGACCCACAGACCCCACTCTGCCCGGATGCGCTCAAGGCACGGTGAACAATGGCTCATTTTTACACTCCCACACGCCCATCTTACAGAGGGATGGAGAAATTCCTGTAAACCCAGGACGCCACACGCCACCCAGAGCATGTGGACCCAAGACCCTCCAGACCCCTTGTTCTTTTTTTCTTTTTTTATTCTTGGGATGGTGTCTCACTCTGTTGCCCAGGCTGCAGTGCAGTGGCGCCATCTCGGCTCACTGCCATCTCTGCCTCCCGGGTTCAAATGATTCTCCTGCCTCAGCCTCCAGAGTAGCTGGGATTACAGGTGTGAGTCACCACACCCGGCCTAGACCCCTTGTTCTTACAAGGGGAGCTCAGTTCTGTCAAGCTGAGGACCTCCTGTGGGTCCGCGTTTCTGGTTTGTTCTTGGGACTTGCGTTGGGCAAGAACCAGCGGTGTGGCAGGCAGCCTGTACCCCAGTCCCACAGGGTCAGCCTCACAGGGCTGCCAGTTGGTCACTATGTGCCTGCATGGTAGGTGACTTCCCACGCAGTATCTGGACCAACAGGCCATGCCCGGGGATGGCTCTCAGGACCAGGGGAATCCTGTACTTCTCATCCCTTCCTGTGGAGACAACTCCGGGTTCCTCACTCTAGCTGTCCTGATCTGGCCTTCGCTGTGCCGGGAAAAATCCCACAAATAAAAACATAGACTTGTGGTCTAGGAAAAATGCCTCCATCTCACTAAATGGTCTTTTGCTCCTGAAGAGCTGATGCACAAAATGTCATGTGGCTGTTAAAATAATCAGGAATGTTATGTGGCAACATAGGAAAACACTGCAAAGAATAAAAACAGAATCATGAAAGCTGCAATTACCACCTGGTCAAAACTATTTCTGCACGCGTGGAGAGGACAGAGTGTGTCGTGGGACTCTGTGCAAATATTCTTCTTGTTTTCTTTTGTTGTGATGAGAAATGTATAACAGGCCGGGCACAGTGGCTCACGCCTGTAATCCCAGCACTTTGGGAGGCCGAGGTGGGCAGATCACACAATCAGGAGATCAAGACCATCCTGGCTAACACAGTGAAACCCCATCTCTAATAAAAATACAAAAAATTAGCCGGGTGAGGTGGCGGGTGCCTGTAGTCCCAGCTACTTGGGAGGCTGAGGCAGAAGAATGGTGTGAACCCAGGAGGGAGGCGGAGCTTCAGTGAGTCGAGATTGCGCCACTGCACTCCAGCCTGGGCAATACAGTGAGACTCCGTCTCAAAAAAAAAAAAAAGAAAAGAGAGAGAGAGAGAAAGAAAAATATGTAATAAACAAAAAACAGGAAAAAATAAAAAATAAAAATAAAAAACAAGGGATTTCCTTTGTTTTCGAAGTATCCATTATGTTCCAGGTACTTTCCCTAGGCAGTTTCATTTAATTATCAAAATCTGGGTTTTTTCACCCAAAACTCTCACACACCTCTCAGAGAATGGCTGTTTCATGACTTCTAAAACACTAAGGAGAGTGAGAGCTGCAACATGTCCAGGTCAGCCCCAAGTCCTGCCCCAGAAGGTGGTCCCTGGCCTGCCACGGAAAGTGTCGGCCACATGGTACCGTGGAACTCAGCCCTAAATGGCCTGAGCCCATGGCAACTTTTGTGTTCAAAAGCCTCAGCAAGGCCAGGCATGGTGGTTTACGACTACAATCCCAGCACTTTGGGAGGCCGAGGCAGGCGAATCACTTGAGGTCAGGAGTTCGAGACGAGCCTGGCCAACATGGTGAAACCTCGTCTCTACTAAAAATACAAGAATTAGCCAGGTGTGGTGACTCACACCTGTAATCCCAGCTACTGGGGAGGCTGAGGCAGGAGAATCACTTGAACCTGGGAGACAGAGGTTGGAGTGAGCTGAGATCACGCCATTGCACTCCAGACTGTGCAACAGAGTGAGACTCCATCTCAAAAATAAAATAAAATAAAAAAGTCTCAGCAAAGAAAAGGTGCCTTCACTTGAGGTTTGAGCAATGTGGATTTCCCCCAGAAAAAATGCAGAAACACTTCAATTCCAAGCTTTATTTATCAGGTTTTTAAATATCCAAGTGGCTGCCTGCACCAATAAGAAAGTCCTCCTTTGCTGCCTAGGAGCACAAAGGTGCCAGTGCCTCATCTCAGAGGGCTGGACACGTTCCCCTTTCTTTGTAGCTTTCAGCCACAAGCTTGTGACATTTCACAGCGGAAGTATCAATTGCAGCTTCCTGTCGCCCCAGTGGACAGTCTCACACCCACTCCTGCTAGCCCCCACCCTCCCGTCTGATTCTGGAGGAGAAGGAACAGGTAGTGGCACCAACTCTTTCCAAACTGCTGAGCCAGGAACAAGTTTCAGCATCTGGGCATGCGGCCACAGGGCACTGGCTGTGTCAGACCTGCTAGGGCCCAGCAGCCCAGGAATGGCAGCCTCCCTCCGAGATGCTGAAGAACCTACCGGGACATACAACGCACTGTGCAGCGGCCGGTGGTGAAAGCCTACCGCAAAACAGAATTTGCTTTCTGTAGCAACTGGTCAAAGGGAAGGAGTAAAGTGTTACACACCAAATTGGAATTAAATAAGAACTCTTTACGAAATAACTGCACATCCATCTGTATATGGAATATATGATGAATACCTAGTTCTAAATACTTTGTACATGCCAGGCCCTCACACAAGGCTCTCTATCATTTGCTCCTGGGTGGTCCATCATTAACTCTGTTCCACAGGTGAGGAAACTGAGACTCAGAGGAGGGCATGGCCCAGCCAAGGCCCCACAGCTGGCCATCAAGGGCGCTCCACAGCAGCCCCTCTATTCCCGTCATGGAGACTGCTTGATCCACTTGGCTCGTCTCCATCAGCAATGCGTAAAATCCTTCTGGGTGAGGGTGGGCAGTGAGTGTCCCTGGACATGGGAGCTCCAAGATTCTCCTTTCTGGGCTCCTGGGCTCTCTGACCTCAGTGCTAGCCCTGGTAGGCTCTGGAGCTGAATCTGTGTAGCCCTGTCAGCCCCTGGGGACACCAAGGTCCCTGAAGGAGAATGCTCTTCCCCAGGTGGCCTCAAGGAGCACCCCGCTACCTAGCCCAGGTTGCCGCCTGCCCTCTGGACTGCATCTGGAGGGGATGGCAGTTTTAATTTTCAGTGGTGATGGCTCCTGGAACACAGTAGTCAGACCTGAGGATGCTGGCAGGACAGTGCTGGTGGCCGCCACAGCCGGGTAAGGGACACCAGGGAGGGTAGACTTGCCAGACATCCAGAATGTGGGAAAGATGCTTTACTGACACCTGCATCGCTCCGGAAACTCCCTCTGGGGGACCTCACTTGCAAAATGATGGAATGATGTCTCCTTGCAACCAGGGCCCTCCCTGTTGGGGCCTCACTGCCTCCCTACTCTGGCCCTGCAGCTCCACTTTCCAGCTCCGCCCAAGGCTCCAGCACTCCGGGATGATGCATCCCAGATCCCCAATCCTATCATTACCAGCTGTGCAAACCCACAGGACCTAAACACAGGGAAACACAGTGTTTCCACCCGGCTGAGGCAGGCTCCCTACTCACAGCTGCTGGTCTGTGTACAGGCCCATGGCAGAATGATGGTAAGGGAAGCATCGGCCTGTCAATGTTCTGGGAATATGGTGTTTAAGACCCGTGCCAACTCAGCCTTGGTAAACAGCATGTTACAAAACCTCAACTTCAGACACTTTTTCCACTTGGCATCAGGGGACCCAGAAGCCCAGTCAAGTCACCGGCCTCGTGTCCTCTTAGCTTTGATGTCAGACTTTGTGGAAGAGAAGACTCCAGGCCCCAAGTCATGGGGGCAGCTGACAAGGTTCTCTCCTTAACCAGACTCTACTCAGGCTCCATTGAATTGTCTTTCAACCAAGTCCTGATTTGGGGATTTCTATGTTTGTCTCTGCGTTGACCAATTTTTTTGAGATGGAGTTTCCCTCTGTAGCCCAGACTGGAGTGCAGTGGTGCAATCTCGGCGCACTGCAACCTCCACCTCCAGGGTTCAAGCAATTCTCCTGCCTCAGCCTCCCAAGTAGCTGGGATTACAGGCACCTGCCACCATGCCCGGCTAATTTTTGTATTTTTAGTAGATAGGGGGTTTCACCATGTTGGCCAGGCTGGTCTCAAACTCCTGACCTCAGCTGATCCGCCCACCTCAGTCTCCCAAAGTGCTAGAATTACAGGCGTGAGCCAGTGAGCCTGGCCTACATTGTCCAATTTTAGCAAGGATCCTACTAAGTCCAATTTTGCCAGAATACTCCACCCTCAGTCTTCTGGTCACCCTCACTAACTGGCCAGACGCCCCATCCCCTGCCACACCCTGGGTGCTATCTTGTCACTGTGGCCGGCTTTCAGCAACAATCCTGTTAGGTGACTTAAGCCAGAATCGCCCTTCCCCCTGCTGTTTTCCCTTTGTCATTCTCCATCCGGCAACCCCCACCCTGCCCTTGGCTCTCAATCTCCAGTGGTCCATGCTGTGTTTGGAGCTGAGCCAAATATCTCTCTTCCACTACAAGACCCTGTACCTATCTCAATGGGCCTGAATAAAGTTGGCCTTATAGGGTTTTAACAAGCAACAGGAATATTTTTTCTTTAATACAGCCAATCCCAACATCCTCCAGCTGTCTGCTCCACCTCTGCAGCCCAACACTGCCCTAACCCAGAGTGGATCTCCACAACCACCCCTTCTTTGACCCTGGGCACACCTGGACCTCACCCCTTCTTGTCCTAGGAGATGCTCTGATGTTCACCTTCAGGTACTGGCCAGAGTGAAGGTCCCCACCACAGTTCCCTGTGCTGTGTGAACTCCATGCTCCAACCCTCTCCCAAGAGTCTGGTGTGCATGCTGGTGTCAGCCCTACAGTAGCTCTTCGAGGGGCTGCTGCCATTGCCCCTGCACCTTAGGGAGACCCCAGACCTGGCCAAGGGCCCAGTGGAGGGTGATGGTGGTGATAGCGCACTGGACCACTGAATCTGACTATGTGCTATGTCTCAGGCCTGGAAGACCTCAAGGGTCCTGCCCTCCACATTCATCTAGCACAAGCTCAAGTTCCACCCAAGAGGGAATTGGGGCCCAGAAAAGCCTCCAGGTTTCCCACACTGTGTGGTGGGTCAGGCCCAGGTCCCTCTGCCACCCTCACTGAGGGGGTGCCACTGCCACCCTTGTTTAGTGGGCTTCCTTCAACCAACCAGCCTGGTTGGGGCTTGGATGGGGCTTCCTTCATCTGCAACCCAGCAGCTTCCATTAGCAAGACACTAAACAGACATATCACTGCTGCACTGGGACCACACAGGACCCTGCAGACAGGACAGCTCAGACAACTGACAACATTTAAATGGGCTCTGTTCATCAGAGCGACCAAACAATGACACCCTATAACAATGAGCACCCCTTGTGCCCAGAGCTTGGTCCCCAAGCACCAATTTCCAGTAATAGAAATCAGGGTTCTCAGGGGAAGTGACTGACTCCAGGGCTGGGTCAGAGAATATAGAAGATGAGCCTGGAGCATCTTGTATACCAGAAAGTGAAGAGGTACTAAGAGAAAGAAGGAAAGGAGGGGAGGGAGGAAGGAAGGGAGGGAGGAAGCAAGGGAGGGAGGAAGGAAGGAAGGAAGGAAGGAGGAAAGAAGGAAGGAAAGAAGGAAGGGAGGGAGGGAGGAGAAAAGGAAGGAAGGAAGGAAGGAAGGAAGGAAGGAAGGAAGGAAGGAAGGAAGGAAGGAAGGAAGGAAGGAATTTGTCCAAACAGGACCCAACCTAAAGAAGCTCCTAATTGCCAAGGATGGAATAATTTGAGCAACAAAATAAAGGATGATATTAGATTTTTCACCCACAGAATAGAATATCCATCATGCCGATATTAGTAATGGAAAAAAAGTCAATAAACAAATGGAGAAGAGATGATGCTTCTTCACAGAATTCCAATGAAGAAATGAAGATAGAAACATTGCTGACAGGCAAACACCAGGAATAAAGGCTGCAGACACAATGCCACAGTAGAGGCAAAAATTAGTGGGTGAAATTTTGGGGGGAATGGAATGTACACAGTCTCCCTCAAGATACTGAACTACAAAAAGAAAGATGGTAACTATAAAGTGGAGAAATTTCGTCAAAGTGTACAGTGGAGAAATTTCATCAACTTAACCCAGTGGTCAAGGTTCACATGGCTAGTATCAGACGCACGGACATTCTGGGCCTCTCAGTAGGATGCACCAAGAAGGGCATATCATTTCCGTGGTATTCCCGTCAAAGATACAAAGCTTACTTCAGTCGTGAGAAGACACAGGGCAAGCACAAACTGAGGGGCACTCTGCAAAGATAGCTGCTCAGGACTCTTTAATCCAAATCACCATTGACAAGGAAAGGCCAAGGCACCGTTACAAACTGGGGATGACCCAGGAGAAATAACGACACAATGCAGGGTGGGAGCCTAGACAGAAAAAGAACATTTAGTGGACAATTTGGTGAAATTCAAGAAAGGTCAGGAGTTAGTTAATAACTTTGTACTAATGTAAATATCCTCCTTTTGATCATTGTGCTCTTTTCTGTAAGGGTTCATGCTGGGGGAAGCTGGGTGAGAAATACCCACAGGGAATCCTTGGCACTAGTTTGGCAACTTTTCTGTAAGTTCTAGCAACAAAGAATTCAGTTCAGCCTTTAAGACAAAAGCTATTTGACTGGTCATGGTCGCTCACCCCTTTGGGAGAACTTTGGGAGGCCGAGGCAGGCGGATCATGAGGTCAGGAGATCAAGACCATCCTGGCTAAGACAGTAAAACCCTGTATCTACTAAAAATTCAAAAATCAGCCAGGGGCAGTGGCAGTGACTGTAATCCCAGCTACTTGGGAGGCTGAGGCTGAGGCAAGAGGATCACTTGAACCTGGGAGGCAGAGGTTGCATTGAGCTGAGATCACACACTGCACTCCAGCCTGGGCAACAGAGCGAGACTCTGTCTCAAAAAAAAAAAAAAAAAAAGATACAGGAAGGAGGGAAGGGCGGAGGGAAGAGCAGGTGCTAAGGCCCTGAGGGGAGCCAGCCTGGTGGGAGATGAGACCAAAGAAGGGTGCTGAGACCAGCCCTGGGGTCTTCATCAGATCAGGAAGAGGCCTGGGTTCTATTCTGAGAGCTGTGGGAAGCCCCTGTAGGTTTTAAGCAGCAGGGTCCTGATAACTACAGGTTTCAAAGACTGTCTGGCTGCCAGACTGGGGGCTAGGCCAAAAGGGAGACTCAAGGGATGAGGGAGTAACCAGCAGATGTCAGGAGAGGTCAACACAGGTCACAGAGAAGAGAGCAAAGGCTGCAGGGATGGCCCAGGGCGAGAGCTGGGGGACCTCACGAGGTTCCCCACTGGAACACAAGGCAAGGCGGAGCCCAACCAAGGAGGTTGAAATTCATCCAGATAGTGGTGGGGGGCAGGAAAGGGGCTGAGTGCAGGGGGAAAAGTTCTTCCCTTCTTCTGAGATTTACCCTGCTGGAGGAGGATGGAGGGAGGGAGAGAGGGAGGAGGTGGATGGACTGAAGATGGGCAGAACTTCAGGAGGCCAGGGAAAGGAGGAGGATGAGAGCCATGTGGGCGAGGGCATAGCCACAGATCCACAGATCTCAGGGAGGCCACGAGGTCAAGGAAGAGAGGATGTTGCAAAGAGCTTGTGGCTGGAATTTAGTATTAAGAGGATTCTGAGGCAAAGTCTAGACCCTCAGGAAGGTGTCCTGAGACCTTTGCTATCTGTGTGTTACTGGGGACTTATGTGACAGTGAGTGTGGGCCGCACTTGCTTTACTTAGCAGTATCTAGCTCTACCCAAGAGAGCCCCTATAAAGCCTCGCCACTAAGTCTGAGCCCCCACCCTGCAGCAAAAACTTGGTGGCCTCACAAAAGCCTCAGCTTCCCATCTGTAAAACAGATGCACCCCTCCCCTGCCTCTGGGAGTTGCTGTGAGCACTCAGGGAGAAACCACTTGGGACCAGTGAGATCGGCCAGACACACTGGGGTGTGGGTAATTTCTTCACACCAAGCCCGAGTCCTCCAGGCCAGAAATGCAACTGTGAGTCCAGAGGACGGAGGGGACAGGACTTCAAAAAAGCAGCTCAGCTCTTCCTCCCTAACACTAAGGCCCCACAGAGGTGCCAGAAATAAAATTCTCCAGTTTCTGACTCTGGGTCAGGTAAAGGGGAAAAAGCCAGCTCCAAGAGTGAGTCGGGGCCCCCCAGGCTCTCCAGGAGCACTGGAGCCAGGCAGTTGGAGCTCCCAAACCCACTCTGCCCCTGGCTGTGTGACCGGGGCAGGTGAGTCCCTTTCTGGGCTATGGGGTCTACTCTGTGTGGCCCCTCCTCTCGGGCTGCTGGGAGGCTCAGACAAGCCAGCACACGGAAGGCCCCTGTGCCCTGGCTAGTGAGCAACCCCGCACAGCAGGGCCCTGCCCTCTTGCCTGATGGATAGCATGTGTGGGCCAGTCCGTGGTGGGACCCGCCCGACCACACAGCCCCCACCTCGCCCCGCTTCTGTGCTGTTCCCCTTGAAGTGAGGACCATATTCCTCCCAACCTGTCCCTATCATTGTTGAGAATTCCATGTGTGACCCCTCACTAAGCACCTAGTACACAGAAGGTGCTTAATAAACAACAAGTCCTTGGCCTCCTTAGATTTCATCACGGATGGTCTTTTATCAGGCGGAGGAGCCCCATCCCAGGGGGAAGCACAGGTTCACCAAATACACCCTGAACCACTGTTCTGGGCCTCGCCTGGAGAGTCCACAGCCACCCCTAAACAGGAAACTACAGGAAACTCCAGTGACACTGCTGAGTCCACCCCATGCCATGGTGCCCAAGACAGAGACTGCAGCCTGTGCGTCCCTGTGCCTGAGGCACAGAAGCTCTGCAGACAACTTCTGGTTAGGGAGTTTTACTCCTTAAATCAAATCTAACCTTGAAGACCCTTTAGAGTCAAAACCCCCTTCAACATTTGTGGTTGAGGTGTTTCAGACTAACCTGGTGAGATGAGTTAAAAGACAGAAGAAGACAATGAATGAATATGCAGGCTGGAAACAAGGGAGGTGACCTCCGAGGCCCTGCCTGGCAGAACCCTGGATTACTTTACACAGGTGAAACAACGATTTCTCCCGTTAATCTCTCTGATTTAGATTGCCCTACATTTTAGAAACCCCAAGAGGAAATGGTTTTAGGAAGTGTTCAGTAGTCTAAACACATGCTACCTTATTAGCAAGTTGGAAACATTGATAGAAAGAAAACAGCTGATAGACATTCAAACCCTTCGGCAAGTTCCTGCTCAGAGGGAATTCCAGCACTGGAGCTGTGGTGGAGTTGGGGGCTGTGGGGAAGAAACTGGCTTGGAAATGAGGAACAAAGAGAAACCATGTGCAGTGGCTTTAAAATATATCCACAGATTCTTTGACATTCTTCTCTCCAAAAAGTGGAGCCTGGTTCACCTCCCCCTGCATGTGTGCTGGGCTTAGTGATTCACTTGTAACCAAACAAATGTGGTAGGTGTGATGTGATACAACTATTGGGTTTGGTCATAAAAAGAATACCTTCTGCCTAGCTGCCTGTTTTCTGGGTCACTCACTCTGAGATGAACCAGTCACCGTTTTGTAAGGATGCTCAAGGGGCCCCATGGAGAGGCCCATGTGGGGAAAAACTGGGCCAACAGCCAGCACCAAGTGGCCGTGAGTGAGTCACCTTGGAAGTGTATCATCAGCCACAGTCAAGCCTTCAGATGAGTCCACAGCCCCAGCCATCATCTGACTGCAGTCTCATGAGAGACCCTGAGCTGCAGCCATCCTACTAAGTTGCATCTGAACTTTTCGCCCTTAGAAACTGGGGTGGATGATAAATGTTTATTGTTGTTTCAAGCCACTAAGTTTGGGGGTAATGTGTTACACATCTCTAGATTTATTATACACCATTGGATGGTGACCTCTTCTCTGGATGGGAAAATACAAACCAAGAGGTCTTCAGGACTTGAGGTGGGGATTGTTTCAATTGGAGCCCTGCACAGATACCCTGTATCGGTCAGTGACCCCACCCCCGACCCGCCAGCTGCAGAGAGCACTGGCTGCTACCAGCTCACCCTGACCATCAGACTTCCCCTTCCTCAGACCTCAGTCAGTGACTGACAGGGCAACCTGAACCTTCAGAAAAGGGAAGGTGCTGATTTAGTCTGTTTTTGTTGTTGTTGTTGTTGTTGCTTATAACAGAAAACCTGAAATTGGGTAATATATTAAAAATATATATTTCTTACAATTATAGAGGCTGATAAATCCAAGGAAAAGGGGCCAAGTCTGGTGAGGGTTTTCTTGCTGATGGGGACTCTCTGTGGAGTCCCAAGGTGGCCCAGGCCATCACATGGTGAGGGCACAAAGCATGCTGATGTACTCACTCAGGGTTGTCTTCCTCTTCTTATAAAACCACCAGTCCCATTCCCACAATAACCCATTAATGGATTAACCCATTCATCTCTTAAAGGCCCCACCTCTCAATACTGTCATATTGGGGATTAAATTTCAACATGAAATGTAATGAGTTTTGGAGGAGACAAAAATATTGCAATCATAGTGCTGATGTTTCCTGTGGCATATACACACCAGGCAGGTTACACGTGTCATTTCTGTGGAGCCTCATAAAATCCTTAGATCCCCCACTTTACAGAGGAAAAAACTAAGGCTTGAATAACTCAGCCTGGCGCTGTGGCCCACGCCTGTAATCCCAGCACTTTGGGAGGCCGAGGTGGGCGGATCACTTGGGTCCAGGAGTTCAAGACCAGCCTATGCAATATGGCAAAACCCCGTCTCTACAGAAAATGTTTAAAAATACAAAAATTAGCTGAGCATGGTGGTGCATGCCTGTAGTCCCAGCTACTCAGGGGGCTGAGGCAGGAGGATCGCTTGACCTGGGAGGCAGAGGTTGCAGTGAGCCATGATTGAGCCACTGCACTCCAGCCTGGGCGACAGAGCAAGACCCTATCAAAAAACAAACAAACAAAAAAATTCACCTGCTCTTAAATGATGAAGGCTGGATGAGATGTCTAACTCACGTGCTTTCCACTCAGCCATGCTTCTCCCCTGTAATGTGGCTTGAGGGCCACAGAGCATTTGCTGAGTAAATGGATGGTGCTCACAGGGTTGGCAGCTCTAGGCTTTAAGAAACTTCACACCCTCCTGCACCAGAGATGGGGTTGGGGTTCAGCTTCGCATATTGGACCACTCAGGGAAGCAGAAGGCACAAGCTGCTACACCCTCAGAGTCCTGCCTCTGACCACCACGTGGCCTTAGGCCCCTTCACTCTGGGCCACCAGCTTTGCATCTGCAGAATGGGCATTGTAACAGAATCTTGCTCTCACAGGGCTGCCATAAGGAAGGCCCAGCCAGCAGTGGGTCCTCCCCAGACTAGGGTGACCATCGCTCCGTTCCAGGAGAGCGAGAATGCCCTGAGCACAAAGCCAGCTTCCTCACTGATGCATTCTGAGGGCCGGATGGTCCCAGGCACAGCACGGGAACCCACAGTTTGTAGAATGAAAGAACAAATGAACACAAGAGGTGGCCGGGCTCGGGCCAGGACCTAGGCTCTGTGTCCTTAGACCAGCTTCTCACAGGAATGGTTCTTCGCAAGGGCGGCCACAGAGCAGGACCCTCCCACCAGGATCCTGAGGGCAGCGTAACTTCCCCTCCAGTTGGGATTCTCTGGCCTCTCCCCTAGGTGCCTCTCCAAACTGCACGGGAAGGTCAAGTTCATTCCTCCAAGGCCTCTGTCCACTGGCCATTCATCAGCAGACTAGGGGTATGTGGTGATGCTGAACACAAAACCATGAGGATGAGAGGGACAGACAGGAAGGAGGAGGTGAGCAAGATGCCAAGGAGGGCACAGGGTCCAGCAGCCACTGAAGTTTCCTAGGCCACCAGCTCCCTTGGTGATTCTGTTCTGCTCCTCAGTTGTAAAAACACCAAGCTTTTCTGTAGTAGGAAATAGCTCTGCTGTTTCTATTCCTGAAGATGAAAGGTGGCTTCTGAAATGAAAAGTTGACTTTCCTGCAGAGTGCTAAGGCATGGCACAGGCACAGACATGACCTGGCCTTTAGGTATTTCTCTTTGGAACCTGGTAATGCCACCAATGGTCCTTTCTCAGGATGACGTGGACGCTGAGAAGCCAAGAGCAGCTTCCCCCTGAAAGGCATCACTGCAAATAATTTCCTTAAAATCCTGGGAGCGTTTTCTGTTTTCACATGAAATTTTGCTTTGGAGTTTCGCTGGATACTGTGGGAATCTAAAATATTTAAAAGAAAACAAGAGGCTGGGCATGGTGGCTCACGCCTGTAATCTCAACATTTTGGGAGGCCGAGGCAGGTGGATCACTTCAGGTCAGGAGTTTGAGACCAGCCTGGCCAACATGGTGAAACCTTGTCTCTACTAAAAATACAAAAATTAGCTGGGCGTGGTGGCACACACCTGTAGTCCCAGCTATTCAGGAGGCTGAGGTAGGAGAATCGCTTGAACCCAGGAGGCGGAGGTTGTGGTGAGCCGAGACTGCACCACTGCACTCCTCCTGGGCAACAGAGAAAGACTCCTGTCTCTCAAAAAGAAAAAGAAAAAGAAAAGAAAACAAGAGACCAGAGAGATGCAACAATGGAAGAGGCAGGAGAGATTGGAGGCCTATTGTCTATTTCCTCTCTGTTCACAAACTTGTTGGCAGAAAGATATTTTCAATAGCTTCTTGCTATTTTTAATTTTGGGGAAATGTTTGTGGTGTTGGTATCTCTTGTAAAGAGCAGGAAAATAGCAGGAACAGCCAGCACTCTCTCACAAGGCCACCAGCACAAGAATATTCATGGAAACAGTGTCTTTAATCGTGAAAGGTCAGACGTCCATAATCTAGAGGAGAAATTAATACTTTATGGTGTATTAGTAAAATGGAATACAATATAACACAGGAAAAATGAATAAAGTAAATCTACACATCTCAGTAGGGATGAATTAACTAACATAACATTGGGGAGTGAAGCAAGTTCAAAACATTAACTACGGTGCGAATGCATTCCTGTGAATTTGGAAATGAACACATTGGGAGCACATGCTGGAGAAGGAAGGCAGCGTGGACTGCAGAGAAGGCAAATTCATAACACTGGTTTTCTCTGGGGAAAGACGGGGCATGGAGAGGGTGGGATTTGGGCTCAAGAGTGAATTGTAGGAACTGCAGCTTTGTAACCACTTAATGCTTAAAAGAAAACCTAGTCAGTCAGGCTTGGGGGCTCACACCTGTATTCTCAGCACTTTAGGAGGCCGAGGTGGGAGGATTGTTTGAACCCAGGAGTTCGAGGCTGCAGTGAACTATGATAGCACCACTGCCCTCCAGCCTGGGTGACAGAGTAAGACCCTGACTCAAAAAAACCAAAACCACACCAAACAAAAAAACTCTAAAGTAAATATGACTCCGTGTTGAGAGACAGAACGAAATATCAGTAAATAATCATTTATGTGAACAAATGATTCCCATTAAGGAACAGTATTACATCCTACAGACTTTTTTTTTTAATCCTGAAGCCTTCTACCTGTAATAGGAACTGATCTGTTGTTTAAAAAAAAAAAAAAAATTCTGGCTAGAAATAGACCTTTCTGCAGAGCTTGGGCAGAATAGAGCTACAAGGCATCAGCACCCACAGCCTGCAGGCCTGGATTTCTGACTTTTGGCAAGGGTTGCCATGGAGGTGATGCCATCCTCCTAGAATCTCACCCTCTTCCAGGTCAATCCCCAGGGAAGGCTGCCTCCCTGCATCTCGGATGTCTTTGCTCATTGCAAATAGTGTCACAGTTGAGTTCCCAGAGAGGCGTCCGTGAGAGCCTCCACCCTTCTCTGCACAGTGCAGCGGCAGCCTGGGGCCAGGACAGCGGCATCGCACACAGGCCCCTGAGGTGTCCAGTTCTGGGCCACGGGCAGAGTGGGCTTGGCTAAAGTAATACGTGTGTCCAAGTTCATTCAACAATCTCCAGAATCTGCTCTGCACCTGGCACTGAGGGCAGCGGGAGAGCTGATTATAAGATTTGTGGACCCCAGTGAAAAATAAAAACTCCAGCCACGCCCAATGTTTAAAAAGTAGAAGAGTGCCATATAAAGCCTTCTCCTGCTATGGTCTCTCTCTTGACTTTTCACAGTGTTTATGTTTGCTATTTAACTTCATCTGAAATAAAGAAAACTTAGAATTCTAAATCATTAGCACGGTTTTTCCTGTGAATCTTTACGTTGCACAGTGCTGGTTTTAGATGCAAACATAAGGCACTTAATTCGCATGCAGAATCACCAAAGTTCTACAATTTGTATTTTGTAGCACCTTCTGCATGTAGAATGCCTGAAGCCAGACAGAAGAGACAAATGCAAGCTGAATTCTAGAAGGTTGGAAAGAGAAGAGGGCACCCCAGCTCCTGGGCATGGGGAACTCGAAGGGAGTCTATCCTCATGGCCAGGTCACCCAGCCGCCCTCTGACTCGGGTTCCATGGCTGCTGGGCACCCCCCTGGCAGCCCGGTGGGCTCTGAGGAAGTCAAGCTGGCCTTTCCCCTTCCCACAGCTGTCACCCCAACCCCTGGCACACAGGCAACCCCCAAAACTCAGAGTCTAGATAGCTGCAGTGTTGCCTGTCCCTGTCCCCAGATGTCACAGAGCGTACACACCTGACTCGACCCTCTGGCACCTGCACCCAACCTTCTTGGCTCAACAGGACCCTGTTGCTGCCCTGGGCAGACGTAGGCAGGGTTTCCAGGCTAGAAGGGGAGGATGGGCAGGACCTGGCACCAAGAAGAAGAGGATGGAGCCACCAAGAAATTGTCCTAGGGAGGCAGGAAGGCAGTTGGTGACCAGTGCATGACCAACACCCCATTGGACTTGACCTCTAAAGCACAGGCTCAAAGATAAAAGTATTAAGAATCATGAGATGGTGACAGCAGAGCATTAAGCCAAGTGCAGGGCCTTCCTAAGCCTGAGGCCCGGGGACTGCACAGGTCACAGGTCCATGAAGCCACCCTGACTAAGGAACGGGGAGAAGGAAGGGGTCCCAGCCCCCCAGCACCTCGGTCTAACAGAGCAGGTGATAATGTGGCCCAACCATTGTAAAACAGTGGGAAGAGGGTCTCAGGGGAAGTGAGTGTGAGCACTACAGTTGAGCAAGCACTGGATCTGGATGGGGCAGCAAAGGCTTCCTAGAGGGAGGCTCTTGAGTCTTAAAGGATGAGGATGAATACCAATCAGCTAGAGGGAGGCTGGGACAAGCATTTCAGATGTGGGAACAGAATGTGCAAAGACAGGAAGTTCAGGTGGACACCGTCATGAGCCAGACTGCAGGTGGCGATCATTTTGAAGACGAGCTTGACCAGCACTGGCTGCCCTGATGGCTGCATGAAGGACTCTGCAGCTTTCTCTGCAGCCTGCGCAGGGATCAATTAGCAATGTCTGTTGTAGCAACAGGAGCAGGAAGTGGTAGCGAGAGCGCTTCCTGAGAATGAATCTGGGGCCAGAGCAGGGACCTGGGGAACAGCAGGGTGTGAGAATGGAGGTGGCAGCTCCAGGACCATGATGGACAGTGAGTACCAGCTGTCCCACAGGGTTCTGATGTTGTTTCTTTTTTTTTTTTTTTGAGATGCAATCTCGCGCTGTTGCCCAAGCTGGAGTACAGTGGTGTGATCTCAGCTCACTGCAATCTCTGCCTCCCAGGTTCAAGCAATTCTCCTGCTTCAGCCTCCCGGGTAGCTGGGATTACAGGCTTGCACCACCACGCCTGGCTAATTTTTTTGTATTTTCAGTAGAGACGGGGTTTCACCATGTTGGCCTGCTGGTCTCAAACGCCTGACATTATGATCCGCCTGCCTCAGTCTCCCAAAGTGCTGGGATTACAGGCGTGAGCCACCGCGACTGGACAAAAGTATACTCTTAATGAAAAATGTTCTTCCTGGCCTTTTCATTTTTTTCTCTTACTGAAAAGTAAGTTGGCTGGGCCCGGTGGTTCATGCCTGTAATCCCAGCACTTCAGGAAGCCGAGGTGGGTGGATCACCTGAGGTCAGGAGTTCGAGACCAGCCTGGCCAAAATGGTGAAACCCCGTCTCTACTAAAAATACAAAAATCAGGCCTGGCATGGTGGCTCGTGCCTGTAATCCCAGCACTTTGGGAGGCCAAGGTGGGCGGATCACAAGGTCAGGAGTTCAAGACCAGCCTGGCCAACATGGTGAAAACCCATCTCTACTGAAAATACAACAACAACAAAAAATTAGCTGGGCGTGGTGGTGTGTGCCTGTAATCCCAGCTACTCAGGAGGCTGAGGCAGGAGAATTGCTTGAACCCGGGAGGTAGAAGTTGCAGTGAGCCGAGATTGTGCCACTGCACTCCAGCCTGGGGGACAGAACCAGACTCCATCTCAAAAAAAAAAAAAAAACAAAAAAACAAAAATCAGTTGGGCATAGTGGCGAATGCCTGCAATCCCAGCTACTTGGGAGGCTGAGGCGGGAGAATTGCTTGAACCTAAGAGGCGGAGGTTGCAGTGAGCCGAGATCGTGCCATTGCACTCCGGCCTGGGCGACAGAGGGAGACTCCGTCTCAAGGTGTTGGGGGGAAAGAAAGAAAAGTAAGCTTATCAACTATTAGATTACTTTTCTTAAACTTTACTTATAAATAACTCTAGTTTTAATCTCCACCCCTATCCATTTGCCCAGTTCCTATCCCTCCATCAAGAAGCAGAGTTATCACTTTATTTTTCCAGAGACCTTTTTTCAGGGAATACATAGGTCAGTATAAATTCATTTGTCTCCCCTTTCCTTCTTTTAAAACACAAGCAGCAGGACACCATACACTCTACTCTGTGGTTTTCCTTGTTCACTCGGCAACTAATTTGGAGAACTTTCCCTATCAGTAAACACAGAGCTTCTTTATTCTCTTTCCTTGTGTAGAAATCCATTGTATGGACCGGTCATAATTGATGACCACTTCTTGGGGGACGTTTAGTTTTTCCACATAATTGTTTTTACCAAAAAAAAAAAAAAAAAAATCCTGCCATTAATATGCTTGTAATCTGTTATTTCACAGGTGCGTTAATTGGCTATTGCTGTGATAGTGCTGATTACCATACCACTTCTCACTCACAGGACTGAGGATCCACTGCGGTTTGGTAGACACCGTCTGTGCTCAGCCAAGTAGCTCTCCTTGGAGCTGTAAGACACCCAGGATGGACTCCTAGCCGTATAACAGGTTCCAATTTGTCTCATAAACCTCTCATCCTCTTTGAACCAGTGGCTGCCTGAAGCAAATTATGGCAAATGGCAGGAGTGCAATCAGAACCAAGCCACTCAAGCTTCGAGAACATTATATCCTTTGCTCAGTTTCCTGGTGGGTATTAGTCTTGATTGATCTAGAACTCTATATAGTAAGCATATCGCCCCTTGATTGTAAAATGAGTTGCACATTTTCCCAGTTGGTCATTTGTCTTTTGACTTTGCCGATGAGATTTTTACTAAGTAGAGGTTTTTCATTCCAATGTAGCCAAATGCATCAAGTTTTTCTTTTTAGAGTTTCTGGGGTTTTTGTCATAGTTAGAAAAGTCTTACGTCAAGTCATGTTCCACTAATTTTTGTGGGAGTTTTACATTTGAATCTGTGGTGCTCTGTATGTAGCATGAAGCACAGATTTGCTTATTTTCTTTTTATTTTATTTTATTTTGGAGACAGAGTCTTGCTCTATCCCCCAGGTTGGAGTGATCTCAGCTCACTGCAACCTCTGCCTCCCAGGTTCAAACGATTCTCCTGCCTCAGCCTCAGCCTCCTGAGTAGCTGGGATTATAGGCACCTGTCACCACACCCAGCTAATTTTTGTATTTTTAGTAAAGACGGGATTTCGCCATGTTGACCAGGCTGTTCTCAAACTCCTGACCTCAGGTGATCCACCCATGAGCCACCATGCCTGGCCTGTTTCTTTCTTTCTCTCTTTATTTCTTTCTTTGCTTTTTTCTTTCTCTTTCCTTCTTCCTTCCTTCTCTCTCTCTTTCTTTTTTTGCAAAACAGATATTAAATTTTCCCAGCAACATATATATTTGAAGTACCATCTTTGTCATATTTTAAATTCTGTATGTACTTGGGAATTTTTGGACTTTCTATTCTGTTCCAGTTGGGTGTCTATTTGCATATGAGTTTCACGTTGTTTAAAGTACTAAGCATTGCAGTAGGCTTTGATATCTTAGGTCCCCACCTGCTGTTCCCTTTCAAAAATGTCCTGAGTATCTTACTTTCCTTCGTCAAATCCCCAATATAAATCATATAGTTAGTTACCTTAGCTAGTTTAAAAAATTCCTAATGGCATTTTTGTTAGGATTGATTTTAATCTAGGAAATAACTCCGGGAGATTTGGAATTTTCATTATTTTGAGTCTTCCCATCAGAGAACTTGGTAGTTTTTCCATTTGTTCAAGTATTTGTTCATGTTTTCTGTTTGACAGTTTTCTTTCTTTCTTTCTTTGAAACGGAGTCTCGCTCCGTCGCCCAGGCTGGAGGGCAGTGGGGCGATCTCAGCTCACTGCAAGCTCCGCCTCCTGGGTTCACACCATTCTCCTGCCTCAGCCTCCCGAGTAGCTGGGACTACAGGTGCCCGCCACCACGCCTGGCTAATTTTTTGTATTTTTAGTAGAGATGGGGTTTCACCGTGTTAGCCAGGATGGTCTCGATCTCCTGACCTCGTGATCCACCCGCCTCAGCCTCCCAAAGTGCTGGGATTACAGGCATGAGCCACTGCGCCTGGCCCAATTTTCTTTCTTTTTAAAGAAATTTTTTATTTCCATAGGTTTTGGGGGAATAGGTGGTGTTTGGTTACACGAGTAAGTTCTTTAGTGGTGATTTGTGAGATTTTGGTGCACCCATCACCTGAGCAGTGCACACTGAACCCAGTTTGTAGTCTTTTATCCCTCAACCTCTTCCCACTCTTTCTCCCTTAGTCCCCAAAGTCCACTGTGTCATTCTTATGCCTTTGCACCCTCATAGCTTAGCTCCTACTTATGAGTGACAACATACGATGTTTGGTATTCCATTCCTGAGTTACTTCACTTAGGATAATAGTCTCCAATCTCATCCAGGTTGCTGTGAATGCCTTTAATGCATTCCTTTTTATGGCTGAGTAATATTCCATCATATATATACACCACAGTTTCTTTATCCACTCATTGATTGATGGTCATTTGGGTTGGTTCCACATTTTTGCAGTTGTGAACTGTGCTGCTATAAACATCTATGCGCAAGTACCTTATGTATATAATAACTTCCTTTCCTCTGGGTAGATACCTAGTAGTGGGATTGCTGGATCAAATGGTAGTTCTACTTTTAGTTCTTTAAGGAATCTTCACACTGTTTTCCATCGTGGTTGTACTAGTGTACAGAGCTGGAACAAGATAAGGATGCCCACTCTCACCACTTCTATTTAACAGTTTTCTTTCTAGGTCTTTGTATCTGGAGTTTCCCCATGAGCACACTAAGGTTTAATGATTCACTAGAATGACTTGGATAATCCAGAAAAGCTGTTATACACCTGGTTACTGTTTTATTAGAGCTAAAGGATACAGACTAATATCAGCCAAGGAGCACAAAACAAATCTTAATATATTTTAAAAGTTTGGGCCGGGCGTGGTAACTCATGCCTGTAATACCAGCACTTTGGGAGACTGAGCTGGGCGGATCATTTGAGGTCAGGAGTTCGAGACTAGCCTGACCAATACGGTGAAACCCTGTCTCTACTACAAATACAAAAAAATTAGCCAGGTGTGGTGGCATATGGCTGTAGTCCCAGCTACTTGGGAGTCTGAGGCAGGAGAATTGTTTGAACCTGGGAGGCAGAGGTTGCAGTGAGCCAAGATCGCACCACTGCACTCCTCCAGCCTGAGGGATAGAGCAACTCTGTCTAAAAAAAAAAAAAAAAGTTTGAAATCAAAGTATATTTTTCTGTTTGAAATGGAATGAAACTAAAAATCAGTAACATAAGGAAACTGAAATTTTCAGAACTATGTGAAAATTTAAACAATATACTCTTTCTTTTTTTTTTTTTTTTTAGATGGAGTTTCACTCTTGTTGCCCAGGCTAGAGTACAATGGCATGATCTCAGCTCACTGCAACCTCTGCCTCCCAAGTTCAAGCAATTCTCCTGCCTCAACCCCCTGAGTAGCTGGGATTACAGGCGTGTGCCACCACACCCGGCTAATTTTGTATTTTTAGTAGAGACAGGGTTTCACCATGTTGTTCAGGCTGGTCTCGAACCCGTGACCTTGTGATCCACCTGCCTTGGCCTCCCAAAGTGCTGGGATTACGGATGTGAGCCACCATGCCTGGCCTAAATGATATATTCTTTTTTTGTTTGTTTTTTGAGACAGAGTCTCGCTCTGTTGCCTGGGCTGGAGTGCAGTGGCACGATCTGGGCCTATTGCAAGCTTTGCCTCCCGGGTTCATGCCATTCTTCCACCTCAGCCTCCTGAGTAGCTGGGACTACAGGCACCCGCCACCATGCCTGGCTAATTTTGTTTTTGTGTTTTTAGTAGAGGCGGGATTTCACCGTGTTAGCCAGGATGGTCTCAATCTCCTGACCTTGTGATCTGCCCGCCTCGGCTTCCCAAGGTGCTGGGATTACAGGTGTGAACCACCGCACCCGGCCAACAATATACTCTTAAACAACCAGTGGGTCAAAGAAGAAATCATAAGGGAAGTCAGAAAATACCTTGAGACAAATGAAAACAAAAGCCACACATATCAAGACTTATGGTATGCAGTGAAAGCAGTGCTAAGAGGGAAATGGACAGCTGTGAATGCAGACATTAACAAAGAAGGAGGACCTCAAAATTTAAAAGCGAACTGTATACCTTAAGGAACTAGAAAAACAAGGAGACCAAATCCAAAGCTAGCAGAAGATAAGAAATAATAAAGATCAGAGTGAAAACAAATAAAATAGAGAATAAAAAAACAATCGAGAAAATCAACAATATCAAAAGTTGGTTCTTTAAAAGATCAACAAAAGGAATGAAATGTTAGCTAAATGGATAAAGAAAACAAAAGAAGCCTCAAATTACTAAAATCAGAAATGAAAGTGAGGATATCACTATTGATTTGACAGAAATGAAAAGGATTATAAGAGATTATAAGATAGTACTATGAACAATTTTACACCAATAAAGTTGATAACTTAGGTGAAGTGGATAAATGTCTAGAAAGACACTAACTACAAAAACCAACTCAAGAAGAAATAGGAGGCCGGGCGCGGTGGCTCAAGCCTGTAATCCCAGCACTTTGGGAGGCCGAGACGGGTGGATCACGAGGTCAGAAGATCGAGACCATCCTGGCGAACACGGTGAAACCCCGTCTCTACTAAAAAATACAAAAAACTAGCCGGGCGAGATGGCGGGCGCCTGTAGTCCCAGTTACTTGGGAGGCTGAGGCAGGAGAATGGCGTAAACCCGGGAGGCGGAGCTTGCAGTGAGCTGAGATCCGGCCACTGCACTCCAGCCCGGGCGACAGAGCGAGACTCCGTCTCAAAAAAAAAAAAAAAAAAAAAAAAAAAAGAAGAAATAGGAAATCCGAACAGACCTACAACTAGTAGGGAGATTGTATCAATCCATTCTTGCATTGCTATAAAAGAAAACACCTGGCCAGGCGTGGTGGCTCACACCTGTAATCCCAGCACTTTGGGAGGCCGAGGCGGGTGGATCAATTGAAGCCAGGAGTTCGAGACCAGCCTAGCCAACATGGTGAGACCCCATCTCTACTAAAAATTAGCTGGGCATGGTGGCACGTGCCTGTAATCCCAGCCAGTCAGGAGGCTGGGGCAGGAGAACCACTTGAACACAGGACGGGGAGGTTGCAGTGAGCTAAGATTGTGCCACTACACTCCAGTCTGGCAATAGAGCGAGACCCTGTCTCAGAAAAAAAAAAAGAAAAAAGAAAAGAAAAGAAAAAGGAAATACCTGAGACTGGGTAGTTTATGAAGAAAAGAGGTGAAATTGGCTCGCTGTTCTGCAGGCTGTACAAGCATGGTGCCAGCATCTGCTTGGCTTCTGGGAGGTCTCAGGGAGCTTTGACTCATGGCAGAAGGCAAAGCAGGAGCAGGCCCTTTGCATGAAGAAAGCAAGAACAAGAGGGAGAGAGGGTGGAGGTGCCACACACATTAAACAACCAGATCTCACAAGAACTCACTCATTACGGTGAGGGCAGCACCAAGACATGTGGGGTCCACCCCCGTGACCCAAACACCTCCTATTAGGCCTCACTTCCAACACTGGGGATTACATCTCAACGTGAGATTTGGAGGGGACATCCAAACTATATCAGAGATTGGATCAATAATCAGAAACCTCCCAACAGCTAGGCACAGTGAGTCATGCCTGTAATCCCAGCTTTTTGGGAAGCTGAGGTGGGCAGATCACTTGAGGTCAGGAGTTTGAGCCCAGCCTGGCCAACGTGGCAAAACCCCATCTCTACTAAAAATACAAAAATTAGCCAGGCGTGGTGGTGTGCACCTGTGATCCCAGCTACACAGGAGGCTGAGGCAGGAGAATCGCTTGAATCCCGGAAGTAGAGGCTGCAGTGAGCCGAGATGGTGCCACTGCACTCCAGCCTGGGCAACAAAACGAGACTCTGTCTCAAAAACAAACAAACAAACACAAAAACAAAAAAACCTCCCAACAAAGAAAAGTGCAGCAGCAAATAACTTCATACCAAATAGCTTCACTGGTGAATTCTACCAAACATTGAAAAAAGAATTGCAGCAAGAAAGCCTAGGCTAACTGTCAAAGCCAATCCTTAAACTCTTCAAAAAAACAGAAAAGAGGGGAATACTTCCTAAGTCATTCTGTCATTCTGTGAGGCCAGTATTACCCTGATGCTAAAGCCAGAAAAAAACACCACAAGAAAACTACAGATCAATATCCCTTATGAATATAGATTTAAAAATCCTCAAAAAAGCTAACAAACTAAATTCAGCAGCGTATTTAAAAGAGTAAGCACCATGACTGGGTGGGATTTATTCCAGGAATGCGAGAGTAGATGCACACATGAAAACCAAGAATGAAGGAGAAAACCCACACAATCGTCTCCATAGATGCAGGAAAAGCATGTAACAAAACTCAACACCTTTTCATAATAAAAACACTCAATAGGCCGGGTGCACTGGCTCACGCCTGTAATGCCAGCACTTTGGGAGGTCGAGGTGGGAAGATCATGAGGTCAGGAAATCAAGACCATCCTGGCCAACATGGTGAAACATCATCTCTACTAAAAAAAAAAAAAATAGAAAAAAATTAGCCAGACGTGGTGGCACACACCTGTAGTCCCAATTACTCGGGAGGCTGAGGCAGGAGTATTGCCTGAACCCAGGAGGCCACTGCACTCCAGCCTGGGCGACAGAGGAGACACTGTCAAAACAAAACAAAACAAAACAAAAACACTCAATAAATTAGGAATAGAGGGGAACTCTATTTTATCAACTGATAAAAAACAATCTGTTAAACCCACAGCAAACATTCTACAGAATGACAAAAGACTAAAAGCTTTTATGCTAAGATGAGAAAACAAGGATGCCCTTTTGTCATTTCTCTTTAACACAATACTGGAAGTTCTGCCCAGAGCAACTAGGCAAGAAAGGGAAATAAAAGACATCTAAATTGGAAAGAAAGAAGTAAAATTATGTCTTTTCATAGATGACATGATCTTATACACAGAAATCCTAAAGGTTCCACAAAGAAACTTAGAACTACTACATGAATTCAGCAAAGTTGCAAGATACAAAATCAGAAGCCAGTCCAGGCCATTCCTTTCTTTGGAAGGTGAAAGTTTTTTTTGTTTGTTTGTTTTTGTTTTTGTTTTGAGACAGTTTCCCTCTTGCTGCTCATGCTGGAGTGCAGTGGTGTAATCTCGGCTCACTGCAGCCTCCACCTCCCGGGTTCAAGCAATTCTCCTGCCTCAGCCCCCTGAGTAGCTGGGATTACAGGCGTGTGCCACCACTATGCCCAGCTAATTTTTTGTATTTTTAGTAGAGACAGGGTTTCACCATGTTGGCCAGATTGGTCTTGAACTCCTGGCCTCAGGTGATCTGCCCACCTTGGCCTCCCAAAGTGCTGAGGCTACAGGCGTGAGCCACTGCACCCAGCCTGAATGTGCAAGTTTGAGCCCCACCAAGCCTACTGAATCAGCCCCCTGAGTCTGCACAGGCCACCTCCGTGATACTTAGGCTGACTCTCTTACTGCAAGACAGTTATATTTGTTTAAGCATCTATATTTAGTACAGAATTTGTGTAGCAGACAGCAATAGTATCAGTGTGAATGTGCCTGAAATGTAGTTGAGCCAGGATGGGGTAGGGCTAGATTGAAAGAAATAAGTAATCCGTCCTATAAAGCCATTACATACATTTTCAAATTTCTGTACTAATTTGATTATTCAGTTCCCCCTTGCTCTACTGCTGTTTGTACCTTATGATAGCCTTCTATAGACTCTTTAGCACAGAAATTAGCTGGTGGTTAACTAAATCCAGTTCTTCCAAAAGCCAGTGATTTTCCAGTGATATTACATCCTCAGGAGGCTTTAACTCAATCTCCCAATCTTTGGTCATCAACATCAGATTATCATATGACTTATATATGTAGGATAGTTGAATGTTACCAACGATGCCAGTGCTGTATCACACTGCAGTATGGTCATGGCACAATTTAGCTTCATCACAGAATAAATCAGTCATAATTTCAATGCTATTTGCTAGGCCTTTCCAACAGAATCTGCCCATGTTCACATGCCATATATTATTATGACCAGGCATCATTACAATTGGCCATGACAGGCCAGGTGCGGTGGCTCATGCCTGTAATCCCAGCACTTTGGAAGGCCAAGGTGGGCGGATCATCAGGTCAGGAGTTCAAAACCAGCCTGGCCAATATGGTAAAACCCCATCTGTACTAAAAACACAAAAATTAGCCGGGCATGGTGGCACACGCCTGTAGTCCCAGCTACTCAGGAGGCTTGCAGAAGAATCTCTTGGACCTGGGAGGTGGAGGTTGCAGTGAGCTGAGATCGTGCCACTGCACTCCAGCCTGGGAGACAGAGCAAGACTCCGTCTCAAAAAAAAAAAAAACAATTGGCCATGACTTGGTAATTCCTGGGTTTCAAAGCCAGTCACCTTGTCTTAGTTCACAGGCTTGTACTGCAAGACTGGCTTCCGTTCTACAGCGGGACTCACATCCTCTCTCCTACAGAGATGTGGGTGGTATTCAGACTAGTTCCTTTTCCTGCTGATTATACTACAGGATGTGGGTTATCCAGAGCAGAGTGCATTGGTCCAAGTTGCAAGAGCTCTCAGAGAGCTTCCATAGGTTTGGAGACCCATACGATTCCCACAGGTGGGCCCCTTGAGCCTCAGCAATCAGGACAGAGGGCCACTGCCCCATGGCCACTTTGGCCTCCATCTGTAACGGATAGTCAAGGAACCCTGGCTGGATCTAGGGAGAAGCCCTTTCCCAACACTGGGTGCTAGCTTTACCCAACATTACCCAACCCACTTCACCAAAGCCTCATCATCTTCCCAGGCTGACTCCTACCCCTTGCTGCCTCTAATCTGCTTTTTTTTTTTTTCAATGAATCTTTCCCCGCTGAGTGCTGCTCCTCATCAAAAGCAAATTCAGGCTGGGTGCAGTGGCTCACACCTGTAATCCCAGCACTTTGGGAGGCCAAGGCAGGCAGATCATTTGAGGTCAGGAGTTTGAGACCAGCCTGGCCAATATGGTGAAACCTCATCTCTCCTAAATACAAAAATTAGCTGGGCGTGGTGGTGGGTGCCTATAATCCCAGCTATTGGGGAGGCTGAGGCAGGAGAATCGCTTAAACCTGGGAGGCAGAGGTTACAGAGAGCCAAGATCATGCCATTGCACTCCAGCCTGGGCAACAAGAATGAGACTCTCTCTCAAAAAAAAAAAAAAAAAGGCAAATTCAGCTCATCCCATGAAGCCTAAGCCTAAGCCTAAGGCCCTTTTCTGTCTGGTGGGCCAGTGTTCAGGCCACCATGCATGCTGTTGCCACTGTGTCCTCGTGGCCGAGTGCAGTTAGGATACATGTTTCATTACCCAAAAGTATTGGGTTTTCCCATACTTGCATTGTATAAGTGGTGGTCACACCTCATTGTCATTTAGTCTGAATATGTCATAGAGGTTTCCATTGTCTTCCTTGTCCATGGAGAGGATGCTCTCCTGGGGAATTTGGACCCACCAGGTGATGCCTACTCTTTAGTTCTATCAGAATCCCAGTGGCTTTTCCTGGTTTGTGTAAGAGCTTTCTGTTCACAGAACAGGGTGATTTGTGTCTGTGCACAGCACACTGTGGCATGTTGGGCAGGCCACCATTCTATGTCGTCCAAGATAACCAGGGGGACCTTTGTAAGTCTCTGATCACCAGGGTTTATAGTTACACAGGAGTCAGTCAACCAGCAATTATACACCATGCAGTGTGATGCCCCAATAGGGAGTAGTTCCCAAAAACCCCTTCCCAGATGATATCCTTTGTCATAGATGTACCCTGAAAAGTCACAGTTGAAAGATGCTAGAGTTCCACTTGCTCATCATCGTGTGACCACAGTGTCTCCGACAGTGATGTCACTAGGTTTGCAGGCTGCCATTCAACTTCGTCAGATTCCTAAAGCGGGGATGGTTTTGACAAACATACAAGTTTACCCTTTCAGGCATCTGGTATAAATGTGCTAAGAGACAATATCATTCCCTTGCTCTGAGCTTACTTCAAGGCACCAATGTATTGTTGGGTTTCTCTCATTGCATAACCCATTTATTCATTCCTTTGTCTTCAGCTACTATTTCTCCTTCTCTCCATTTGTCATTGATTTTCACCCAAACTTTTACACCTTTAGAAAGGACGAAGGGATGTTAGGTTCATCCACTGTGTAGGTCCAGATGACCAGCAGCAATCCTACTCCAGCAAGTGCCTCCCCCAGGGCCATTTCAGTCATGTACGGTAGGGCTGCATAGAGACAAACTGGGAGGCTGCCCTGACCACCAGGAGATACAGCTGCACTCAGTCACCACCTCTGATTTGCCAGATGCAGTGGAGGCATAGCCATCCCATCAGACCTTCAGGATTTCTGACACAAATGTTGAAAGATACAGCAACTGTTTCTCACTTAAGAATCATTCTTGCTTCCAGCTGGGTGCAGTGGCTCATGCCTGTAATCCCAGCACTTTGGGAGGCCAAGGCCAGCAGATCACAAGGTCAGGAGTTTGAGACCAGTCTGGCCATCATGGTGAAACCCTGTCTCTACTAAAAATAAAAAGAATTAGCTGGGCGTGGTGGTGTGAGCTTTACCTCCCCAGTAGCAGATGCTTCCAACACTGGCAGCTGACGGGCCTGATTTCAGGCTCTTTTCATCAGGTGGGAAACAAGAAAGTTGAGGTGCTATTAGGAAGAACTGCATAGTGATAGCAGCATCCTTCCTGGCCATCTTCCCCAGATCACTCCGAGAGTGGAGGAATCTATCTAGTGGGAACCCTCCTTGACTCCCACATGTTAAGTGTGAGCACACATGCATGGAGGTGTGTAAGCCTTCATGCTTTTGTCTCTCCCCATGTAAGATAACAAATGTTTCCATTGCCCGTTTCAATTCTCTCACAAACTGCTCTGAGGATAATGTGCAGCATGATATACCCATTTGATGGGAAGTCTCCTTGCCCTGTGTGGGTTGTAAAGTGTGTTCCTTGGTCCGAAGATATGTAACTTAGTGACACACATTGATACAGTGTCTTCTGCTCAGTACTTTTATAGTATCTTAAGCATTTGCATCTGCCACTGGGTAGGTAAAGGTCCAGAGTACATGTCTATTCCTGCCAGAACCCATTTTTAAACTCCCTCCAGGGCTACCAGCAGGGGTCCCGTAGAGTCCACCTGCCAGCTGCATGTGGGGTCTTCTCCTGCTGGGGAATCCGCCCCTTAGACACCTGCGGTCTCCATCTTCTTGTCGTCAAGACAGTTCTTGTTGGCATTTGTGTCTCTGAGGGTGCAGGAGGGACATGTTTCTGAGCAGCCCATCCCTGCACTGTCGCCCACTCCTTTGTTGAACCCAGGTGGCCACCTCAAGTTTGTTCATCAGGATATCCACCTACCGGATCTGACCACACATCCTGGGAGGGGTTCTTCAGGTGGGCATTGACATGACCTACTTTAATGTGCCCCTCAAATTCCTGCAGTGCTGTGCTCCCACGTGGGCATCCCTTTCACAGCCCAGTTTGCCATCACCCTCTGCCTGGTCCCGTGGCCAGGCCATTGGCCATGGCCCACGAGTCAGTAAAAACCAAAACACAGGCTCTTATGATTGTTCCATTCTTTCATCATAGCAAGAAATGCAGCATGCAATTCATCTCGCTGGGCTGATTTGTTCTTGCCTTTTTCAACGTGAGTTTTCCCATTATTGCTCACAATGTAGTGGCCTTCAGATCTGGATGTTGTCCACCCACCTTGAAACTGCCAACCACAAACCAAATAGCTCTTCGTCGTCCATTGAGAACTGTTCACAGGGCACCCTCTGTGACGCCACAGACCTGGTAGGTCCTCAGCTGGTTCCGAAACCAGCCCCAGGGGAAAAGCCCTCCTTGCATTCCCTCAGTATCATGCTCCTGTAGAAACCATTTCCGTTGTATTATGGAACTCTGCTAAGCACTGCCTTCTTTATTGAAGTGTATCTCTGCCATCCCGCAAGACAACATGTGTATTTCAGGCTTTAAGACTAGAGTATGTCCTTCAGTCTTAGGGGCAGTTTCAATTAATGCTCAATCGCAAGCTACTACCTACCAGGTCTGGGGATTTCCTGGTCCAAAATCCCAGTGGTCACCACTGGGTGGCACTCATGCACAATGCTGTTGCACAGAGAACATAGTGCCAGGATTCCAGCCTCCAACAGGTCATTAAAGTGAAAATCTCTTTGCTCACCAAGTGTTTCATACTTTTTCAAATTAACAGCCTGTTTGGGCTCGGGCCCATGGGTTCCCCTTTAGTGTGTCCAATTAATATTGGCTGAAGGGCAAACGTCCGTGCCATCTGCTTCACAATACTAGATACAGACATGTTCCCCAGTCAGACATAATATCCATCCTGTAAACACATTCAGGTAAAGGAGGTGCAACCACTTCACATAAAGTCCATTCAAATATTCCTATTTTATTCCGTATTTTCACCTTAATTCCATCAACCCATCAACCACTGAGATCATGACAGTAGGGCCTTAATGATGACATGGAGGCTCACACCTGTAATCTCAGCACTTTGGGAGACAGAGGTGGGTGGATCACTTGAGGCCAGGAGTTTGAGACCAGCCTGGCCAACATGGCAAAGTCCCATCTTTACTAAAAATACAGGCCGGGCGCGGTGGCTCAAGCCTGTAATCCCAGCACTTTGGGAGGCCAAGGCGGGCGGATCATGAGGTCAGGAGATCGAGACCATCCTGGCTAACACAGTGAAACCCCGTCTCTACTAAAAATACAAAAAATTTAGCTGGGCATTGGTGGTGGGCGCCTGTAGTCCCAGCTACTCAGGAGGCTGAGGCAGGAGAATGGCGTGAACCCTGGAGGCGGAGCTTGCAGTGAGCTGAGATCGCGCCACTGCACTTCAGCCTGGGCGACAGAGCAGACTCTACCTCAGAAAACAAAAAACAAACAATAACAACAAAAAAAAATTAGCTAGGTGTGGAGGTGCACACCTGTAATTCCAGCTACTTGGGAGGCTGAGGCACAAGAATTGCTTGAACCCAGGAGGCCTAGGTTGCGGTGAGCTGAGATCACGCCACTGCACTCCAGCCTGGGAGACAGAGCGAGACTCTGTCTCACTAAATCAATAAATAAAGATTTTTTTTTTTAAACGATGGGATTAGTGTCCTTATAAGAAGAGCGACACACCTGAGAGCTAGCATGCAGGTGCCCGAGCTCTCTCTCAACCCATTGTGAGGACACAGTGAGAAAGCTGCCACTACAAGCCAAGCAGCGAGCCCTCACCAGAACCCGACCTTGCTGGCACCTTGATCTTGAACTTCCATCCTCCAGAACTGCAAGGGAGTAAATTTCTTTTGTTTAAGCACAGCATGTGGTATTTTGCTATAGCAGCCTCAACTGATGACACATGTTTACACCATCTGACCTAGGTTTGGGTTGACCCCAGAAGACTAAGTTCCACTGGCTGGGACTGAGAAGGGAAGAAAGCAAAGTCCAGTATGAAACCTAAATTCAAAGATGACTTTAACTCTTAACAGTATACTTCATTACTTCATAGGAAAAACGTAAACTCCTAAAGTTGTCTTACATCTGAATTTTGGGAGATGGAATGACAGGTAGTGAAGGTGAGGGATCCTCCCGTCTCTACTTAAAACATTAAGGCCAGCCAGGCGCGGTGGCTCAAGCCTGTAATCCCAGCACTTTGGGAGGCTAAGGCGGGCAGATCACGAGGTCAGGAGCTCGAGACCATCCTGGCTAACACGGTGAAACCCCATCTCTACTAAAAAATACAAAAAACTAGCCAGGTGAGGTGGCGGGCACCTGTAGTCCCAGCTACTTGGGAGGCTGAGGCAGGAGAATAGTGTAAACCCGGGAGGCGGAGCTTGCAGTGAGCTGAGATCCGGCCACTGCACTCCAGCCTGGGTGACAGAGCGAGACTCTGTCTCAAAAAAAAAAAAAAAAAATTAAAGCCATTCAGTGGTGCTGAAAAGACTAGGCGAGCTCTCAACTTAGACACTGTCTTTCTCATAGGTTCTGCTAAAATTTCCTATTAATATATTCAGTGTCTGCAATGAATTTTGTGTTAGCCACATGGTACCTTTCCATTGTTTTCAGTGCTCAGCAAGTAGCCCACTTGACAGCTCCTTTCCAGCTAGAAGCTTCACTTTCTTTCTACTTCCCAAAATCTAGACAGGAAAGTTAACTCACAAAATCTAAAAATGATTTTAAAATCTTGTCATTGGAAGAGAGAGAGAGAGAGCGAGCACTACCTACCATCCTAAAATGGTACAAAGACTGCTTCTTTTAGTTTTTCTTTGTAAATGTCTGTGGTCTTCAAAAATAGATCATATTTCAGCTACACATATTAAAACCCACACAAAAACGTTACATTTTATTTTAGCTTAAAAGCGAGCATACTGTATGGAGTTTTAAAATAATACAGCCTGAAGTCTTACTTTTCCCCCACCATGATCCACTTCAGAGCCATCTGTAATGTGTCAGCTACTTCTGTGAGGTCAGCCATATATGCATTACATGAAACATGTTTATGGAAATATTAAAAATTAGAAATCATTTAAAAGTGTGCATCTCAGGAAGCAGGTGCACACTCTTACAGAAAGTATTTGTAATTCTTTTTTTTTTTTTTTTTTTCTTGAGACAGAGTCTCGCTCTGTTTCCAGGCTGGAGTACAGTGGCACGATTTTGGCTTACTGCAACCTCCACCTCCTGAGTTCAATCGATTCTGCTGCCTCAGCCTCCCCAGTAGCTGGGTTTACAGGCATGTGACACCACACTGGCTAATTTTTGTATTTTTAGTAGAGACGGGGTTTCACCATGTTGGCCAGGATGGTCTTGATCTCTTGACCTCGTGATCTGCCTGTCTTGGCCTCACGAAATTCTGGGATTACAGGCGTGAGCCACCATGCCTGGCCTGGAATTCTTTTATAAACATTAGGTGTTGAAAATGGGACATATTAATCTGTAGAAAGATAACTGTACAACCTATGAATACTCACAATTTATTTCCTATACTAAGGTACATCAAATCCTAATTAGATAACCCCTTCTTGCTGTTTTTATGTACTTAAATAAAAAGGTTAAATCTGCCAGGTTTTTAAAACTGTAAATAATTTTTAAACTGTGCTCAGAGTTAGATCTCCACAGACTTTAAAATACACACACACACACACACACACACACACACACACACATATATATATATATACACATACAGAGTCTCACTCTGTCACCCAGGCTGGAGCTCAGTGGCACAGTCTCATCTCACTGCAACCTCCGCCTCCGGGGTTCAAGTGATTCTCCTGCCTCAGCCTTCCAAGTAGCTGGGATAACAGGCGTGCGCCACCACACCCAGCTAATTTTTGTATTTTTGGTAGAGATGGGGTTTCACCATGTTAGCCAGGCCAGTCTCGAACACCTGACCTCAGGTGATCTGCCCGCCTCGGCCTCCCAAAGTGCTAGGATTACAGGTGTAAGCCACCATGCCCAACCCTCTATAGACACTTTTAAAATAGAAACAGAAAACACTTTTTAAAAAAAGATATAAAAATTAAAGTTTTTTTGTTTGTTTGTTTGTTTGTTTGTTTTTTGAGACAGAGTCTTGCTTTGTCGCCCAGGCTGGAGTGCAGTGGCCGGATCTCAGCTCACTGCAAGCTCCGCCTCCCAGGTTTACACCATTCTCCTGCCTCAGCCTCCCGAGTAGCTGGGACTACAGGCGCCCGCCACCTCGCCCGGCTAGTTTTTTGTATTAAAAATTAAAGTTAACATGAAAATTAAGCATTTAAAGAATGGTTTAAGCTTTCAATATGGAATAACAGGGACCAGATTTGCCTTCCAGCCTGTAACAAATAAACAAAAAACAGATGAAGCCTATGAAACAATTCTTTTCCGACACTGGTCCTTGAAGAGTGGTGAACAGTGTCCTGGGAGAGGAGAGACCTGCAGCTGCCCCCAGCTCATGGCCTGGAGACAGCATCCAGGGTGCATGTCCAGGAAGAGACTCTAGGGGGAGCTGGTGGTCTGCTGGCACTGAGAACAGGGAATTGGGAGCCTGGGCAGGCTAAGGACAGTTTCCCAGGGCAGGGTACCTAAGAGAAGAAAGCTGTGCAGATGAGGAGAAAGCTCTGAACGATTCCGGAGGGTCCCTTTTGAGGCCTCAGCTGGGTGCTAAGCAGTGTACTTAGTGTGAGGGAGATCACCTGAGGCTGGGGAAAGAGCCACCAGAAAGAAGCAGAGAGGGTGCGTGCGGTGGCCTACGCCAGTAATTCCAGCACTTTGGGATGCCAAGGTGGGCGGATCACCTGAGGTCGGAGTTCAAGACCAACCTGGCCAACATGGCAAAACCCAGTCTCTGCTAAAAATACACAAAAAAGTAGCCAGGTGTGGCGGCGGGCGCCTGTAATCCCAGCTACTCGGGAAGCTGAGGTGGGAAGAGGTCTTGAGTTTGGGAGATACAGGTTGCAGTGAGCCGAGATCACACCACTGCACTCCAGCCTGGGTGAGAGAGTGAGACTCTGTCTCAAAAAAAAAAAAAAAAAAAAAAAAGAAGCAGAGAGAACAAACCTCAGAGATCCGTAGGACAGGAATAGTTCCTGCTGCTCGCACCAGCCGGAGAAGAAAACCTCTTACTTCATGGGCATCAGATAGGGTACTTGGAAATGGTGAAATTAGTCCCTGAATAAAGGCTTCTCTAATCTCACATGACATAGCTGAAGAGCATAACAGTTGGGAAGATCAAGCTGTTTCCAAGTAACTTAACTGCATCCTTGAATACTATTCACTAATATTCATAGGAATTCAAAAGGAGCCAGCACTAGCAAGGTAAAATCCACAATGTTTGGCATGCAAAGGAATAGGAAACTAAGACACTAGCAAGGTAAAATCCACAATGTTTGGCATGCAAAGGAATAGGAAACTAAGACTCATAATGAGAAGAAATATCTATTAATATAAATAGACCCAGAAATGACACAGATATTGGAACTAGCAGATAAAGACATTGAAATAATGATCATAACTGTTTTCCATATGTTCCACAAAAATCAAACACGTTAGCAGGAGTGTAGGAAATTTTAAAAAGACCCACATCAAACTGTTTGAGGTGAAAACACAATATCTGAGTTGAAAAATACACTGGATAGGATTAACAGAAGATTAGACAATGCAGAAGAAAAGACTGGTGAATTTGAAGAAATAGTAATAGAAACTGTCTAGGCCGGGCGCGGTGGCTCAAGCCTGTAATCCCAGCACTTTGGGAGGCCGAGACGGGCGGATCACGAGGTCAGGAGATCGAGACCATCCTGGCTAACACGGTGAAACCCCGTCTCTACTAAAAAATACAAAAAACTAGCCGGGCGAAGTGGCGGGCGCCTGTGGTCCCAGCTACTCGGGAGGCTGAGGCAGGAGAATGGCGTGAACCCGGGAGGCGGAGCTTGCAGTGAGCTGAGATCCGGCCACCGCACTCCAGCCTGGGCGGCAGAGCCAGACTCAGTCTCAAAAAAAGAAAAAAAAAAAAAAAAAAAAAAAGAAACTGTCTAAAACGAAACACTAAAAAGACTTAAGAAAATTAATGGAGCATCAGTGAGTCATTGGACAAATTCAGTCATACTAATACACATGGAGTTGGAGTTCCTGCAAGAGAGTATAGAGAAAGGGAACATTATTGAAGAAATAGCCCCAAATTTCCCAAACCTAATCTAAAAAACTCTAAACCAGTGGTTCCCAACGGGGGATTATTTTCCCCATGAGAACATTTGGCAATGTCCAGAGTCATTTTTGGTTGTCACAACTGGGGAATACCACCTGCCTTTCGTAGGTAGAGACCAGGAATGCTATTAAACTTCCTAGAGTGCACAGGACAGCCTCCCCCAGGCCCCATAGGACTGAGGTTGAGAAACGCCGCTTTAAACCCAGAGATCCAAGAAGCTCGATCAACTTCACGTGCAACATAAAATAGAAGAAAACAGCACCAAACACGTCATAATCAAATTGCTGCTTAAAACCTGTGATAAAGAGAAAAATCTTAAGAGCAGCCAGAGGAGGCCAGGCGTGGTGGCTCACACCTATAATCCCAGCACTTTGAGAGGCTGAGGCAGGTGGATTAGAAGGTCAGGAGATCAAGACCATCCTGGCTAACAAGGTAACACGGTGAAACCCCGTCTCCACTAAAAATACAAAAAATTAGCCGGGCATGGTGGCGGGCGCCAGAAATTTTTTTAAAAAGTCCGTCAGGCAGAAGAAAATGATGTCAGATTGAAATCTGCAAGGAGAAATAGAAAAATCCACAATAATAATCAGAGATTCCAACATCCCTCTCTCAACCATTAAAAGAATGAATAGATAGAAAAAAATCAGCAAGGACATAGAAGACTTGAATAATATTATCAATCAACTTGATCTAATTAACATTAATGAACTACTCCACCCAACAACAGTAGGAATGCTTTTTTTTTTCCTTTGAGATGGAGTCTCGCACTGTCGCCCAGGCTGGAGGGCAGTGGCACAATCTTGGCTCACTGCAAGCTCCGCCTCCTGGGTTCACAACATTCTCCTGCTTCAGCCTCCCGAGTAGCTGGGACTACAGGCACTCGCCACCACATCCAGCTAATTTTTTGTATTTTTAGTAGAGACGGGGTTTCACAGTGTTAGCCAGGATGGTCTCTATCTCCTGACCTCATGATCTGCCCACCTTGGCCTTCCAAAGTGCGGGGATTACAGGCATAAGCCACTGTGCCCGGCCCCTTTTTTTTTCTTTTCTTTTCTTTTCTTGAGACAGAATTATGCTCTTGTTGCCTAGGCTGGACTGGAGTGCAATAGAGTGATCTCAGCTTACTGCAACCTCTGCTTCCTGGGTTCAAGCGATTCTCCTGCCTCAGCCTCCCAAGTAACTGGGACTACAAGTGTGCACCACCACACCCGGCTAATTTTTTGTACTTTTTAGTAGATACAGGGTTTCATCATGTTGGCCAGGCCAGTCTTGAACTCCTGACCTCAAATGATCTGCCAGCCTCAGCCTCCCAAAGTGCTGGGATTACAGACATGAGCCACCGCACCAGGCCAGAATGCATTATTTTTAAGTGACCATGGAACATTTACCAAGATAGACCATATCCTGAGCCATAAAACAAGTCTTAATAAATTTAAAATAATTTAATTCATACAAAATGTATTCTCTAATCACCATGGAATTACATAAAAGTAAATTAGAAAGCTCCCTGGCTTTCCATCCCAGGCTTGCTGTTATAGTTTGTGCTCGTTAAATGGTCATAGGCCGGGCACTATGGCTCACGCCTGTAATCCCAACACTTTAAGAGGCTGAGGCAGGAGGATCACTTGAGGTTAGGAGTTCAAAACCAGCCTAACCAACATGGTGAAACCCTGTCTCTACTAAAAATACGAAAAAAAAAAAAAAATAGCCAGGTGTGGTTGCGTGCACGCATAGTCCCAGCTACTCAGGAGCTGAGGCAGGAGAATTGCTTGAGCCTGGGAGGTAGAGGTTGCAGTGAGCTGGGGTCGTGCCACTGTACTCCAGCCTGGGAGTATGAGGGACACCAGATGATGGAGGCCTCATTCACCATGATCACTTCCTGGCCCTTCCCAAGTTTCTGTTTTCTTACACATTGTTACATTTCTTGCCTGCTATATAAATTCCTGGTTTTAGTCAGTCAGGAAGATGGACTTGAGACTGAGCACCCATCTACTCAGCTGCAGCACCCAATTAAAGCCTTTTTCCTTGGCACTACTTGTTGTCTCAGTGGTTGGCTTCCTGTGTGGTGAGTAACAGGACCTAGACTGAACCCCTGCTGTTTCTGTAACAATAGCAATTGTCCTAAGTCATAAGTACCATTTGGTTATCAAAGCATTACTGTCAGCAGAGCCCTGCCCACAATGTACCAAGATCCCTTAGGGTGGAAGACAGGGCCACATGATGGACAGTAGAGTATGGAAAAGCTGTCCCAGTGATGACCATTAGAGACTTTCGGCACAAGACCCCTTAGACCTAGGCAGGTGTCACCAGAAGCAGAGAGGGACATAGAGCTGGAAAGATGAGATGCCCTGAGGTAGCATAGTGAAGGTGTATTTCTGGCCTTGCCAACTGAAAACAAACTGCTTCTGGTGGTCTTTGTGAGCAGCTATTGAGGGGAAAAAAAAATTGGAAGGATCAATAGCTGCCTACCAAGTACTGGGGGTTGTGTTAATTTGCTCAAGCAACAACAACACATCAGAACAACAGCTGCAATTAGAGTTGACAACCAGTTAAACTTAAGATAATCCACTGTCATTCTTCAAGCCCCATCTGTCTTCTACACTGGCCAAAGAAGTGATTTGAATGGGGGATGATAGCAGAATCACCATCCCTGCATCTTTCAAGTCCTTGGTGGTGGCATTAATCTCTGCAATCCCTCCAGGGATACAGTACTACTTTTGGCTTACTATTTTCCTAGTTAGAGATAATTCTAGTGGCCTGTCCCACCATAGTGGCCCTCACTCCACAGGTCAGGGAATCAATACGGGAATTCTGCCAGTTGCTGTGCATGTCTATTCCAATGTTATGCATTCTAGAACTGGAGAAATAACCACAGGATGAGTTCAGTGGCCCACTGGACCCACTAGGAGAAGGACCTGAGCTAATACTCCATTGATCACCTAACCTCCATAAAACTCTGCTCGGGCTAATGGATGACAGTGACATTTTAGTTCTCCTGGAATTCATGTCACTTCAGAGCTGGTGCCCAGCAATCCCCAAAAAGTCTGATTATTTCCCTTCCCATAGTGCAGTCACCCTGATGAAAGGCGATGGGTCCCTTTAGGGAAGGCTGGAAGAAAGATAAACCGTTTTACATTTTTGACAACGTAGCCGACTCCTTCTTCAAGGTGACCTGGATTCTCCTTCATTCAAAGGGTTCAGCGTCTGTAAACTGGCTCAAGTCTGGGCATTACTTGAGGGACCATGACTCTCTGCTCTGGTAATTCAAGTTAGACTTCCGTTTACCTGACCTAGAACTCTTCTGCTTACGCAGATCAAATAAGAATGTAGTAGGCTTCCTGTCTGTTTCACTTCTAGCAACACCATCATCAGCTAGTCAACATCATAGGTCTGAGCGAGTCAGAATATTCTGATTGCTGCTTTGATTCTGCTGTTCATTGTAGCAACCCCACCCACCTTGCCTTTGGCAATTAAGTGCCTCCCCTTGGCTCCTGCCACCCTGGGATCCAATTACCTAAGTGGATTTAGGTTTCCCAACTCAGTGGCAGCAGTTCTCACTGTAATTTTTACCTACAGATAAAAGCAACCACGTAGGTTTTTTTTTTTTTTTTTTTTTTTTTTTTTTTTTTTTTTTTTTTTTTTTGAGACGGAGTCTCGCTCTGTCGCCCAGGCTGGAGTGCAGTGGCGCGATCTCGGCTCACTGCAAGCTCCACCTCCCGGGTTCACTCCATTCTCCTGCCTCAGCCTCCTGAGTAGCTGGGACTACAGGCACCCGCCACCTCGCCCGGCTAGTTTTTTGTATTTTTTAGTAGAGACGGGGTTTCACCGTGTTAGCCAGGATGGTCTCGATCTCCTGACCTCGTGATCCGCCCGTCTCGGCCTCCCAAAGTGCTGGAATTACAGGCTTGAGCCACTGCGCCCTGCCAACGTAGGTTTTCAAAGGTGCTGGGACTCCCTCACAAATTTATTTCTCACAATCATGGTTAAAGGTATGTTCTCTGAACCCACCAGGGGTGGAGAAGCCAGTCTTACATAACAAATCCACTCTACCACTCCAGTCTCCCTGAGCCTCTGGATACCTTCTACTAGAATATACCAAGGCAGTTCTGACACTTCAACTTCATTTAGTGCAGGTCACCTTTTGGTTCATGTTTCAGCCAATTAACCAACCAAACATTAGAGTTCTTTCCATCCATCTGAGCCACAGCACTGAGTCTAGAATCTCCGTTTTGTGGCAACACATATTCTCCATATTTCTGTCTGTATAAACTGGAAAAATCATGTATTTCATTTGAAGTGTAACGCATGTCCTTGGGAGTCATACTTTGTGCCTCATCTTTCAAGGCCTGCTTAGAGTGATTCTAGTTATAGGTGTAGATGCAAAGACAGGTGGTGATGGGTGGATGCGTGGGTCCTGAGGAAAATTAGCAATGTTTTGTAAGGCGATTTTCTCAGGGAGCCATTACAGTTTCCTCAAACAAAGCAGAATTACTCTCCTCAGATGTAGGTGGAACAGCTTCTACTGGCAAAGAAAACACACCCAAATTTAGAAATTTAATGTCCCCAGCTTCATCCAGATCTCCCCGTATGTCTCCGTCTGTCTTAGAACATTTAGTGTTGCTATAAAGGGATACCTGAAGCTAGGTAGTTTCTAAAGAAAAAAGGTTTATTTGGCTCATCGTTCTGATGGTTGGAAAGTTCAAGATTTGGCATCATCTCCCGATAGGTCTCAGCTGCTGAGGCTGCTTCCACTCATAGCAGAAGGCAAAGGGAAGCCCGTGAGTGCAGAGACCACATGGCAAAAGAAGAGAAAAGAAAAGAGAAAGAGGTTTCAGTCTCTTTTTAACAACCAGCTCTTGCAGGAACTAATAGAGAACTCACTCACCCACAAGGGAGGGCATTACTCTGTTCATGAGGCATTCACTCCCATGACCCAAACACCTCCCATTAGGCCCCACGTCCAACATTTTGATCAAATTTTATCATGAGATTTGGAAGGGACAAACATCCAAACCATAGCACCATCTCAATTTTCAGGATCCCATTCATTCCCAATGAATGCTTTCACTTTAGCATCAGACACCATGGAGGATTGGAAAATCAGTTTGCTTTGTAACTCACCTGATTGTAGGATGAAAGTCTGGGTTTGACTCTTAGCAATCTCATCTCTGTGGCTACCGAAGATAAGGTATCACAGTTTGCCAGAGCAGACATTGAAGCTTTCAGGTGATTTATACAGAGCTTGAGTTGGGAATTCAGATCCCTAGGGTCCTTTTCCTCTTTCCCCACTTTTCCCATGCAATTAGCAACCAGCCAATGTCATTATATTTGCCAGTGTTTTTGTCCATTTTGTGCTCCTATTATGTAATACCCAAGACTGAGTAATTTATAATAACAGAAATGTATTGGCTCATGTTTCCAGAGCTGGGAAGTTCCAGATCTAGTGGCTGGCATCTGACAAGGACCTTCTTGCTGCATCATCTTCTCATGGCAGAAAGCAGAAGAGGAAGAGAGAGAATAAATGGCAGCTGAACTCCCTCTTTTATTACAAATCCTCCCCTGGGATAATAGCATTAATTCGTTCACTCTGGCCTCATGGCCTAATCACCTCTCTTTAGACCCCACCTCCTACCACTGCCAGATTGGGGATCGAGTTTCCAATCATGAACAATAGGGGACACATCAAATCACAGCAGTTAGTTTGATTAAAATGTTCCAAGATATCAAATACGTGATCACCCAGAACCTTACCGCCTGTAAATATTTGATTAGGAGTATCAAAGGATGATATTTGTTATATATGTATTGCCAGATCACACAATGGATTATCAGTGTTGTCTTTACTGCCAGAAATAGAGTCATCAGTGTCTTCAAATATAATCAAATTGAGAACCAATTCTAGATACCCTAGAGTTAATGAAGAAAGCTCATCCTTAAGACCGGGTACAGTGGCTCATGCCTGTAATCCCAGCACTTTGGGAGGCTGAGGCAGGTGGATCACTTGATGTCAGGAGTTCGAGACCAGCCTGGCCAACATGAGGAAACCCCTGTCTCTACTAAAAATACAAAAATTAGCCAGGCATGTTAGCATGCACCTATAGTCCCAGCTACTCGGGAGCCTGGGTGACAGAGTGAAATTCTATCTAAAAAAAAAAAAGAAAGAAAGAAAGAAAGAAAGAAAGAAAGAAAGAAAGAAAGAAAGAAAGAAAGAAAGAAAAGGAAGAAAGAAAGAAAGAAAGCTCATCCTCCTTAATATTCTGTTCCTCTGGATACCTCTAGATACACTCTTGGTGCCAAAGTCTATATCAGTCAGAATTCTCCAGAGAAACAGAACCAGTAGGACAGATAAGATAGGTAAATAAGTAGATGGTAGACAGATAGACAGACAGACAGATAGATAAAAAGATAAAGATATTTACTTCATAGAACTGGCTTTTGCTGCTGACTTATGCTGAATTTTGTAGGGCAGCCTGGAAAATCTTGGGCAAGAGTTAATGCTGTGGTCTTATAGCAGAATTTCTTCTTCAGGGAAACAAATTTTGCTTTTAAGACCTTTCAATTGGTTAGATGACACTCATCCACAGTATGCAGAATAATCTCCTTAATGTCAACTGGTTGTAGGTATTAACCATATCTACAAAGTACCATCACAGCAACACCTAGATTAGTGTTTGATTGAAGTACTATATTGATTGAAGTTATATTGAGGTACTATAACCTAGCCAAGTTGACATACAAAACTAACCATCACAGTGGTCAAGTAATGATTTGACAGATGTTTCTGTAAATGCCTGGAACCAGTAAGTCTCCAAGTCTTTGCCAGGAGGGTCTATATGTGCATTGGGGAATGCCTTCGCCACTCAGCCAGATGGTTTAAGCTCTGCCTTAGCCTTCACTTCCTGCTTGTGCATATCCTCATGTTCAGTCAGAGGTGAGACCTTCTCATGTCTTTCCTGAGCATGCACACTGCTGCATACAGCCCTGGGCATGCACATGGCCTCCCAGATCTTCAGGAATATGTTGGTGCCTTTCAAGGTCCCATGGACACCTCATTCCTCAAATTTTCCTTTTAACCTTGATGGTTAGTCTGTTGTTTACTCCAACTATTATTTATCAGCTCAGGCGGCCCTGATGTTGAAATGTTCTACAACTGCTGCCACTGGGAGAGTCATTTAGCACTGAGCTAGAAGCATCCTAATTTGCATAGTTGAAAAAGTTAATGTCTCCACCTCAAGGTGATAGTGGTATCTAAGGCAGTGTGGTAGAAACTAGTACTGCAGCTTAAAATTGGGACAAGAAGGAAGCCTCATCCTCCAGTCTCCTAAAGTACCTACTTGTTGAGAAAGAGGACAGTAACCTTGATTGTGAGGAGCATGAGGATGCAGTTTGAGAGCAATGCTGACTAGTTGGTGCCTCCTTTGCAAGGCCACTGTTTCAGAGATATACTAAACCAAGGCTATTAAAGAAACAGCTAAAGTCAGAATATCTGATTGCTGGGATAGAGGAGATTCTTAGGTTCCTAGCTTCATAACCTAAGACTCAGTAAGCTTTTCTTTCTTTTTTTTTTTTTTTTTTGAGATGGAGTCTTGCCCAATCGCCCAGGCTGGAGTGCAGTGGTACGATCTCAGCTCACTGCAACCTCTGCCTCCCGGGTTTGAGTGATTCTCCTGCCTCAGCTTTCAGAGTAGCTGGGATTACAGGTACACACCACCGTGCCTGGCTAATTTTTGTATTTTTAGTAGAGATGGGGTTTTGCCATGTTGGCCAGGCTGGTCTTGAACTCCTGACCTTGTGATCCGCTTGCCTCAGCCTCCCAAAGTGTTGGGATTACAGGCATGAGCCACTGAGCCTGGCCTCAGTAAGCTTTTTGACTTAGGTTATTAGCTCTTCAATAAATTCAGATAGTTTATATGATTTACAGGTTTGAAAGGAACTTGTATTTTGAGACAAATCCTTGTGATCATTATCCTATAGGGCAAGAGTCAGCAAATTTTTTCTATAAAGGGCAAGATAGTAAATATTTTAAGTTTTGCAGGCTATGTGTTTTCTGTCACAACTACTCAACTCTGCCAGGAGGACAGCAGCCATAGACAAAAGAAACAATAAGCATGATTATTGTCTCAGTCCACTCGGACTGCTATAACGGAATGCCTTAGATAAAGTAATTTATAAACCACAGACATTTACTGCTCGCAGTTCAGGAGGCTGGAAAGTCCAAGATCAAGGCACCAGCAGATTCGGTGTCTGGTGAGGGCCTGTTATTCATAGATGGCACTTTCTGTGCATCCTCACTTGGCAGAAGGGCAAAAGAGCTTCCTCAAACCTCTTTTATAAGGGCACTAATCACACTCATGAGGAGAGAGTCCTCATGACCTAAAGGCCGCACCTCTTAATACTATCCTGTGAGGGATTAAGTTTCAACATATGAATTTGGGGGAAGACAAACATTCAGACCACAGCAACTGTATTTCTTTTTTTCTTTTCTTTTTTGTTTTGAGCCAGAGTCTCACTCTGCTGCCCAGGCTGGAGTGTGGTGACGGGATCTTGGCTCACTGCAACCTCTGCCTCCTGGGTTCAAGTGATTCTCCTGTCTCAGCTTCCCAGGTAGTGGGGGCTACAGGCACACACCACCACACCTGACTAATTTTTGTGTTTTTAGTAAAGACAGGGTTTCACCATGTTGGCCAGGCTGGTCTCAAACTCTTGACCTCACGTGATCCACCCATATTTTGATAAAACTTTATTTACAAAAACAGGCGGCAGCCTGGATGTTACCCATGAGCTCTAGTTTGCCAAATCCTGCTATTAGGCAATCCTGTGATGATGACATGGGACCCAACGCCAAGAGCAGACTAGTAGAGAAGGGCAGTCCCTGAGTCATCCTACTCACTGTCCAGCTCAGACGCGACCTAGAGATCAATGGACAGAGGAGAGCCTCCCAATGAGCTAAACCAGGGTCAGTGTATTAGTTAGCTACAGCTGCATAACCAATCACCCCAAAACTAGTGCATTAGAATAACAAGAGTGTTTTTAGTCATGCACCTGCATCAGCTGGATGGTCCAGGATAACCTCACTCAAATGGCTGTCAATCTGCTGGGGTGTTGTGGGTGATGCACCAAGTGCTTCTCATCATCTGACAGACTAGCCCAGGCTTGTGTTCATAATAGCTGAGACAGTTTCTGTAAGAGAGTAAGAGGGTTTAAAGTCTCCTGAGGCCCAGGCTGAAAACTAACACAACATCACTTTTGCCACATCCTGTTGGTGAAAATAATTCAAGAGGGCAGTCCAGAATCAAGGCATGAAGAAACAGACTCCAGTTCTTACTGGGAGGAGCTGCAAAATCACTTTGCAAAGGAATGAAGAGAGAGGGCAAGCTTCATGCCCTTTTTTGAAATCTATTACAGGCAGCCAGATTTAGCTGATAAAGAAAGTAGAAAGTCATGCTACTGCCTAGAGAGGAAGACCTGTGGGTGTTAGGGTGTGTATCTTTCTTCCATTTTTCCCGGTGTAATGATTCCAAACTATACAAGAAGGAAGGAAGGAAGGAAGGAAGGAAGGATTGCTTAAATGTGGGTGCAAATAGCAAAAGTCTGTGATGTTCCTACCTGGGGAAACTGTCATAACTTCCCAACACTGTTTAATTTGATGAATGTAGGGGCAGATAAAGAAACTATTACCTTTGATTACACTACCAGAGGGATGTCACTTGATTTAAATACTGTCAGCTAAATTGGATCTCACTGACAAGTGATCAGGGATGTCCAGCAGCTCTGCTAACCTGAAGTCAGACCTTTTTTGTTTGTTGGTTTGTTTGTTTATTTGAGACACAGTCTCACTCAGTTGCCCTGGCTGGAATGCAATTGGGCCATCTCCACTCACTGCAACCTCTACCTCCTGGGTTCAAGCAATTCTGCCTCAGCCTCTCCAGTAGCTTGGATTACAGGCATGCACCACCACACTCAGCTAATTTTTGTGGTTTTCGTAGAGACAGGGTTTCACCATATTGGCCAGGCTGGTCTCGATCTCCTGACTTTAAATAACCTGCCCACCTCAGCATCCCAAAGTGCTGGGATTACAGGCATGAGCCGCTGTGCCTGGCCTAAACTCAGATCTTTTTTGAACAAGAAATGAACCAAAAGGATAGATAAGGTTTTACTAGGGAGTTCCAGGTGGTGAGACAGCAATAGGGGCCTTGATAAACTCTCACATATGCCACATTGAGAGGAGGATGAGCACATGTGTGACAAAGATTGGATTGAGCTGAAGCCACGCATGCATCTCTGGCCAACTGAATGTGACTATATATGCGGAGAAGACGCAAGAGATCCTAGTGGAATCTAATAGCTAGAGTAGACTTGAATGTGGCCTGTGGTTAGAAGGTGCTCCTCTGCCAAATTGCAGATCCATCAGCACAGTGTGGAAGCCTCATTGGCTATGAGCATAGTCTGACTAACCTCCAACTGAATGCTAATGTATGAAGTCACAGTTGCAGAACCTAGGAAGCAGGCTTAAACATAAAAATAAGAAGAAAGCAGCCACACATTGCTGAGAAGACAGAGTTCACAAACAAACAAAACAAAAACAATAGTGCACAAGAGGGGGAATCCAGAGTTGCTTCAATACATTATCTCAAATATCAAGTATTCAACAAAACATTATAAGACATCCAAAGACCCATCCTCAGAAAAAAGAGAATTCAATAGAAATTGTGTCTGACAGTCCTCAGATATTGGATTCAGCAAACAGAGGCTTCAAAGCAAAGCAGCTGTTGCAAAGAAGTTCAAAAAGCTAAAGAAATCCCTATTTAAATAAGCAAAAGAATGGATTATGGCAATGAATCAACAAATAGAAAACCCCAGTAAAGACAGAGGTTATGAAAAGTACCCTTCATCCAGTTTCCCACACATTTTCTTCAAAGAAGAAACACAAATGGCAAATAAGCACCTGAAAAGATGTTCAATATCGATTGATCATTAGGGAAATGTAATGATTCCAAACTATACAAATCAAAACCATGAGATACCACCTCTCACCCACTGGTACAGTTTTTTTGTTTTGTTTCATTTTGTTTTTGAGACAGAGTCTCGCTCTATAGCCCAGGCTGGGGTGCAGTGGCACGATCTCGGCTCACTGCAAGCTCCGACTCCCAGGTTCACGCCATTCTGCCTCAGCCTCCCAAGTAGCACCCGCCACCACGCCCAGCTAATTTTTTTGTATTTTTAGTAGAGCTAGGGTTTTACCATGTTAGCCAGGATGGTCTCCATCTCCTGACCTCGTGATCCACCCGCCTCAGCCTCCCAAAGTGCTGGGATTACAGGCGTGAACCACCACGCCCAGCCTGGGACAGTTATTTTTAAAATGGAAGTCACAAGTACTGATGAGAATTTGGAGAAATTGAAGGCCTTGTACCTTGTTGCTGGCAATGTAAAATGGTGCAGCGGCTATAAAAAACATGGCAATTCTGCAAAAAGCCAAACGAAATTACTATATGACCCAGCAATTCCACTTCTAGGTACATCCTCAAAAGAATTGAAAGTAGAGCCTCAAGCAGATACTTATATAGCCATTTTCACAACAGCATTCAAAATAGTCAAAGCAGGTCGGTTGCGGTGGCTCACGCCTGTAATCCCAGCACACACACACTCCGTCTTGCTCCTCTTCCCTGAATTTATCCCCAGGCCACACTCATCCATGATTCCACATCTTTGTGTCCCTGGGGACTTCTCTCTGGAGCGTATTTTCCATGACTGGCAGAAACCTGCTCCTTCGAGATGCAGCCACTGTCCCCCACTCTGTACCACCTTCTAAGTTCTCCAGGTGGAGTGTTGCCCCTCCCAGGCTCCGGAGTGCAGCAGAGTCAGTCACTGACGTCTGTTCCATCTGCAACATGAATCCTTGAGGGCTGGGCTGTGTCCTGCTGCACCCAGGGAAGGCTGGCAGGCAGGGAGCTGGGATCTGGAGTCACATGGACCAGGGTTCAGATCCTGGGCTTCTCCAGTTATACCCTATGATATCTTGGACAAGTCATCTACCTTATTGTGCTTCAGTTTCCTGGTCTATAAAATGAAAACAGTGGTACCTGCCTTGTAACTTGTTTGTGAGGCTTAAGAAAGATAGTGATTATTTGCAATTGCTAGACATAGGGCTTGGAGCAGGGTAAATGCTCAGCACATATGGGGTCTTCACCACCATCATTGTTCCTGGACTGAACTGAGGCTCGGGCTGCTTGTACTCATGGTCCAGTAACGAGATGCAGATGACCTGGGAAATAAGAGAGTTTATTTCTGTAAACAGGTACAGGGAGAAGGGCAGGGGCAATTCACCAGATCAACTCAAAGTTACAAAGCTTTTCCAGTGCTTATATACCTTCTAAGCTATATGTCTACTTTCTAGTGTGCATTTGTCTAAAGACCCAAGTGATGGATTCCTTGTAATCTACAACTAAGGTGTGGGTCGGCCAGGCACAGTGGCTCACGCCTATAATCCCAGCACTTTGGGAGGCCGAGGTGGGTGGATCACCTGAGGTCAGGAGTTCGAGATCAGCCTGACCAATACGGTGAAACCCCATCTCTACTGAAAATACAAAAATTAGCTAGACGTGGTGGCATGCACCTGTAGTCCTAGCTACTCTGGAGGCTGAGACAGAAGAATTGCTTGAACTCGGGAGGCGGAAGTTGCAGTAAGCCAAGATCACACCACTGCACTGGAGCCTGAGTGACAGAGTGAGACTTTGTCTCAAACAACGACAACAACAACAACAAAAACGTGTGGGTCCTGGAGACCTTTCTCCAGAGCCTCATCTACTTGATCTAGATAGGTGCTGGTACCAGGGCTCATTACCTTTATCTTGTCTCCAGCTAAGGTATGGAGGTCTGGGGAGTTTCTTTAGACCCCCAATAAAACTTGCTTAATCCTAAACGGGTCCTGGTAGGAGAAATGTAAGAATTCCTTCATTGTCTTGACATGTTTCAAAGCCCAGGAGAGGCCCGGGTAAGACTCTTGGAGGGCTTCTGTTACATTCCAGCCATTTTGTAGGAGCACTGGCCCTTTCAGCCTTTAATATCTAACCATTCAGTCAGGGCTGACGCAGTGGTTCTAGAGGCCTGCCTGTTCTACTGTTAGTGAGACCTGGCCTGCCACATCATCATTACTGTGTCGAAACTCCTAGCACAGAGGAGGAGTTTATCGAATGCATGACATTTGGGCCAAAGATCTTTCTTTTTTTTCTTTGAGACAGAGTCTTGCTCTGTCGCCCAGGCTGGAGTGCAGTGGTGCGATCTCAGCTCACTGAAATCTCCACCTCCCAGGTTCAAGTGATTCTCCTGCCTCAGCCTAGCTGGGAATAGTCCCAGAGTAGCTGGGACTACAGGTGTCCACCACCAGCCCAGCTCATTTTTGTATTTTAGTAGAGACAGGGCTTCACCATGTTGGCCAGGCTGCCCTTGAACCCCAGACCTCAGGTGATTCACTCACACCGGCGTCTCAAAGTGCTGGGATTACAGGCGTGAGCCATCATGCCCGACCTGTGCCAAAGATCCTTTGACGTCATACAGCATGAAAGTGTGGAGGCTGCTATGTGACCCACCATGAGGGTGGCCCAAGCCACATACACCTGGCAGGCCATCACCTGTTGGGGAGACGGTTTTGTTCCTCAGCCAGTGAGGAGCAGAGAGGAGACAGGGGAAGGGGCTTACGTGGGTAGGCAGAGCTCTCCAGGGAACAGTGAGGAAGGGGAGGCTGAGCTGCCAGAGTGACCACACACCAAGTTAGGTTTGAGTCTGGGCATGTCTGTGTGTGAGGGCACTGCCAGCCTTTGCCTGGGCCCCTGGGGAGCCTTTGTTTATTTACAAAGGACGAGCAGCTTGGTTGGGTGAACATCACTTCCCGTTTTGTTGCCAGGCCCCAGCTAAGTGGTCCATTTCTCCTAGAGGGAGCCACGGAGCTGTTCCCTGACACCCTTCAAGCCCCTCTCCCTCCCACCTCTGCCGAGGTCGAGGTCGCCTCTGTTATCTTGTGTGTCCCACCTTCCTGGTGGAGGGCGCTTGTGTCCAGGAAGTGGTGCATGGTGAGCCCAGCCTGGTCTGTATCCGCTGAGCCCTGACCCCTAAGGGACCTTGGCTGGTGTCCCTGATATGGGCCCAAAGACTCACTAGGCCTCGTCAAAGCTCTTGCCCTCCTAGAGCTGACCTTCTAGGGGGACAAAAATGTACAAAGGTGAATATGCACACCATACAGTATGCAACAGAGGGAGGGAAATAGAACCAGGGAAGGGAGTCTACAGCCTACAGCCATGCAGGTGTAACCAAAAATAAAATTTGAAGACCCGCCCAACCATCTGAATGAACTTCCTCCTCAGCCAGGGCATTCTAAAATTTAACCTGAAAGACTAACCTGTTCAGGCCATGACAGGAAGTGGGGGTTGGACAGGTCCAGGGTTTACATCAACACAAACCTTAAGTCTGATAAGAAACATGTACAGTCTATTATGTCTAAAGCCTGCTATTTAAAGGTTTCATATGCATGATAAAACCTCAGCCTTTACAACCCCTGATCACAAACCAGATATTCCTTTCTACTGATCATAAATAACTCTTCAACCAATTGCAGTCAGAATATGTTTAAATCTGCCTGTGACCTGGAAGACCCCCCCACCCCTTGCACGCTTCAAGTTGTCCCACCCTTCTAGATGGAACCAATGCAAATCTTACATATATTGATTGATGTATCGCTGTTACTGGAAAGGGGTTCTGACCCAGACCCCAAGAGAGGGTTCCTGGACCTTGTGCAAAAAAGAATTCTGGGTGAGTCCATAGAGTAAAGCGAAAGCAAGTTTATTAGGAAAGTAAAGGAATAAAGAGTGGCTACTCCACAGGCAGAGCAGCGGCATGGACTGCTTGACTAAGGATACTTACAGTCATTTCTTGATTATATGCTAAAGAAGGGGTGGATTATTCATGAGTTTTCTGAGGAAGTGGTGGGCACTCTGCAGAACTGAGGGCTCATCCCCTTGTTAGACCATATAGGGTAACTTCCTGACGTTGCCATGGCATTTGTAAACTGTCATGGCGCTGGTGGGAGTGCCTTTTAGCATGCTAATACATTATAACTAGCACATAATGAGCAGTGAGGATGACTAGAGGTCACTTTTATTGCCATCTTGGTTTTGATGGGTTTTGTCTGGCTTCTTTTTTTTTGAGACAGAGTCTCGTTCTGTCACCCAGGCTGGAGTGCAGTGGCGTGATCTCGGTTCACTGCAAACTCTGCCTCTCGGTTTCAAGCAGTTCTCCTGTCTCAGCCTCCTGAGTAACTGGGATTACAGATGCCCACCACCACTCCCGGCTAATTTTTGTATTTTTTTAGTAGAGACGGGGTTTCACCATGTTGGCCAGGTTGGTCTCAAACTCCTGACCTCAGGTGATCTGCCCGCCTTGGCCTCCCAAAGTGCTGGGATTAAAGGTGTGAGCCACCATGCCCGGCGTTATCTGGCTTCTTTGCTGCAATCTGTTTTATCAGCAAGGTCTTTGTGACCTGTATCTTGTGCTGACCTCCTGTCTCATCCTGTGACTTAGAATGCCTAAGCTCCTGGGAATGCTGCCCAGCAGGTCTCAGCCTTATTTTACTCAGTCCCTATTCAAGATGGAGTTGGCTCTGGCTCAAATGTCTCTGACATTATGTCTCCCAAAAATGTATGAAAGTAAGCTGTACCTCGACCACCCTGGGCACATGTCATCAGGACCTCCTGAGGCTGTGTCATGGATGCATCCTTAACCTTGGCAAAATACACTTTCTGAGTTGATGAAGACTTGTCTCAGACACTTTTTGGTTTACAAGAGCTACACAAGAGGAGAGGGGAAGGAAGAGGTAGGGGAAGAGCCACACTTGAGTGTGCAGGGCCTTGGAGGTAGCTGTGATGATTTGGCTTTGACTCTGCGAGGGTTTCAAGCAGAGTGGGAATGGAACCTGACTTGGGTCTAAGGAAACTCTTGGCTGCCCTGCTGTGAGAGAAGCCTAGGGGAAGGAGGAGCCAAGGAGGCAGTGAGGAGGTGACGGTAATGGTCCAGGTGATAGGGACAGGGAGGGGGTGGAGGGGGGGCAGAGAAATTCCAGGCAGGAAAGGGCGGGTCCCTAGTGAAGCCTTACTATCAAGCTGAAAGGCCTGAAACCCCAGCCCAAAATGAGAACTTATATCTGTTTCCCACTCAAATGTTGCCCTTTCCTAAACCACCCATGGCCCCGCCCTGCCCCATCCTGTGCCTATAAGGACCCCAGGCTCAGCCAGCAGAGAGGAGAAGCAGCTGGATGTCGGGGACTATGACTGGATGTCAGGGACTATGACTGGATGTCGGGGACTATGGCTGGATGTTGGAGAGAATGGCTGGATGTTGGGGACTATGGTTGGATGTCAGGGACTATGGCTGGATGTCGGGGACTATGGCTGGATGTTGGAGAGAAGCGGCTTGACTTCAGAGTGACAGCTTGATGGTGTAACTTTGGAGAAGAGTCTGGCCAGAGACAGACAGACTTGAGGAAAAGAAGGTGGCATCATTTCTACCCCTCAGGGTATTGTGAAGATTGAATGAGAAGATGTATGTCACGTACCTGGTAATGTTGGGGACACAGGCAGAGCTCAGTAAGAAGTGGCTCGTTATCTGCTGCCGGGACCACCCTGCTTCTCTTATGCTTGCCAGCCCCCTATTCCTGCAGCCTTGGGCTGGCCAATTCCTGTGCATCCTCTGCGCCTCCCTCAGGTGTCTTCTCAGGGAAGGCTGTCCTGATCCACTCCACCCCGTCACACACTGCAACTCCCACCCAGAGCTCTCCCTCCGGCCAGAAGGAAGCCCACAAGGGTAGTGACAGACCCTCTGCCCCCAGCACCTAGGAGAGTCCCTACCTGTAACAGAATGTTCCTGAAGCCTTTCCTGGCCTCCCTTCCACCACCACCACCTATCTCCAAGTTCAAAGTGCCATGGTCACTCTCTGCGTGGGACCCCCACGGTCCTTCTCCATCCCTCCTCAGACCTGCCCCATGGGAAGGTGTGGGTGGGGCTGGGGCGGTTGGAGTCAGATCAGGCAGGATCAGGTGCAGGTGTTGCCCTGAGGCTGTGTGACCTTGGGCAAGTCACTGTGGGACATCAGTCCCTCCCTTGTTAAGTACACACTCAAACAAGGCTTGTTCCTTCTTTACACTAGGAGCTGTCCCACTTATTAACAATTTGCCCAGCCCAAGACAGTCCCAGGCAAGCCAGGCCGCTTGGTCATCCTATTCCTACTACAACTGATTAGTTAATTTCACAAGTCAAACTATGACACATTCTCCTCAGACAAACAAAACACTAAAAAGAATCAGGGCTCCTTGAGGAAATAACTGATTTCAGGTCTGGGACATGGAGAGCACAAGATGATCTTGGAACAACTGGCATCAGATATCAAGGAAGTAATAACAATAATAACAAATTACGATGTTTTGAAGACATGGAGCCAGCTTGGAGAGCTCCCACAGGCCAAATCTGCTACCATTTGAGCATCAAAGCAAGTAAGGAAAGTAATGGATTGTAACCCATGGAGTAAAATAAGAATCCATGGATCCACACTGCTAATGAATGAGAGAGAAGGGAATAAATGAGAAGGTATAGCTGCCTCACAGCACAAAGGCAACTCATAAATGGAGAAGGACTGATGGAAATAGAAAAGCAGCCAGTATGGCCGGGCATGGTGGCTCATGCCTGTAATTCCAACACTTTGTGAGGCCCAGGCAGACAGATTACGAGGTCAAGAGATCCAGACCATCCTGGCCAACATGGTGAAACCCTGTCTCTATTAAAAAAAAAAAAAATTACAAAAATTAGCTGGGCATAGTGGCATGCACCTGTAGTCCCAGCTACTTGGGAGGCAGGAGAATCACTTGAATCCGGGAGGCAGAGGTTGCAGTGAGCCGATATTGCGCCAATGCACTCCAGCCTGGGGACAGAGCCAGACTCTCTCTCAAAACAACAACAACAACAACAACAACAAAAACAGCCAGTATGGTAATAATTATTTCAGGCAAGAAGTAGTCTTGAATGCCAAAATTAGTGGGTCAAGGTTTGAGGAGTGATAGGCTATATCTATGGTTGCAAAGTCTTCACTCACGACACTAATTACTAAAGAAAATCCCAGCATCGATCAGAGAGATGCAAATCGACATTATGCGTCTCCCAGCTGTTGCTCTGAAAACTCAGCAACACCTCAGTGAGAGTCCTGCCAGAAACGCATCACCTCATCTCCCCATGAGCATATACCGGTGTGCACTGCACTCCTCAGAAAGGTCAATCAAAGGAGACTCAGGAAACCTGACGACTGAATGCAACTGGATCCTGGCCCAGAAAAATAATACTGAAGCTCTCCAGTATGGTGTTGGGTCCTCGTGCCATTAGAGTGTGGACTGTGCATTAGATAGTGTCAGGACCCTGTGTGCTGTGATTTCTGCTGTTATGGCTTCTAATTTGGTCTTGAGAGTGACCATAAGCCAAGATAGCCACTCTCTAGGAGAACCGAATGGGTGTGGGGGTCTGGTGAGCTACAATGAGGAAGTAAAATGAAAAGGTACAAAACAGAGGAAATTTATTATTGTTAGGTCCCGGAGAGGTTAGGGACGCCTAAGGGAAGCGGACAAGCAGGTGGGGATGGGCAGTGAGAGACGGTGGGAAGGAAGGGACTATGCCTGTGCTAGGGTCCTTGGGAATCATCCTTTAGGATTTCCCTTGGGGGCTGTGAACTGGTTAAAGAAAACACGAGGGAAGGGTGAACTCATTTGCAGTACCCCGATACTGGCCATTAGGTGCTATGGCGGTCAGCAGCTGTGGGGTGTGTTGCGCTATAGGTCAATAAGATAAGGAATAAACGGGCTATCTCACACATCACCATATACGGAGGAGAAGTGTTACCTACGCCAAGGCGAAGGGTACGACTGGCTTTCAAACAACTTAAGTCAGGCCTAAAAATAGATGCGGAGACAACAATTGTATTTACCACGTTTATGACCCTGTATTAATGGAAATGTCTTTATTCCCAAGAAACAGACCTTGAAGGACGGAGGGCAGCGCTGAGGTTCCCGCTGGCCCGTCCTCCTCCCGCCCCCAGACGTCTGCACAGAGCATGCGTCACACCGTCCCCAGGTTTCCAGCAGCAGCCGTTCGCCCGCGCTCTCGGATGCGCTTCTCGCTCGCGGCCTCCTGGGCTCTGTCCGCATTGTACGCCCCAGGGTCGGGAGCCCAGTCCCGCCGCCCGCACCCGCCTCCCCCTGGGGGTTCTCCCGGCAGCCGTCTTGCCACCCCGCGTGGCCGCCGGCTGCCAGAGGCACAGGGGAGCGCGAGGCGCGGCGGCTGAGCAGTGTCCCCGGCTCTGAGTGCTGGGAAGGCCGCGGGGCCGCGCCCACTCGACCGCCGTCCAGGGGACTGCAAGGCACCGGTGCATCCGGCTCTGACGCTGGCGGCGCGCGCCAATCATGGCCGGGGACGGGTGGGCGCGGGGCTGGACGGGCCTTGTAGTCGGTGCGCGAGCGGGACTACTGTCCCCACAGTCCCCTGGGCGACATCGGCGTCAGTGGCTGCGCCCGAGTGCCCGCCCCTCACAGGTCATGGGCCAATCATAGGCGGGGGCCGGGCGGGCGCCGGGCACGATGGATCTTGTAGTCGGAGCGCGGGCTGGACTCCAGCCCCCAGCGGGCCCCGCGCGCCGGAGGGGAGGAGCCGTGCGGCGGCGCGGGCGGGCGGGCGGCCGTCGGGGCAGGGCGGCGGCAGCGGCGGCGGCGGCGGTGGCGGCTGAGGAGGGCCTGGCCTGCGAGAGTCTCGGTGGGAGCCGGCTCGGCCCTCGGCCACCATGTCGGCGCCGTCGGAGGAGGAGGAGTACGCGCGGCTGGTGATGGAGGCGCAGCCCGAGTGGTTGCGCGCCGAGGTGAAGCGGCTGTCCCACGAGCTGGCCGAGACCACGCGTGAGAAGATCCAGGCGGCCGAGTACGGGCTGGCGGTGCTCGAGGAGAAGCACCAGCTCAAGCTGCAGTTCGAGGAGCTCGAGGTGGACTATGAGGCTATCCGCGGCGAGATGGAGCAGCTCAAGGAGGTGAGCCGAGCCGCCCTGCCCCGCGACCCCCGCGCGGCGCCGGGGCCTGTGGGCGTCGTCCCTGGCACCAGGGTGGCCAAGGTCAGCTTGCCAAGCGGGGGCCGGCAGGGGTGGGCGGAGGGGGCACGGGCCCAGAGCCGGGGACCCGGGCAGTATGTGGGAGTGGGTCCGGCCTTGGCTAGCAAGCCGGTGCAGCGTCCGTTGCAGACGCCGCTAATGCAGGGGTCCGGGCGCCCTGTCGCCTCCTGCAGCTGCCCGCCTGCTTCTGTGGGGACCTGGGCGGCCCGGGCGGGGCGAGGCTTCGTAAGGGCTGATGCTCTGCGGTGGTCGCTGTTCCGGGTGTGTCTGAGCGTGGGGTGGGGTTGGGAGGGCAGTGGCTGAGCCGAGAGCTGAGGCCACGGATGCTGGTGACCCGCTGGGAGAGGCCGATGATGGGCCTGGGTCTGAGTGGCTGCGGTTCTGTCACCTTCAGACAAATCACTTCCTCTCTCTGGGCGCAGCTACTTTCGGAGCGTTTCTGCTTGTTTCATGAGTGCCTCTGAGGTGGGGAAAGGTCGTGGACAGCGGCGTAAGTGAGTAGGGGCTCGGGGTTGCACGTGGAGGTTGCCCTTGGCATGGGTCCCCCAGTACCCTTGCCCCAGGCCCAGCGCTCTGTCCTCATTGCGGGGATTTCGCTCCCACCAGCTAGCATGACTTCCCTGGCCCACTTCCTGTCCAGCCCCCCATCTCAGGCCCTTCCCCTAGCTGTGGCTGGCTGTGTTCCTCTTGGACGGAGACCTCAGTGGTCTGTGTCATTCCCACTGTGGGGAGGGGAGGTTAGACCACCAGGCTGGTCGAGGGTCTCCAGGCGGCAGGGCAGCGGGAGACCTGGACAGTCCTTCCCCAGCTTCTCTTCTCCCCTTCCCTGACTCCATAGCGTTGTTGGCAGGAGTTGCTTTCTGGGAGGATACACCAGGGTTTGGATCCAGGCTCTGCTCCTTGCTAGTGATGTGGCTTTGGGTAGAGGCGCTCCCTGAGCCTTAGCTTACCCCCTCTGCAAAATGGGAGTGCAGTACTGCGTACCCAGAAAGGATTGTTGTGAGTGTCATGTATTTGGAAAGGACCGGTGTGGGGTCAGGAGTATAGCCTGGTGGTGTGCTCCCTTCCCCCACTTGACTGTGACCTGGTGAGTCCTTGACTCTTGGTTTCCAGGCTTATCAGCTGGCACCTCTGCTCCGAGTCAGCCCAGACAGGTGCCTAAACCATTTGCAGCCTTCCTTGCCTCCCCCTTGTCTGAGGAGACCAGTATGACCCCCCTCTGTGGAGAGGACAGATTGAATCCAAACAGGTGTTGAAGTCAATGTCTGGGCAGAGCAGGTGCTCAGTTAGTACCAGTCAGTGGCTGACCCTGGGCCAGCAGGAACTGGGTCCTTCCGCATGACCCTCAGGACTCCAGTCTGTTGTCTGTCAACAGGTATTGGCGCCTTCTGCAATCCATGCTGCAGTGGCGCTGGAGCTACAAGAGGGGTGAGATGCGGCCGCTCTTGCAAAAGTCCTCATCTTAGGGTGGGGCGTGTGACAGGGAGGCCGGGGGCTCTGAGAATATGGAGTGGGAGTGGCCTCAGCCGGATTCTGGTCTCCTGTAGTGGGGCTCACCCTCTCCAGCAGGCTGCACTGTCTGTTCGAGCACTTTCCCCTCTGCACACAGAGAAGCAGCCCTCTTCCTCCTACCAAGTGCATCGTGAGCCGCTCCTGGGCAGCCTCGACAGTCCCTGTCTCTGTCCACAGCTTGGGTTTGGCAGTGTCCTCTGTGAGAAGGAATTGTTGCTGACCTAACTTGTCCCCACTTTGATGCCCTTCGTTTGTAGCTCTTTGCTATTCTGACACAAATGTTTTGGCACAGTGAAGAATCTTGGCATTTTCGTGGCATGTATCTGGAGGGTGAGTCCCTAGCAGAATCGGGAAGAGAGTGTATCTGTTTCTGTGGGTGCTCTTTAGGCATCTGCTTGCCTATTGTTTTTTGTCACCACCTGGCTTCCCCATGTACTGGCCACATGGCCTTGGACAAATTACTGCTCTGTTCAGAGCCTAGTTCTCCTTTGTAAGGTGGGATAAGAATGTTTCTGCCCAGAGTCTTTAGCAGAGTCTAGAGGAATGTGCATCAGCATTTCAGTTTCAGTAAATGTTGCCAAAAAGTTTGTACCAGTTCACCCCCCATCAACAGCATGCCTATTCCTCACACCTGTGCCAACACAGGCTCTAGCTAACCTATTTAATTATGGCCAATCATAGTTGAAAATATTAACTCTTTATTAAAAAAAAACCCACAAGATTTAAGGAGACAATAATTGTGGGTTTTTTTCTTCTCCTGTAGAGAGGTGTACCGCCTTAATTCTTTAAAAAACTTTATTTCTTGAACTAAAGTGCATTTAGTTACTAACAGATTGTGCTCCAAATGGAGTTGCTTGTGCTCCTGCCCTGCATTTGTAGCTAACAGGATCGTTGAGGGAAGGATGCTGGCCTGCTGGTCCCAGTGTGTGGGTTTCTCATCAGAGCTGAGGAGGGTCTTGTGGTGAATGGGAGACAGTGCCAGTCCTGTTGCCTTTCTCATGCAGTGGGGGATGTGTCTGTGTCCTGCCGACATCATAGCACGGTGCTGGCTGAGGCCATGAGTGAGGAGGGTGCTCCCTGGTTGATTTTGCCTAATCATTCTGCTAGTGATTTCTGGAGTCTAACTCAATAAGAGCCATATCTGTCCCAGTTCCCACTGCACCCTTTCCCTTCCTCTCCCTGGAATGGTGGGGAAGATAATTAGATGGGCTTTGGTCAGCAACCTGGTGTTCCTGGTCCTGCATGGCCGTGGGACACTTTGCCCTGTGTTCTCAGCTGCAGCTTTAAGAGGACAGGTGGACCGGGCGCGGTGGCTCAAGCCTGTAATCCCAGCACTTTGGGAGGCCGAGACGGGTGGATCACGAGGTCAGGAGATCGAGACCATCCTGGCTAACACGGTGAAACCCCATCTCTACTAAAAAATACAAAAAACTAGCCGGGCGAGGTGGCAGGCGCCTGTAGTCCCAGCTACTCAGGAGGCTGAGGCAGGAGAATGGCGTAAACCCGGGAGGTGGAGCTTGCAGTGAGCTGAGATCCGGCCATTGCACCCCAGCCTGGGCGACAGTGCAAGACTCCGTCTCAAAAAAAAAAAAAAAAAAGAGGACAGGTGTGCTGAGGTGGCAGCTCCTGCTTCCAGGGCACAAGCAGGGACTGTAGCTAGGTGGGCTGAGGCTAGGTGCCCATGTGGTCCTCATGGTCAGGGGAGGATAATGGGGGAGGTCTGGGAACAGTCTTGACTCCACCTGAGCTCAGGCTCAGAGAGGAGGTCTGGACACCCTCACTGCCTTGGTGTGCCACCTCGGTGCCATAGTGCCAAGCTCTGGAGCATCATTGTCCTTGTCTGAGAGGTGCATGTGGGTGGAATTGGGTGTTGGACTGGGCACAGCACCCAACACGCAGCAAGTGATTTGTAGGTCTTCTGCGGACTGAATCTCATGCCTCACTCAGGTCTCTGTCTCCTTGCTGCTGCACCTGCAGCTTCTCCCCGTTCTCGTCCTTGTCCCTGCTCAGTCTCAAGTGGCTTCCATTGCCATCTCCGTGGGGCTGCCCTAAGCATTGTCTCATGCCCCTACAGGCTGGCTTGGGACTGCCGTACCTCTCCTGTGCCCACATTCACCCTTCGTCTTAGAAGTCCCACCTGCCCTTCAAGCTTGGGTGCCTCTAAAGTTCCCCTGCGTGCTGCCTTCTGCACTTGCCGAGCCCTGTTCCCAGTACCTGGGCAGCTGCAGGAAGTGGGGGCAACAGGGGGATTGGCAGAGGATCCTCCAGGAGGTTCCTCTGCAGAGTCACCAGGGGTGAGTCCCAGCCTCCTTGATTGTTTGCTTCCAGAACAGGAAAAGTCCTCGTCTTGGTTAAAGCAAGTGTGGGATTCTCCCATTCCTCTGATAACCCCTGAGAACATCCTTGTGTCCATTTCTGAACAGAAGGCTGTTGGGAGCAGGGAGGCTCTGGGAGACCCAAGGGCCTTTCAGGGGGCTGGGTGGTGGCAGTTGGTATGAAGAAGCCTGGCGTGGGTGGGAGCTGGGGCCCTGTGAATCCTTGCAGCACAGATGGGTCTGACAGTTGGAGCGAGGCAGCTATAGGCATCCAAAGATGATGACCCTGTGGCCACACTGTTGTCACTTAATTGTTGGGCAACTCTCTGCCCCCCGGGCCTCTCTTTCCCACTTTTAGAATGTGGGGCAGGGGATCATGAAGGAATATTTAGGGACCCTTACACTTTTAAAAATGTCTGAAACTCCCACATCGAGCCCTGTTGCTATTTCTTCCTGCAGGGCCTGGCGACTGGGCACTTGTATATCTCAGTCATCCTGGGACCTGGCCAGGGAGTCTGCCCAGCCCTAGGCATGCGGATGGTGTGCTTCAGGCCAGCCCTGCCAGCATGTGGAGGCGTGGACCTGGCACCCTCCACGGGATTCAAGGCAGGCACAGCTGTGATGGAGCAGCTCGTCTTTGGGGACGCCAAGCGAGCATGCTTTGTGGCTTAGCAGGTGGATCCGGAGGAAAGCCAGGCCTAGTACTGGGAGCCTCTGGGCCCCTGGGGCTGCCTGGCACCACCTGAGTAGGACCGACTATATGATGTCTGTCCCTGTGGACTCCATACTGACTCCACAGTGGGAGTCTGGGCCCTGCCTGGTCTCCCAGGAGCTTGCGGCCCTAGATGAGCCGCTGCCTGGGCCATAATGGGTTAATAATGATGCTGCTTACCTTGGCCCAGTGCTCTGTGAGCCCTGAAGGTCGGGGAGGGGTGTCCCTGTGCCCTTGTGTCTGAACATCCTGCCTAGGTCCATATAGGATTCCTGCTAGGTCTCACCTGTCACTTAGGGACCACAGTCCCTTCCTTTGAGGGAGGAGATCAGTTTCTTTGTCAGTTTTGGGCATCCCCCAGTCAGTCGGACCTGCTTCCCCATGCACGTGGACCAGATGAAACTGTCACACACATCGGGGGTAAGAAAGATTTGGTTTCTTCTCAGACAGTACACCAGCTGTTTGAGGTGGTGGTGGCTGGTAGCCAGGGCTGGCCAGGACTATGCAGGCTTTGACAGGTAAAGCATTGGCCCTAGACCCTGTGTTGTCCAGTGTTCAGAGTGTGGCCCCTGAAGCTGAACTCCGGAGCAGGAGAGGGCCCAATGTGGCTGCCTAGCTGCCGCCTTGGGCTCAAACCCTGCTGTCCCAAGCTGGGCTCTGCTCTGCTGTGGGAGGTGGATGGAGAGATGGGGACTGAGTGGCAAGCAGGCACCCCTTGCCACCCTCAGGGCCTCGCAGGCCAGGGTTAGGGTTAGGGTTAGGGTTAGGGTTAGGAGGAAGCCACTGGGGGCCCAGCTTCTTTTGTAGAAGCTACTGTGTTTTAAAAATCATACGTTTGCTTTTTTTTTTTTTTTTTTTTTTTTGAGACGGAGTCTTGCTCTGTAGCCCAGGCTGGAGTGCAGTGGCCGGATCTCAGCTCACTGCAAGCTCCGCCTCCCGGGTTCACGCCATTCTCCAGCCTCAGCCTCCCGAGTAGCTGGGACTACAGGCGCCCGCCACCTCGCCCGGCTATTTTTTGTATTTCTTAGTAGAGACGGGGTTTCACCATGTTAGCCAGGATGGTCTCGATCTCCTGACCTCGTGATCCGCCCATCTCGGCCTCCCAAAGTGCTGGGATTACAGGCTTGAGCCACCGCGCCCGGCCATACGTTTGCTTTAAGAACAGCAGAAAGTGGAGAGAACAGTGTCAATAGGACCTGTGTAGATGGTGCAGGACAAATGTGGGGAGCACTGAGCATTTCTCCCTGCCAGCTCTTCTTCCCTTGTGAGTGTGTGATGTGTACAAGACACCATCAAACAGGGGAAAGACTGTGTATGTCTGTAATAGTTGTTTTTTATTAAAGATAGTTTGTTGCTACTCTGAGATAGAGAAAAGCAGGTTTAATTCAAATGAATAAAGACAGGAAAGTTTCTGTGGATCCAGAGCTTCTGTGGCACTTCTAGCTCATGCTGTTTTGTTATTATATGAAAAAATTGTCATGGTTTGCTTTTTATAGTTGGCTTTTAAATTTATTATTATTATTATTATTATTATTTTTTTTGGTAGAGACAGGGTCTCACTATGTTGCCCAGGCTGGTCTTGAACTCCTGGGCTCGAGCAATTCTCCTGCCTTGGCCTCCCAAAGTGTTGGGATTAGAGATGTGAGCTACCACACCTCATCTATGGTTTGCTTTTTTTTTGAGACGGAGTCTTGCTCTGTTGCCCAGGCTGGAGTACAGTAGCTCAATCTCGGCTCACTGTAACCTCCGCTTCCCGGGTTCAAGTGATTCTCATGCCTCAGCCTCCTGAGTAGCTGGGATTACAGGCGTGTGCCACTACACCTGGCTAATTTTTGTATTTTTAGTAGAGACGGGGTTTCTCCATGTTAGCCAGGCTGGTCTCAAACTCCTGACCTCAGGTGATCTGCCTGCCCCAGCCTCCCAAAGTGCTGGGATTACAGGCGTGAGCCACCGCACCTGGCCATTTACTCGTTATTTATTTATTTATATTATTATTATTATTATTATTATTATTTGAGACAGAGTCTAGCTCTGTTGCCCAGCATGGAGTGCAGTGGTGTGATCTTGGCTCACTGCAAACTCTGCCTCCCGGGTTCAAGCAATTCTCCTGCCTTAGCCTCCCAAGTAGCTGGAATTACAGGCATCCGCTACCGTGCCTGGCTAATTTTTGTATTTTTAGTAGAGACGAGGTTTCACCATGTTGGTCAGGCTGGTCTCAAACTCCTGACCTCAGATGATCCTTTCACTTTGGCCTCCCAAAGTGCTGGGATTACAGGCGTGAGCCACCGCACCTGGCCTTTACTCATTTTTTAAAGCCACCTTCTTTGTTGGACGTTTTAGACATAACCAAAGGTGGAGAGAATAATAGGGTGAGTCCATGTGTGCTCCTGCCCTGCACCTGCAGTTTGCAGTTGTGGCCAGTCTTATTTCTTTACTGCAGTTCATCTTGTGTGGCTGTTTCTGTAAGTATATCCGTTGTTTTGCTAAGAAAATAGAATATTTTCTTTTTTTTTTTTTTTTCCGAGAGGGAGTCTCGCTCTGTCGTCCAGGCTGGAGTGCAGTGGCTGGATCTTGGCTCACTGCAAGCTCCGCCTCCCGGGTTCACACCATTCTCCTGCCTCAGCCTCCCGAGTAGCTGGGACTACAGGCGCCTGCCACCTCACCCGGCTAATTAGAATCTTTTCTTATAAAACTTAACCATTGTTGAATTTTCACACCTAAGAAACTAACAAAAATTCTTTAGTGTCATCTGTTGTCCAGTCAGTGTTTGGACTTCCCCAGTTTGGCTCATAAATTTCATTTTACAGTTGCTTTGTTTGCTTCAGAAGCCAGGCAGGATCTGCAGGTTGCATTTGGTTGAAGGCCTTGTCATTTTTTTTGTTTGTCTGGAGACAGCCTTGCTGTCGCCTGGGCTGGAGTGCAGTGGCGTGATCTCGGCTCACTGCGATCTCTGCCTCCTGAGTTCACGCAATTCTCCTACCTCAGCCTCCCAAATAGTTGGGACTATAGGCGCACGCTGCCACACTCAGCTAATTTTTTGTATTTTAGTAGAGATGGGGTTTTACCATGTTGCCCAGGCTGGTCTCGAACTCCTGAGTTCAGGCAGTCAGTCCACCTCTGCCCAGCAAGCTGCTAGGATTACAGGCCTTGTCGCTTTAAAGACAGCGCCATGTGTGGCCTGTCCTGTCCCCTTTCATACTGTGCTGGCATTAGCCCCCGCTATTCTATTCTCATGCTGTGGAGGGTGCCGGTAGGCGGAGATTCCCACTTTATCTGTCCCTGCCATACACTTTACCCTTGTCTTTCTCTTTTATTTACAGACGTATGTGTCTTTAAGCCATTGAACATGTATAAAAGTGTGCTGCCGGCTGGACGCGGTGGCTCACGCCTTTAATCCCAGCACTTTGGGAGGCTGAGGTGGGCGGATCATGAGGTCGGGAGATCGAGACCATCCTGGCTAAAACGGTGAAACCCCATCTCTACTAAAAATACAAAAAAATTTGCTGGGCATGGTGGCGGGTACCTGTAGTCCCAGCTACTCGGGAGACTGAGTCAGGAGAATGGCGAGAACCCAGAAGGCGGAGCCTGTGGTGAGCCAAGATCGTACCACTGTACTCCAGCCTGGGCAACAGAGCGAGACTCCGTCTCAAAAAATAAAATAAAAACTGTGCTGCCTTTTAATCATTATTTTTAAAAAATGAACTACTTAGAAAATTTTTAGTTTTATAGAAAAATTTCTTTTTTTTTGGTTTTCTTTTTGGTTGGTTTTTGAGACGGAGCCTCGCTCTGTCGCCCAGGCTGGAGTGCAGTGGCCGGATCTCAGCTCACTGCAAGCTCCGCCTCCCGGGTTTACGCCATTCTCCTGCCTCAGCCTCCCGAGTAGCTGGGACTACAGGCGCCTGCCAACTCACCTGGCTAGTTTTTTGTATTTTTTAGTAGAGACGGGGTTTCACCGTGTTAGCCAGGATGGTCTCGATCTCCTGACCTCGTGATCCACCCGTCTCGGCCTCCCAAAGTGCTGGGATTACAGAAAAATTTCGAAAATAGTACAGAGTTCCTGTATACCCCACACCCAACTGCCCCCTTATTATTATAACATTGTATATTAGTGTGATATATTTGTTACAATGGATGAACCCATATCACGGCATTATTATGAATACTTTATTCAGATTGCCTTGGTTTTTACCTGATGTCCTTCTTCTGTCACAAGTATTGTCTCGGATATCACATTACATGTAGTTGTCGTGTCTCCTTGGGCTCCAGTTGACTGACAGTTTCTCAGACCTTCCCTGTTTTTGATGACCTTGACAGTTTTCAGGAAGATTGGTCAGGTGTTTAGTAGCGTGTTTTTCCCTCGGAATTTGTCTGATGTTTTTTCTCGTGGTTGGATTGGGATTATGGGTTTGGGGGAAGAAGATCACAGAAGTAAATGCCCTTCTCATCACATATCAAGAGTGTGTATTGTCAACATGACCTGTCACTGCTGCTGTTGACCTTGATCACTTGACCGCCACTGTAAAGTTATTCTTTCTCTTCCTGTCCCTGCTGTATTCTTGGGAAGGAAATCACTGTGCATAGCCCACACTTGAGTAGGGAGTTTGCTCCACCTCTTTGAGGGCAGGGTGATATCTACATAAATTATTTGCAATTTTTTTTGCGTGGGAGACTTTTACCTCCCTCCCACTCTTGTTTATTTTATCAATGTAGACTCATGAAAGTTTATTTTATTTATTTTTTGTGAGACAGAGTCTCACTCTGTCGCCCAGGCTGGAGTGCAGTAGTGTGATCGTGACTCACTGCAGCTTTTGTCCTCCTGGGCTCAAGTGATCTTTCCACCTCAGTCTCCCCAACAGCCAAGACTATAGGCATATACTACCGCCCCCAGCTGATTTTTTAATTTTTTTAGTAGGTACAGGGTCTCACTATGTTGCCCAGACTCGTCTTCAACTCCTTGGCTCATGTACTTCTCCTCTCTTGGCCTTCCAAAGTGCTGGGATTGCAGGCATGAGCCACTGTGCCCAGCCCATAAAAGTTTATTTTGTTCTTTGGGTTATAATCCAACATTACCTCATTTTGTTGCTCAAGTTGCTCCAGCTTTGGCTCTTGAGAGCTCTTTCAGATGTCTTAGACCCCCTTTAATATACCACATCGTGGTGCTTCTTTTTTTTTTTTTTTTTTTTTTAAGTGCTTCCTTTCTTTCTGGCACTACAAGATGTTGCAGACTTATCTGCTTCCTGCCTCAGTCCTAGAATCAGCTATTTACCCCAAGAAGCCCTGGTTTCTTTAGTTGAGAAAGATGTTAGAAACCAAGATCTGGTTGCTAGGTGTGCTCATTGCTATTAGGGTGTCTTTGATTTAAGGCCTATCAGCTACAGAACAAGGAAATTGTTTTGAAAATGCAGTTAGTGGCCAGGTGCAGTGATTCATGCCTGTAATCCCAGCACTTTGGGAGGCCAAGGCGGGCGGATCACCTGAGGTCAGGAGTTCGAGACCAGCCTGACCAACATGGCGAAACCTCGTCTCTACTAAAAATACAAAAATTAGCTGGGTGTGGTGGTGGGCCCCTTTAATCCCAGCTACCCGGAAGGCTGAGGCAGGAGAATCACTTCAACCCAGGAGACGGAGGTTGCAGTGAGCCGAGATCGCATCATTACACTCCAGCCTGGGCAACAGGAGCAAAACTCCATCTCAAAAGAAAAAAAATGCAGTTAGTGTATACTAACACCATGTATATACACATGTCAGTAAATATACCTGTATGTATATTTAGTTAACCATGAGTCCATGCTGATGTAATGAACTCTAATCCATTACCACATGGATCGTTCTTACCATCTTCCCTTGCTTATCTGTAACCTCCCACTCCCAACAGTGAGACACCTGGCTCCCACCATCCACCATCCAGTAACTTAATTGTTTCATTCCAGTTCACATGTACAGCGGTAACAGAACTGTTAACCTGGGTCCCCATGGGAAACAATTTTATCAACTACAGTGCTTTTATATACTTCTTTTGCCTTTAGTCTTATAGACTCTACTTATTTCCAAAGTTACTTAAGTTAGGGCTGGGCTCAGTGGCTCACACCTGTAATCCCAGCACTTTGGGAGGCCAAAGAGGACCAATTGCCTGAGATCAGGGGTTCAAGACCAGCCTGGTCAACATGGCGAAAACCTGTCTCTACTAAAAATGCAAAAATTGGGCGTCTGCAGTCCCAGTTACCTGGGGGAGGCTGAGGCAGGAGAATCGCTTGAACCCAGGAAGCCGAGGTTGCAGTGAGCCGAGATTGCCCCACTGCACTCCAACCTGGAAGACAGAGACTTGTCTCAAAAAAAAAAAAAAAAAAAAAAAAACCAAAACAACCACGTGGCCAACATGGTGAAACCCTGTCTACTAAAAAAAACCAAAAATTAGCCAGGCTTGGTGGTGTGTGCCTGTAGTCCCACCTACTTGGGAGGCTGAGGCAGGAGAATTGCTTGAACCCAAGAGGCAGAGGTTGCAGTGAGCTGAGATCTCGGCACTGCACTCCAGGCTGGTTGACAGAGCGAGACTCTGTTTCAAAAAAACAAATTAAGAAAAAAAAGAGTTGCTTAAGTTAGTGCTTTATTCTCCCATCCCCTTCAGTGAGGTTGTTTGATACATTTGTAATACAATTAGATTATTTTGTTACATTCTACATTCCAGTCCAGGATCCCTTGATCTCCCAAATGATTTTGTAAAACAATTCACGTACTAATATATTAAGGTTCACTGTTTGTTTTTATAAATACAGTGGCGTTTATCTACCATTACAGGATCATACAGAACAGTTTTACTGCCTTAAAAAAAAAAAAAACAACCCTATGCTTCACCTGTTTAAATCCACCCCCATCAACCTCTGGCAACCACTGATCTTCTTAACACATCATATGGTTTTGCCTTTTCCAGAATGTCACGTAATTGGAATTATACTGTATGTGGCCCTTTTCAGACTGGCTTCTTTCACTTAGCATTATGCACTTAAGATTTATCCATGTTTTTTTGTGGCTTGACTGCTCTTTTTTTCTTCTTAAGTCATAATAATATTATATGGGTGAACCACAGTATATCTGTTCACCTACGGAAAGACATCTTAGTTGCTTCTGCTTTTTGGCAAATATGAATAAAGCTGCTTTAAACATTCACGTACAAGTTCTAGTGTAGACCTAAGTTTTCAAACCATTTGGGTAAATACCTGAAGAGTCTGATCGCTGGATTTTATGATAAGACTGTATTTAGCTTTATGAGAAACTGCTAGACTCTTCCAAATGTGAATACCATTTTCTGTTTCCGCCAGCACTGAACAAGAGTTCCCTCTCCTCAGGCTGCACCCTCATAGTTCGTCCTGTGGTGGGAAGAACTCTGGGGATTGCAAGGAGATTGCAAGGCGTAAGATTCTCCTGCCACTTGCTGATTGTGAACCTTGCTGGCGTCTCTTTCTAAAACAGTACTAATAAGGTGAAGAAGTGTGATGAGGGTTAGAGATGAAGTGAGGAGAAAACCCAGGCTACAGCCATGCTCTCCTGTGGTTTTCAACCCAGCCTGGCCCAGGCTGCTGTGCCCACTGTGCCATCCGCCCCTCACTTGGAACAGATGTGGTCTGGACAGCTGCCTGGCAGGGCCCGCAAGCTGTCCCCTCCTGCCCTGACTACAAGCTGTTGAATGGAGATTTGTGTCAGGGCAGCCAGCTGCCATGGAAGATGAGGGCTGGTCCCCAGGCCCCAGGACTGGCTTCTGTGTCCTTGGGCGGGGGAGCCAGGGTCTGTGGGGACCTTTGCCAGCCCTGGGCGCAGCTGGCCAGAAGCCTGTCTGCTGACACTGGGGCAATTAGGGTGTAATCTTCTCTAAATGGCACCCAATTCTGGCTAAATCCCTCCTGCCCAGGGATGAATTCCCAGTTTTCTAAAAGCAGCTTAGCATTTGGACATTGCCCAGGGCAGCTGGGGTTCGCGGTTGGCGATGGGATGGCTGCTTCCGATTGATGTGGGCCTTACAGAGGAGGGGCCGTGGGTAGGCAGAGGCTAGTGACAAGCACCACAGTCCTACAGTGTTCCCTGTGTGGGTGCCTCTCAGCCCTCAGTCCTAGCGATCCCCACATCCACAAGTGTAAGTACTCCTTGAGGAAATGCAGTTCCAAAGCCACACAGTGGGAAGGGTGGGCCAGCACCCCTCAGCCTCCTGTGGTGTGAGGGACAGATGGGTCTGCAGAGGGGCTTGGGCCTGGGCTGGTCCTGCGGTGCCCAGCCTGATGGATATAGGCTGGCAGCGGTGGGTGGGTGCTGTCTCCTGGCCTGGAGGCCCCACTCTCTCTTCCTGACCTGGACCCCAGTCCCCAAGAGGCACCACCCTCTCTTTTTTTTTTTTTTTTTTTTTTTTTTTTTTGAGACGGAGTCTTGCTCTGTCACCCAGGCTGGAGTGCAGTGGCCGGATCTCAGCTCACTGCAAGCTCCGCCTCCCGGGTTCACGCCATTCTCCTGCCTCAGCCTCCGGAGTAGCTGGGACTACAGGCGCCCGCCACCTCACCCGGCTAGTTTTTTGTATTTTTTAGTAGAGACGGGGTTTCACCGTGTTAGCCAGGATGGTCTCGATCTCCTGACCTCGTGATCCGCCCGTCTCGGCCTCCCAAAGTGCTGGGATTACAGGCTTGAGCCACCGCGCCCGGCCACCACCACCCTCTCTTGTAGGGACTCCTGCATCTTTCCCAGGCTCCTGCTTGAGTGCTCCTGGGCCTCCTTCCTCCTCCCTGTCTACCTGCCAGGTGAGGCTGTCTGAGTTCCTCAGGGACCACCTCTACCTCCTGCCCCCCTTCCTGTTACCCCCTTCCCCCCTCCGTGTACCACTTCCTTTGGGAACCACCCTGCTGCAAAGAAGAAAAATGGATTTTGGAGTAAGAAACCTTATGGTGCCACTCAGATGAATCATCTCACCTTGTTGATCCTCTCAGTTTGTTCACCCGTGAAAGGGAGCGATAAAGGTTTTTACTTTGCAGGGCTTGTGTGAAGACACATGATTCACACTCACCTCTGTCCGCTCCTGGGGGCCCTGGACCCCACATCCTTTGTTGCCTGTGTCTGCTTAGGGAAGTACCTTTTGAGTAAAGAGAGGAGGAAGTTGGTTTGGTGATGGTGGTGGGGTTTCCTGGAGCATCCTCACCCAGCTGGGGGTGGGTGGGAAGAGCTGGCTGAGGGGGTGGTGAGGTGGGGTCTCCCACATAACACCCATGGGATCCCATTGGGTGGGTCGTTGGGTCTGTGAGGGACCCAGGTAGTCAACAGGTCTATTTCTGGCTTCTTAGCTGACTTGGGTTCCAGTAGAAGCATGTGGAGCTGGCTAGTTTGCTTGCACCCCAGGGTCACTGGGGGACTTTCAAAAATTCTAAAGCTCAGGGGCCACACTCAGACCTATGAAATCAGTCTCAGGAGTGTTTATACTTCCAGAATGATCGCAGGGGAAAGATGCGTGTGGGAGCACCATCCTGTCATTGCAGTTTACACCCGGGAGTCTGAATCCTCCCTGCTCTGCATGTCGTGTGTGATTCAGCCCTGGAGGGGGTACAGCCCCTCAAGTGGAGAACTTGGGGTGCCTCCCTGACCCTCTCTGGAGTGTGCATGAGCAAAGGGAAGACCCAGGGCAGGGGCGAGCCTGGGAGCCATTCTTGTCGCTGAGTCCCTGGGGTGTGTCCCCTCCACTGGCTGGAGAGAGAGGGGTCAAAGAGGAGATGCCCCAGAAGAACCTCCAAGGCCTGCCCACCCTGTACCCCTGGAATTCCCTGCAGTCCTTGCCTCACTGAGCCACATCCAGCGCCTCTCTGCACTCTCAGCACGCTAGCATCTGGCTATTCCCTGGACCTGCCATGCTGTCTACCCTCTTCTGGTGTGGGGCCTGTCACCTCCCAGCTATGTCCATAGGTCCCCCTGTCTGTCCTTCATTCATGCCACAGATGCTTCCTGAGCCTTGCCACTTGCTGGGCATGGGCTCCTCACTCCGCTCCTGTACTCGCTAAGGAGGTGCAGATGTGTGGTAGACGTGGGTGTCCACCTGTCCACAAGGACAGGCCTGAACCCTTCCTGTGTGAGAAGCCTTGCCCCACCCACACTGTGTGTGTATCTGGATGGTTGGCCCTGCCTCCTGCCTGACCTATTTCTCAGCATCTGCGAGCTAAAGTGATGGGGGTGCTGGCTGAAGCGAGGGTAGTGTTGGGCTGGGGGGAATTCTGCTGTCCTGGGACAGCTGCTGGACTTTTCCATCCTGCCCAGTGGGTCTGGCCCTCCCTGCTGACTCCCTGCTGACCCCACTGTCCTGAGCCATGCCCCTGGAGCTGTTTCATGTGTGGCTATGAAAGAGTTGGAGGTCAGGACCTCACCCAGGAGCCTGGTGGGGACTTTGGAAGACAGCATACCAGCATGCAGACCCACTTCCCAGCGTAGCCAGGGGCCTGGGCAAAGGGCTTCTCCACAGAGCTGCCCAGCCTCCCGCACTAGGCCAAGATGCCAGGGGTCAGCACCTAGGAGGGGTCAGGCCTGAGGCTGCTGTTGGTGGTGGGGCAGGTGGTGGACAAGTCCATTCACTCTCTTGGCCCCCAGCGACATACTGGCTCTGAGATTTGGCCTACTGGGGACCCACCAGGGAAGTCATCCAGAAGGTCTGTCTGTGTGGGAGCTTGGCAGTACCACCAAACTGGTGGCCTTTCTCCAGAAGCTGCTGGGAGACCCCCGTCACCTACCTTCCACGTTGGTGTGGTTCACTGTGAGACAGGGCTGAGCCCCATTTTAGTCCAGGCTGCATTTTTTAGGGTGGCCTTTGACCTCAACAGGCAGACATTTCCAGAGCAGCTCTGGCTGCTGACTAGATGATTGTTTTGTGCAGCTCTCAGTTTTAAATTGAGGTATGATTTGCCTGTAAGACCACATGCGGTTGTGCAGTTGCGTGCTCATGTGTGGCTGCCCCATGGTGCAGGTTACCCTGAAGTGCTCAGACCCTTCCTGTCCACCCAGTAGTGCACTGCCTGCCTTCTACAGCGATTAGCTTTCTTCGTAGTTGGTGTATGGCCCTTTGGGTCTGGCTTCTCTAAGAGCCATCATGACGGTTACTTGCATGAGGAGTGAGTTTTCCGGCTGCTGAGCATCATCCACTGTGTCATCGCACCAGAGTTACTGCCTTCCACCTATTGTTGGGCGCTGGGCGTTGTGAATGCACCATACTTGGTGTGGACATGTGGCATGTGCTTCCCTATTTCTTTGGAGACCATGCGGTGTCTCACTTTATCACCCAGGCTGGAGTGCAGTGGCGTGATCTTGGCTCACTGCAACCTCCGCCTCCCGGGTTCACACCATTCTCCCTGCCTCAGCCTCCCGAGTGGTTGGAATCACAGGCGCCCGCCACCACACCCAGCTAATTTTTGTATTATTTAGTAGAGACAGGGTTTTGCCATGTTGGCCAGGCTGGTCTTAAACTCCTGACCTCAAGTGATCTGCCCACCTCGGCCTCCCAAAGTGCTGGGATTACAGGCGTGAGCCATCACACCTGGCCAGTGCTTCCATCTTTCTTGGGTGGTACCTGCAGCAAGCCCCTCTCCCCTCTGTGTTCACATGTCAACACATCCCAGCAGGAAGGCTAGTCCTTTTACTCATGCTTTGCTACCTCAGGTAACCTGCTTCTAGGGAGGGAGGGACTGTGTGTCAGGAAGGAAATGATCTCCATAAATTGTGGGAGGTGGGGCCCAGGGACCACTATGACTGGCTTCAGCCAGATCTCAAGTGTTAGGCAGTCCCCACAGTGAGCCCAAGCTTTCTAGGTTCCAGGCCAAGACCAGGAAGGACTGAGTCCCAGATATTCATGCACCTAGGAATGGGAGTTTCCAGTTCTCCAGGTGATTCTGAGGAGCAAGCAGGGTTGGGGAACTGATCAGACGGTTGAGCACCGTGGGCCGGGGTCCAGGCCCAGGCCCAGCCACTTCTGGATTATCAGCCTTCTCTTTCTTGCTTTCTCTTCAGACCCTCTTGGGGAACCGTTTATGGAGATGTGTGTTCTCAGAGTTCAGTTTCTCACTTGTGAGAGGAGCTAATACCTCCTGTGAGAGAAGCTAATGAGCTTACGTTGGTACAAACTGTGAAGTGCAGTGGTGCCTTGGGGTTATTGCCCTCCTCCCCTGGGCACCCAGAGTCCTCTTGTCTGTTAACAACTGTGTTGTCCTCTGTCTTCCTCCCTCTGGGCCCACATCAGAGCTGGAGGGGTGCTGACGGCAGCCCAAGGCTGGGAAGACATCTGGACAGAGCAGGGCCAGTGAAGATGCCTCAGGACAGGGGACCCCCCCCTCCCCTGTCCCCACCCTTAGTTAGGTGGATCCCCTTCTCCCATCGCCACACTGCCTCTACCCTGTCTTGGATCTGGGTCATTACTGGGCTGAACAGTAGGCAGAGGTTCTAGCTCATCTCACATCCATCTCCCAACTATACCTCCCTCCTGGCCCTGGAGCCCTCCATCCCCCATCCCAGTGTGCCCTGTGACTCTGTTTCTGCTGGTGTTTATAGCTGCTGTAAGTTGTTTTCCCAAATTGCTAGCAAGGCTGTACATCTGTTTGTGCGGTGATCTGAAGCATCTGGCCCTGTGTAAATCTGAAGTCCATTTCTTGCTACCATTTCCTGACCTGATCCTTTGTTCTTGTATCAGGTTTTTGCTGAAGTTCATTTGTGAAAATTTGATCTTTCGTCTTGTTTCTGTTACTCTCTATTTCATGAATAACAAGTAATTTAACTCCCTGTGATATGTTTGGTTTGGGGTTTTATTAATCTTTTAAACTAGAATTACATACAGTAAAATGTATAGATTTTAAGTGCACGTGTGTATGTTGGCAAATACATCATCCCTTGGGTACATTTGACATTCTGCAGCTTTTCTTTTTCTTTTTTTGCTTTTGATATGGAGTCTTGCTCTGTCACCCACGCTGGAGTGCAGTGGCGCAATCTCGGTTCACTGCAAGCTTCACCACCTGGGTTCAGGCTATTGTCCTGCCTCAGCCTCCTGAGTAGCTGGGACTGCAGGCACCCGCCACCATGCCCGGCTAATTTTTTGTATTTTTTTTGTAGAGACGGGGTTTCACTGTGTTAGCCAGGATGGTCTCGATCTCCTGACCTTGTGATCTGTCCGCCTTGGCCTCCCAGAGTGCTGGGATTACAGGCGTGAGCCACCGCGCCCGGCATCTTTTCTTTTTAATGCCCAGTAGTAATAGTAGCTAAGGCCCTGAGCTCATCTCTCGAGTGCTATGTATTCGGATAGCGTTTCAGATACTGTGTGCTTATTGCTGGGTTGCTTCAGGATTTTTTTTAATAGGTTGATTCTATTTCAGTATTGTATTTTAGAGATCATTTTGTTTCTCCTTTTTTTAAATCAAGATATAATTTATTTTGAAACCCTATTCATAATGCTTTTGATAGTTTTCATATTTCACTAATTTTTAATAAAAAACATTTACTGGAGCGTAAGGTAAATATGGAAACTATAAAAATCATAATTGTATAGTTTGACAAATTATCAAAGGAAGTGCACCCATGTAGCTACCAGCAGATCAAGAAGTTGCATGTTATCAGCTTCCCAGAGCTGCTCTCTGAGCCCTGTCAAGGTGTGATCATTCTGGCTTTTGACAGCAGAGATGATATCTCGCCTGGTTTGGACATCTGATAGAGGGAGCTGCACTGTACTTTCTTGTGTGTTCCCTCGGTATTGTGAGACTGATCCTCATTGCTGCTTGTATTTGTAGGTTATTGGCACTCATTGCTGCATGGGATTCGTTTGTGTGGACATACCACACCTTCCTCACCCACTGTCAGGTGGACCGGCCTTAGGGTTGTTTTCAGCTTGGGGCTGTCAGACACTCATGGGGTGGCTGATGCCTGTTTCTGCTGGATGGACTGGCTAGGGTGACACAGGGCAGGCTTTCTTCTAGAGGAGCACAGAAGTGTGTGGCAAGCCCCTGTCCTCTCCATCCTCACCGCAGGCACGTGATGTGTTATTAATTTACATACTAGCCATTCTGATCAGCATGTCACAGTAGCTCTTTCTGGTGGTAAGTTGCATTCCCCATGTACCTTTTCCTGTGTTTACTGGCTGTTTGGAGAGCCTCTTTTGTAAAGAGCCTCTTTAAGACCTTCTTCCAGTGTTCTTATTGGGTGTCTGCCTTTTTCTTATGTATGTTTGGGAGCTCTTTATATATTCAGGATATGAAGCCCTTTGCCATCAGGCAGTAGTTCTGACCCAGTGGTGCAGCAGAAAGACCCAGCATGGAGCAGGCAGAGATGGCTGTCTTCCATCTGTGTCTCTGCCCTGTCACAACCTTGGCCTCTTGGAGCCTTAGTTTCTTCCTCCAAAAAATGGGAACACGGATTCTCCTGAGAACTTTGAGATAGGCATTAAGTGAAATAATATATTTAAGGAGACTTACAGAGTGGTGGCTATTGTTGTTACTAATACTTTTTTTAATAAAATGGAAAGAGGCTGAGCACGGTGTCTTGTGCCTATAATCCCAACACTTCTGGAGGCCAAAGTAGGAGGTTCACTTGAGCCCGGGAGTTCAAGACTAGCATGGGCAACATAGTGAGACCCCATCTCGAAAAAAAAAGCTGGCATGGTGGCACGTGCCTGTGGTTCCAGCCACTCAGGAGGCTGAGGCAGAAGGATTGCTTGGGCCCAGGAGGTCAAGGCTGAAGGGAGCTATGATCTCACCACTACACTCCAGTCTGGGTGACAGAGCGAGACCCTGTCTTCCAAAGAAAGAAAATAGGAAGAGCTCTCATACCCACTGGGATGGTTGTGACCAAAAAATAGACAGTAAGAAGTCCTGGAGAGGATGTGGCAAAATTGGAATCCCCCTGTGTTGCTAGTGGGAACATAAAATGGGATAGCCCTTGTGGAAAATTTGGCAGTTCCTCAAAAAAAGTTAGAGATACCACATGACCTAGCGGTTCCACTCATAATAGCCTAAAAGTGGAAACAACCCAAGTGTCCATCAAATGATGAATGGATAAACAAATGTGATCTGTTCATACAATGGAATATTATTTGACCATGAAAGGGAAGGGAATTCTCATACATACTACAACATGGGCGAACCTTGAAAACATTGTGCTAAGTGGAGAGGCCAGTCACAAAGGACTGAAATGTCCAGAATAGACACATTAATAGAGATGGAAGATAGATTGGTTTTCAGGATGGCAGTGGGGAGAGCTGAAGAGTGATGCTAATGGGGACAGGGTTTCTTTGGAGGGTGATAGAAATGTGGAATTAATGGTGATGTTCACTCAACTCTGTGAATGTACTAAAAACCACTGAAAACCACTTTAAAAGGGTGGATATTATGACGTGATTTTAACATTTTTAAATGGAGGTAAGCAGGAGAGTCTTTTTGCTTGCTAAATCTTTGAGGTAAATTTCACTATTATTCTGAAGTAATCCCCAGAAGATTTGAGGCAGCTTCCTTCCAGGTCTGTAGCTGTGGTATCCATATCACATGAATCTACATGACAACTCGAGGAATCTTACCTTCAGCTTACCCTCTGTCTTTCTCATTAGTATTTTTATAATTTTCTTTGGATAAATCTCATGTTTCTAGTTAAGTTAATATCTGGGGGTTAATTTTTTAGGTCAAAATTATAAATGTAATTGCTCTTCTTTTGCATACATAACTCAACAGTTTAATTTGGGAGGGTTTTGTGGGTATCTTGGTGTATTTGAGATCTCTGACCTTTTTGAGGACATAGATGACATTTTTAATTCCTTTTAAAATATGAGTTTGTGGCAGAAATATTGGTAGTTTGCCTTCAGTCTATCTATATGGTTTACTTACTTGTTGGCCTATCTTGTTTCATAGCAGATGCTGAATATAGATTTTTAAAATTGAATTGGTTTACCCTGGTTTTATGTTCTTGGGCAAGGTCTTCTGATCACAGTAACTCTTAAGGTAAATTGTTACTTCTGTTTGCTAAGATTTTGTCAGTTTTTTGCATCCGTGTTGGGCATGGAGTTGGTCCATGAGTCCCTGCCCATTGGAAGGGAAGATCTGTTGAAACTAGCAGGTAAGTTCATGGCATACTTGTTGAACATTCCTGTTGAGTTTGTAATGTCTTTTCTTCTGCCTTAGAGAGGACATTACAAACTCAGCAAACTCAACGGGTATGTTCAACAGATACATCAAGAACTGATAAGGCATGTCTTTCTGTTTTCCTTTCTCATTATTTGTTTGAGTGAATATGGATGTGGACAGGGACACTTTAGGCCGAGGTCAGAGCTCAAGACCTGCTGTGCTACACAGCACCCAGACTCCCTCCTGGGCACGCACTCCCTGTGTCAGTTCTCCCCCGTGAGGCAGGCCTGCTGGTGCCGATGCCCATCTTGCCAATGGCTGTGGGGTGGAACCAGCGATGTGGTAGCTCAGTCCTCACGTTGCCTGTGGGGACTGGACAGGTTGGTAAGTGTTCAGTTCCCTGATTTAGGGATATGTACTTTGCACAGACTTACCAACCTGAATACAGTCACTAGCGGGTTAAAAAAATACATGAACATGGTTGCTTCGCTTTTTCTTTTGTTTCTGGGTTTTTGTTGTATCACTTCCCCTTTGTGAGACTTCTGCTTGTTACTTGATTCAGTTTCTGCAATCCCAGTCTAGAGAGACTGTTTCTTTTTATCATTATTTATTTTTAGTGCAATCCCCCACAACCCCCAGCACAGTACTGCTTTGGCCGTGATTCTGAAGTTTTCATATGATTTGTTTCTATTTTTTGTTTATTTGGTTTCCTGTTGTTTTGTTCTGTATACCCTCTCTAATACAGATATATTTAAGAGATCATTTTTCAATTTTCACGTTTGAGTGTATGCTAACTTTTTACAGCATATATTTTTTAGAACAGTTTCAGATTTACAGAAAACTTACATGAAATACCGTCTTTTATTTGTTTTCCTGTGGTGCACCTACACGTAAATGGAATTTCTTCCTTTTTTAGATTGCTCTGATGTCATTCTGTATCCTCTTGTGGTATCATTTCCTTATGCCCTGAGTCCTGGTGTCTGTGCCAGTTCTGATTTGCTGGCTGTTGCAGAGCCTGGATCTCTCCCTCTGCGTGGTTGACATTTTGATGTATTTTGTACTAGGCTGTTTGGGTCACGATAGGTTTGATTAATCTATGAGAGAGTTTAATGTCATAATGCTATAAATTCTTTTTTTTTTTTTTTTGAGGCGGAATCTCACTCTGTCGCCCAGGCTGGAGTGCAGTGGCATGATCTCAGCTCACTTCAAGCTCCGCCTCCCGGGTTCAGGCCGTTCTCCTGCCTCAGCCTCCCAAGTAGCTGGGACTACAGGCACCCGCCACCACACCCAGCTAATTTTTTTGTATTTTTTTATTAGAGATGGAGTTTCACCGTGTTAGCCAGGATGGTCTCGATCTCCTGACCTCGTGATCGGGCCTCAGCCTCCCAAAGTGCTGGATTACAGGCGTGAGCCAGTGTGCCTGGCCTAAATTCTTTATCTCATAATAATATTGTTGAGCTTGTGTTTATGTCAGCTTGATAGGCCTGAGCACCCTCATGACTGTAATAAGGCTTGATGCCACTTGGACTCCTGTGGAGTCCTGGCTCTGCGGGACAGGACTCTGAACAGCACATGCAGAGCTGCCCAGAGTGGAGCAAGGTGTATAGACACAAGCGTCTGAGGCCTCCAGGTCTTCTCATGTCCTGCAGACCACCCCAGCTCCTTTTAAGGCCTTGGAAACACCTGATTTCCCTTTGACCCCCTCAGGTGTTGAAGCCCTGTGGCTTGCTGTGGCAGTTTTTGGGGGGCAAGTTCATCATTTGATAGTATTTACTGACTGCATGATTGTGAAGGAGGTGGGTACTGGACTTGAACTGCTGTTTCCTGGCTTTGCAGATTTCTTTGCCTCTTCCCCCTCACAAGGAGTAAAACCGTGGTCGGGGGTCGGGTCTTCCTCCAAAGGCTATGCCTCCCTGCCCGCCAAGTGCGAACTTCTGATAGGAATACTGCTTCAAAACAGTAAAGAGTTGACCAACACTTCGGGGGCTCCTCACTGTGGTTGGGGGGAATAGAGAGCCTGGGATACTGACAATCCGTAATCGAGTGAGTTTTATCATCCTGTGGTTCCCCAGGGTGGGAGGATTTGTGGTCTCAATTGACTATCTGGGCTACAGGCCCTCAGACTTGGGTCTTGGGAGGCCTGATAGTCTGTTGTCCCAGTACCTACCAGAGACCAGGCATGCAGTAAGCACTAATAAGTGCTGTTAGTAAACATTGAGGGGATGGTAAAGCCAGTCCCTGGGATTTTTCAACAAGCCTGGGTAGGAAGATGGGTGCTGAGCAGAGGGTATTCACAGCCCGTCGAGTGGATGAGGATCAGGCCTTTCCCCTGCTTGGACCAGCCCTGACAAGGAGCCCAACAGTGTCTCTACCTTAGCAGGTGGTGGGAGGGCCCAGCGGAGGCAGCCAGGCTAGGACTAGTGGGATTCCTGGGATGCCCAGGCCCAGCCGTTCCCAGGAGGCTGGGCCCACCCTCGTGCAGGCATCGTGGCCCTTCAGGGACAAGTGTGGGACCAGCTGGCTGTCAGTGGGTGGTGCTGGATCAGCCTAGCAGATGAAGGAATTGAGGCTCCCAGTTTTGTTGTGGAAACTGCATCCTGGAACAAGTCCTGCCTCATTGGAATGCTGAGGCTGGCTCTCCTGGCTTGGCAAGTGTTGTTCCTGTTGTATCAGATGGCCAAACTGGTTTAGGATGAAAGAGAATTCCCTGGGACAGCCCTGCCTAGAGGCCTGGTTCCTTGCCCTGGTGGTGTAGGCCTTCTCCAGGGAGCCAGACCCCAGTGGAAGGTCGGCAAGTGGGGTTGGTTCTGTTTCCTGTGCAGACCTGTTTCCACGCCCTGTACAGGTTTGTCTGGAGACTGAAGGGTCAACCTCTACTAGCTAGGGCTGATGGCCAGCTCTTATTGTGGAGATATACACATTCTCTCTTGAGAGCGGGGAGGGAGTGGGGTGACTTTCCTTTGTAGCTGAGGGAACTGTAATTAGGTAGTTGCCACAGAGCCAGGCAGCCCCACTGGCTGACTACAGAGTAAGGACATCTTGCACGTGAAAAAGGACAGTGAGGCCACTTTGGAGCCAGCACCTGGCCTTGTGGGGACCATCAGGGACCAACCTTGTGGCAAGTGGGAGGGGGCAGGCACTGGCCTGGGGCTGCTCTTCAAGCCCTGCCACTTCTCATAAATGGGGTGATTGTGAATGACCCTGACCCGATGCCCATGCTGCCTTGGCATCAGGGTGGGCTTACACACGCCCAACTATGGGAACTTGACCCTGTAGCCCCTTTGACAGACAGGCACAGTGAGGGAGGAGCTCACCAAGTCATAGCTGACCAGTGGCAGAGCCAGGATGTGGGCCCAGGCAGCCTGGCTTCAGGTGTGCACATACCCATTGGCTCTCCTGCTGTGCCGCTGGGAAGTGGGCAGGCAGGGCAGTGCCTCTTGCACAGTGGGGTACCTCGGCAAAGCTGGAGGCCTACGTGGCTGAGGAGGGAGGGAAAGAGATTCTTGTCCAGAGGTTCAGAGGCCCTGGTATGAGGACCTAGTTCTCCTTCTGGCCTCACCTTGTCTTACCTCTTACTTTGCTCTTCCTTCCACCTGGCGCACTTCCCCATCCTCCCAGGCTCTGATCACCTGCCACTATTTCCTCCTCTGCACTAGGCACAGGCCAGGGTCTCAGCCATTCCAGCATAGACTTAGTTTTACTTTCACAGAAAGTAACGCTTGAAGAGTTGTTCTAAGGTGGTGGGAGTGCCCAGGTGATAACAGGGAGCTTTGCTGGTACTGGCGTCAGGAAAGAATGAAAACCACAGGGGTAACCGTAACCCATTGTTGGTCGTAATCTTTTACTCTTCCTTCATCGTCCAGCTTCTGTTTCTGGATCTCAGCCTCTGCTGTGGGGTTGATGGGGGCCTAAGCATCTGCTATGGGCTCATTCTAAAGCCACCCAGCCTCCCATGCGCTGCCCCCACACTGGGGTTGTCAGGATCTCAGCATGTTAACACTGGTCCAGTGACAATAGCCTCAGCCACATCCTGAGTCAGAGATATGCTGACTCTGGAGGAGTTGGCTCCTTCTTGGGCATCCGAAAGGCAGTGGGAGCCCTAGAGAGGAGAACAAGGAGTAACTCCCTGAACCTGTATTTTAAAGCTCCTATCATCAGGGGATGGGTAGAGTAGGAGGCCACATAGACTCTGGTAAGTGAATTACGTTAACTGACTAAATCTCCACAGCACTAAGCTCAGATTGGTGACATTATTAACGCAGGTTTCACATGAGGAAATTGAGGCACATTGTGATTGGCGCCCACCACAGTCACATAGCCCTGCCGCTGCAGCTTATTTCAGAGGTGCTAGCAGGGGATGTTGGCTGTGCTTCCCTGAGATGGGGGTGGTGGGCACAGATGGGCTCGTGCTCACAGGTGCGCCTGGTACCTGGCCTGCCTTCTCTATCTCCTAGGAGTGGGGGTAGGGTGGGGCACTGGGCTCATCTGTTGGACAGGATCCTTACTGCCGTGTTTTCCATCCTGAGGCGTATTCTGCCAGCCTTCTGTCTCCAGCCCTGCACCATCCCATACTGTGCACCCTTGGCAAGCATTGAACTCTGTTGTGCCTCAGTTTTGTGGTCTCGATCTCCTGACCTCGTGATCTGCCCGCCCCAGCCTCCCAAAGTGCTGGGATTACAGGCATGAGCCACTGCGCCTGGCCTATTCATTTTTTAATTAGGTTGTGTGTCTTTTTTTTTTTTTTTTTGAGACAGAGTTTCGCTGTTGTTGCCCAGGCTGGAGTGCAGTGGCATGATCTCGGCTCACTGCAACCTCCATAGTGGATGTCCTGCCTCAGCCTCCTGAGTAGCTGGGATTACAGGATTATCACACCCAGCGGATTTTTTTGTATTTTTAGTAGAGATGGGGTTTTATCATGTTGGCCAGACTGGTCTTGAACTCCTGACCTCAGGTGATCTACCTGTCTCAGCCTGGCAAAGTGCAGGGATTATAGGCGTGAGCCACCGCGCCCAGCCAGTTGTTTCTCTTTTTATTGTGTTGTAAGAGTTTTTTTATATGATCTGGATACCATATCCTTATCAGATAGGTAATCTGAAAACATTTCTTTTATGGTGTAGGTTGTCTTTTCACTTGATTATGTCCTTTGATGTATGAGGTTTTTAATTCTGATGAAGTTCAAGTGACTAATTTTGTGCTGTTGTTAGTTAACGTTTTCGGTGTCATATCTAAGAATTCATGGCCAAATCCCAGGTCATGAAGATTAATCCCTACATTATCTTCTGAAAGTTTTATAGTTTTAGTTCTTATATTTAGGTATTTGATTCATTTTGAGTTAATTTTTGTGTATAATGTGAGGTAGGGGTTCAGCTTCATTATTTTGCATATATATAGCTACTTGCCCCCAGCATCATTTGTTGAAAACCTTTTTTTTTTTTTCCCTCTGTCGCCCAGGTTGGAGTACAGTGGGGTGATCTCAGCTCACTGCAACCTCTGCCTCCTGAGTTCAAACCATTCTCCTGCCTCAGCTTCCCAAGAAGCTGGGATTACAGGCATCCGCTACCACGCCCAGCTAATTTTTTTTATTTTTAGTAGAGACGGGGTCTCGCTGTGTTGGCCAGGCTGGTCTCAAACTCCTGACCTAGTGATCCGCCTGCCTCGGCCTCCCAAAGTGCTGGGATTACAAGCGTGAGCCACCACGCCTGGCCGAAAAACTATTCTTTAACATCAAATTATTTTTGTACCCTTGCCAAAAATCAATTGACCATATATATAAGGGTTTATTTCTGGACTCTATTCTATCCCGTTGGTCTCTATATCTTTACACCAGCACCACATTGTTTTGATCACTGTAGCTTTGTATTAAGTTTTGAAATTGTGAGTTTTCTCACTTTGTTATTCTCTTTCAATGTTGTTTTAGCTCCTCTAGGCCCTTTGCAATTCCATATGAATTTGAAAATCAGCTTTTCCGTTTCTGCTAAAAAGGCTTTTGGAATTTTGGTAGGGATTGTATTGAATTTCAAGTTAATTATCTTTTAAAGAGATTTAAATAATAAAAATAAGTATTTTATGTTTGCCTATTTAATTACCATTTCTTCCATGTAGATATAGATTCCATATGGTATGATTTTTCTTCTGCCTGAAGGATTTTATTTAACATATCTTTAAATACCAATGCAGATCTGCTGTTGATAAATTCTTTCAGCTTTTGTACGTCTGGAGTATTTCACCTCTATTTGTGAACAGTTTTCAGTGAGTGTATCATTCTAGTTAAGTTTTTTTGTTTTGCCGTTTAAAAGATGTTGTTCCACTGTCTCCTGGCTTGTTAGAGAAATCAGCTGTCGTTTAACTTTGCTCCTCTTGAGTCATGTATCCTTTTTCTTCTGGCTGATTTTAATATTTTTATTGTAAAATTGGTTTTAAACAATTTTATGTTATGCCTTGGTGTAGTTTTCTTCATATTTCTTGTGCTTGGGTTGACAAGCTGCTGATGTCTGTGGGTTTATAATTTTCATCAAATTTGGAAAATTTTCAGCTCTGATTTCTTCAATTTTTTTTTTTTTATTTTCCTGTTTTTCTCCTTTGGGGACTCCAATGAGTCCTTATGTAAGACTTCCTGAAACTGTGTCATACTTCACCAATGCTCTGTTTGAGTTTTGCTTTTGTCTTTTAGCCTTTTTTCTCTGTGTTTCATTTTGGATAGTTTGCTGTGGTTTTTCAAGTTGACTAATCTTTTCTTCTGCGTTGTTTTATCTGCTGTGAATCCCATCCGCTGTACTTTTCGTCTCTAGAAGTTCTGTCTGAATCTTTTTCTGTCTTCCTCATTCGTACACCTTTGCCTACTCAGTGGTTAGTGATGGAATGCCGGGCAGTGGACCTCACCTGTTGGGAGATGGATGTTTTTGTATTCCTTCATGTGTTCTTGAGCTTTGTTCTGGGATGTAGTTAAGTGACTTGGAATCAGATCGGTCCTTTCAGGATTTGTCTTTAAGCTTTACCCTGTGGTATCAGAGCAGATTTAATCCAAACAAATTTTGTCAGGCCCTGGGAGTGCTCCCCTGCTGCCTGTGCATCAGGAGGGCTCTCCTGTGGCTGGTGGGAGCAGGTGCTGTTTTTGGCTGGTGTAAATGGTGGGGATTGCTTTCTCTGCCCTTCTCGGTGGTCCTTCAGTGACTTCCTCAGCTCTGTGCTGCCTGGTCCTCAGTGGAGATTCTGGCCCTCTGTGTGCAGGTCTGCCTAGCTTGGCTGCCCTGCTGCCATCTTCCAGTCCCTCCTTGACAGGGTCTGCCACACCTTGACTCAGGCTCCCATTTTTCCATGGCTGGGAAGTTCTCTTGGTGGAGGGGGCTCCTGGAACTCCCCTGATCTGTCCCTCACTATCTAGTGCCCATGACGTGAAAACCACTGCTTATTATTTATTTATATTCTGTCATTGTCTGGTTTTTTTTTTTTTTTTTAAGTTTTCACAGAGAAGGTAGTCCTAATTTCTGCAACAATCTTGTCTTGGCTGTAGGCGGAAGTCTCTATCTCAGTGTGTTTGAAAAGCTGCCCAGGAGTGTTCGTGGGCCCCGGACTGGGAGCTTAAGCAGAGGAAAAGATCCAGGGCTCAGGCCAGGAGGCCCGGACTTGAATGTCGTGTCATGGCATTTAGCTGTCATACCTGGAGAAAGCTTCTGAGGTGATGTGTGCATCCCCAGCTCCAGGCTTGTGGGCGTATTCTGAGCAGCCATGTGTGCTGGACCCTTCAGTTGGGTCCCGCCTGCTTGTCAGAAGGCCCAGATGGTCTGGTGCTGCCCATGCCGCCTGCAGCCTGTGGGCCCCTCACTCAGTGAGGGACTTGGGGCCTGGCTGCCACTTGGATGGGGAGCCCACAGTTGGGGCCAGTTCCATGTCTGGTTTCCATTCTTGTGGCCTGGGGCTGGGCAGGGTGGATCAGGTGCTGTGTAGACATCATGATTTGGTCCTTCCTTGGGACTAGGATAAGAACAGAGCAGAAATCACGGCGCTGACCCGACTGCCTTGTGGAAGAACGGACATCTTCCACAGAGTGGTGTTGTGTTGATGGGCGGGGCAGGTAAGCAAGACCCAGCCTCCGCAGAAGTGTGGGTGCCATGGACGTCTGTACATCCACAGCAGGAGTGTCCATGACAGTCCCGAGTCCCCACGTGGAGTCCCAGTGCCAGCACCAGTCTTCCTGCTGGGCTGTGTTGTCCTGTTAGCCTTGTTTAGGGGTGTCCCCCACAACACCACGAGACACACACACACAACACATACCTTATAGCACGTGTCACCACACCTGCCACAGCACATGTGTGCTCTTCCAGGCAGGATCCTGTGATCCTCACAGTGCTGTGAGATCAGTCTGTCTTCCCCTTGATTCCCCTATTGGTCCCATGAGACTCTGGACTCAGACTAGACCCTGGTTTCTTTTGCCAGTCTCCTGGTGGGAGGAAATGAGTTACTCTTTGCTTTGATTTATTGAAATTAGAAACTGTCCTGCTTAGTAACATCCTTATTCATGGTTTTGTACATTTTCCCTATTTTCTTGGACTGAATTCTTAGATTTAATATTAAATAGTAAATGAGTGAAAAATGCTCCTTTTTCTCTCTTAGGGAAACAAAGTCATCCACTTTCAGTTGCATCTCTCTTGATCTTGTTTTCTGCCATGAGCCAGGATTACCGTAAAAAGATAAGGTCTCCCTCAAGAACTCTGTGGTGGAGTGGCCAGTGAGACAGGGGCTGCTGGGGGTGACACACTGCGGGCCCTCTGCCCTCTACCCAGGAAGCCCTGTCCTGCCGTGCCAGCTATGTGGGGGTAGTGGGCAGTGGGAGGGAAGGAGGGCGATGGCACCTGCTTGGAGGCTGGGCCACTCGCCTGGGGTATACACGATGGGAGGCCGGCTGGCCTGGGTTTTTGGGCATGGACATGACACAGCTGTCGTCTCTCGGGTGCGTGGGCAGGTGGTCACCCTGGGCTAGGCGAGCACGCCTTTCTGGTCGATCTCACCCATAAGGTCTGCTCCCTGAGCCCCAGGGCCCTACACTTCTTTGCCACATGCAGCCCCCGCCCCCCTTGTTCCTCACCCCTCTGGAACATGCTGGTATGTTGGCCTCTGAGCCAGGAACTGGGCAGAATGGGTGGCACACTGTGCTGGCCTCTGTCTAATTCTTACCATCACTGCCGTCCTTGGGACTGGGGCTCTGACTGCTCAGCCCAGGTCTCTCCCAGGCGTGAAGGATGAGCCAGCATCAGGCAGCAGGATGGACAGACTCCCTCTGCCCTTCATGTGTGGTGGCTGGCGTGCCATCTGGAGTGGGAGGAGGTAGGAGCTGTGTGGGAGCTCCCTCCGCCGGCCCCAGCTGCTGTCACACATGCCCGCTGCGGCTCCCTGACTCCAGTACTTGTCTTGCCAGTGCAGACACTTTTCCTCAGAGACCAGGCTTTCTCTTATTTTGGTGAAGCAAATGAATCTTGGGTGCAGCTTGTTGCGTTTGCATGTGTGCAAACCATAGGCACGTCACAGATGCACCTCCCAGGGCGGGGGCCCTCCCTTCAGGCCCACAGTCCCCATCGTTGTTGGCTGTTGTTCTGCAGCATGAATGTCGCCTGTGAGCTGAGTCTCTATCCTTCAGTGCCCCTGGGAGGCCCACCTGACAAGTGTTTTGTCTCCTGATGCAGGCCTTTGGACAAGCACACACGAATCACAAGAAGGTGGCTGCTGACGGAGAGAGCCGGGAGGAGAGCCTGATCCAGGAGTCGGCCTCCAAGGAGCAGTACTACGTGCGGAAGGTGCTAGAGCTGCAGACGGAGCTGAAGCAGTTGCGCAACGTCCTCACCAACACGCAGTCGGAGAATGAACGCCTGGCCTCCGTGGCCCAGGAGCTGAAGGAGGTGAGGGGGTGAGGAGGGGCCTACTCTGTGGCTGCAATAGTGCCACCAGGGTCACATAGCGGGTGTGCCTGGTGGGTGGCTGGGCTGGGCTGGCCTCTGGGGATGCTGCAGCTGGCTGGGCTGTCTTGCTTGCCTTGTCTCATCCTCCACTGCCCATGTGGCAGAAGGGAGAGAGATGGACCCATGAGTTCCGCTGCATCTGGCTTGCTTCCATCTCACTAGTGAAGCAAGTCCCATGAGCAAGTCCAGAGCAGAGAGGTGGTCAGTCAGGGAGGGGTGCGGTTAGCCACTCGTGGAGGCTAAGGGCTGATGCCCATGGGGCACCCCTCGTCATTGGACTCCCCCCTGCCCTGGGAATGTTTTGTGTCATTCAGGGCCTGCATTATGCCCAACTGTAATAAGAACACAAGCCCCAAATATTCCATGGAGACTCGAGGTAGGATGTGCGTGTCTGAGAATTAGGGGTGGAGACCACTGTCAGTAGCCCCAGCTGCCACACCCCTGCCTTGTGCACAGCAGAGTGCCTGCAGGGAGGGTCTGGGTGAGTGGTCCCTGGCACTAGAGCCTGTTGGAGTCCTGGGTACCCATGGACAGCCATGGGTACATGGCACAGGCTCTACATCTAGAAATGAAACTGTGGTGTCCGTCCATGAGCTTGTGAACATGAAGTCAGAGGAACCAGCTTGGCTCTTGGGCCCTGACAGGCACAAAGGCCACAGGACCAGCTGCTCATGGCCCTGACACTTAGGCCCTGGAGTCGGGGAGGATTGGGGAGCCCAGGGGAACGATATGGCTAAAGCAGGATTTGGGAAGTTTGCTGTGGGGCGTGGAGCCTGTGCAGTTTGAGCCACCAGGAGGAGGAGAGTCTTCCACTGGGGCAGGTGGGAGGAGAGTCTCGCTGGCTTGAACAGGAGGCTCAGGGAAGGTTGAGTGAGCACCTGAGTGTCTTTCCTCACTGACTGGCACGTATTTTAATTGAGCCCTGCTGGGGCCTCGGTGTCTGTGAACCTGAGGACACAGCATGAGGAAAGCCTCATTCTCCTAGAAGGCATGTGGTAGATATCAGGGGAGAGCCGTACCCCGTGCCTGTCCCTGGGGCAGGGGCATGTTCACTGTGGGGCTGAGCCAAGGGCAGGAGGAGTGTCGGGAGAGTCCCGCAGGCCTGGGTGGGGCCCTGAAGGAGGCAGGGTCCAGCTTGGGTTTGGTGGTTACACGGGGGAGTGGGCTGTGGGGACAAAAGTGGGGCTGAGATGCCTGTCATGGGGGCAAGAGGGGCCAATGCCCTCTGAGGAAGGATGAGGCCCCATCACCAAGATGGAGGTGGGATGGTCCCTGGGTTCTGCAAGTGGAGCTGGAAGTTGGCAAGTGAGCTGTAGTCCTCCTGGCCGTGGCCTTTGAGGGTCAGCCCCAAGTTCTCATTGGGAATGGCTGGAGGAGTGGAGCACCAGTCGGTTGGGAATGGGCTGATACTGACTTTGCCTTTCACTGAGACTTGGGGCCTGGCCTAGGCCTTATCTTTAGTCCTGGGCTCAGTTTCCCCGTCTGTAAACCGACAGTCTCTGAAGCCCCTTGTAGAGGATGCCCCACAGCTCCTTCACCCCACATTGTCGGAGCACTTGTGGACCCTTGTTCCTGCCACAGGAGCCCCACCCTCTGCAGCAGATAATCTTACTGGAGGTCAGCAGGGCATAGGCCCTGAGGGTGTGCAGTGATTAGGGCTGCTGCTGTTGGCTTAGCATGTCAGTACTGAAGGATACTGCCCTCGGTGCCAGCAGCGGTAGGAATGAGAGGTCAGAGATCGCTGAGGCCCTAGGGGTCCAGGGAGGAGCTTGGCTTGGAGTCAGGGTGGCGAGTCTCAGATTCTGAAGCGGCAGTACATGATCTCATTTCCTCCCACAAGGAGCCCTCTGGTCAGTGGGAGGAGGGGCTGTGTGGCTGGAGAGATGTATCCTTGGCTGCCCCAGCTGCCATCTGTCTGGCCCCTCTATTCCTGAAAAGCGTGTGCAGGTGCTTTCTCCCTAGCCCAGCACATTCCACTCCTTGTCTCTTCCAAGAGACCTATCTCTGGTGGCAGAGGCCAAAGAGGGCTGGGTGGCCCTGCTGGCTTCAGGTGAGACTGGAAATGAGCACAGCAAGTTAAAGATGCTGCAGGTCTTGTGGGGAAGAGAGGGTTTCTGTGGTTCTGTTTGTGCTTCAGGAGGAAATCCTGACACTCCCTGCACACCCCTCAGCCTTCCCTCTCTCTCCTGAGGGTCCCTGCCTGGGTCCCTGGGCACACTGTGTCCCCCATGCCCGTGTCCCTGCCCTGGCTTGCTGCAGAGCTGTAGGAACCATCCCAGGTCCTCACCTTGGGTACCTGGTTGGGGTGGAGCATCTCTAGGACTGACCTTGTCTCACCACCACCAGTCCCAGCTGTGAACAACTCTTGTCTTCTGCTGCCTGCTGTTCTGAGCCACTGTGCCAAGCTCCTCCATGCTCCCCTACCCCCCAACATGGCTTTGCCCAATCACTGCCCAAGGCTCACATCTCATGGGTCAGAAAGGGTACATTTGACGATAAAACAACCTTCATTGTATCCTTTGACCCACCACCCTGCTACCCTCAACAACCCTTCCCCTTTTTCCTCCCTTGTGTCAACTGGTTGTCTGTCAACCTCCACACCCCAACACACCATGAGGACCTGTGAAGCTTTACAGTAACAAACATACTTGGCATGTGTTGGACAGTTCTGATTGCCTCAGACCTGGTCCTTCTGGTGACCCTACTGGTGTCTTGTCAGATGTGAAGAAACAGAGGTTTGCAAGGTTCCACCATGTGCCTAAGGTGTCCTGGCTGGTAGAGGAGAGGTGCTTTTCAGATCTTGACTCTAATCGCTGTGTATGTGTGAGCCCCACATGTGGGCAGGTCCTCCAGCTTCTCTCCTGCTAGTGAGAGCATCTTTCCTGCCCCGGCCCCTGGCAGGTAGGGGAGCTTCTGAGGACTGACCTGGATGGGGCCTTAGTGGGGATGTGGCTCCATTTCCCAGATGGGGAATCAGAGGCCCAGAGAGCCACAGGAGGCCTGGGGTCAGAGCCAGGTCTCATACACACACCAAGATCTTTCTTCATATTTGCCCCAAGAAGGAGTAGGGTGAAGGGGCTGCCCTAGGCCGTCAAGGCAGAGATGAGAGTGTCCTGGGGTTGAGGTCTGGTGGGGACAGGAGAGACGGCAGCCGACCCCCTGCGGAGTGGCTCCTTGAAGCAGGCAGTTGTCACACCCTGCTTGCTGATGAGCCGTCTGAGGTGTGGGGATCCCACAGAAGGGGAGCTGAGATGGGACCCTGGTGGTCAGCTACAGGCCTGTGCTCCCACCTCCTTCATCTGGGCTGCTCGGCCACACACAGCAGAGTTTGTCCCCTGTACTCCTTTGGGCTGACATCAGACAGGCTCACTGGGAGAAGGTGCTTACTTGAGGGAAAACTAAACCCCATGGCGACCAGTCAGCCTGTTTGAGCCCTTGGCAATTGGGCGTGTGCTGGATGGAGGTGCTACGTGGCAGGCCAGGTGAGCCTGGCTGCCTACGCCCAGTGGTGTGGGCATGAAAGCACAGTGTTTGTGTCCTACAGCATCAGCAGAGATGGTGCCATTGTCACCCACGGCATGGTATGGCCAGGCCAGCATTTGACATGGGTGTGCCTCTGTGTTCTGGGTTTGGCAATGGTGCAAGGCAGAACTCCTAGTACACCTTGCCTGGGCCGGGTGGTGAAGGACCCTGAGGACTCACATGGGCACTGCCAAGGGAACAGAAGTCTCGTGTGTGCCTCTGGGGGACCCTAATGCTATGAGGCATCCAGCCAGGCTCTCTGCTTCAGTCTTTAGTTGGGCATGTCACTGTCTCTCTGCCCAGGCACATGGAAGCTTCTTGGCCCTCTCTTCCCACTGCCTGGAGCACCTTCTAGGTTTGTTGATCTTGACTGGCAGGCCTGGGAGAGTTGGTGGGACTTAGACCTTCCCCTCAGCTTCCACTCCACCTGAGGAGCCAGCTGGGTGACCGCGTTGAATCAGGTGGCACATGTTTGCACACCTCTTGCAGACTGCTTGCTTGCCGGTTAGCAAGGAAAAAGCAGGAATTGGAGAAACTTTTCTGGCATAGAGGTGCCCAAGTCCCCAGCTGGGGTGTGGAGAGCCTGGGTGTGACTTGGCTTGTGTAGCTCCCCTAGGCACACTCGTGGGGAGCGCTGCACTCGCTGCAGTCTCACTAACAGGAGAGAGGCTGGAGAGCCTGCCCACTCCCCATCCACTCCTCATGTAGCCACTGTGGGGCCTGGCCCTGGTGGTGGCTGTGCTGGTGCAGCTTTCTCTCCCTTCATCCCAGCATGCAGCTTGCTCACTTTCTCCTCTGGTACGAGGCTTTGCCAGGCCTTCTCTTCCTCCCTGTATGGTATCTCTGTTTCTTTTGGTGTCAGCTTTCTGTCACTTACTTGGATCACTTACAATGAGAGGACTATGTCTGTGTCCATTTGCTGTAGATTTTAAGTGTAATCTTTGTGAATAGTAAGCATTTGTCAGTAGTACTTGCTGTATATCGCTGACTCTCTTCCCCTCTCTGTTGCATTCCTTTTTTCCTTTGTTTTGGGGAGGGATGTCCTATTTCATTTTGCTAACCCAGTATGACTGTTTTGTGTGTACTTGCGTGGGATCTTGGAATCTTGTCTATAAAGCATGTTCCATTCAGATGAGCACACACATGTGACCAGGAGAAACCATAGCATGAGCCAAGAGAATAGTGCAAGAGGTGGACAAAGCTGTGGGGCCCGCAAGATGGACAGGGCTTCTGGCTGAGAGTCCAGGAGGGCTTTGGAGCAGGGGTGGTGGTGGTCTGGGGAGCCAGGCCTTTGCAGATACACAGGGAGGCAGCTGGGTCAGCAGAGTACAGGGAGGAGATAGAGAGTTTGTCAAGGGGATGATTTCATCCCTGGGGGACATTGGCAATGTCTGGAGAGGAGATGGCTGTGTCTGGTGGGCAGAGGTCAGGGATATGCTAAACATGTAATGTACAGGCCAGCTCCCATCACAAAGAAGAAACATCCCTGAATGTTGCTAGGGCAGCGGCTGAGGGGCCCAGGTCCCTGGCTTATGGCAGCAAGTTGGAACTCTGCCTTGATTGCATCCTGTTCTCCCCAACCCTGCACAAGCCTCTCCCATGACATCTCTTGGCTCCTTATGGGCAACTTACAACCCAAACTAAATTTTAACAGCTTTATTGAGATAATTTATGTCTCATATAGTTCACCCACATAAGGTGTACAATTCAGTGTATTTTATTAGAGTCACATATATGTGCACCATTCCACAATCTTAGAACAGTTCATTGCTCCAAAAAGAAAACCCGTTTCAGTCACTCCCCATCCCCCTCCCCAGCTCCTGGCAGCCACTAACCTACTTTCTGTCTCTATGAATTTGCCTATTCTGGACATTTCATGGAAATAGAATCATACAATGCATGGCCTCTCGTGACAGGCCTTCTTTCACTCAGCAGACTGTGTTCACGGGTCATTCATGTTGTAGCATGTGTCAATACGTCATTCCTTATTGAGGCTGAACAACATTCCATTGTGGAGAGACTACATTTTGTTTATTCATTCGTCAGTCGATGAACACTTGGGCTGCTTCCACCTTTTGGCAAAATGAACGCTGCTGCTGTGAACATTTGTGGACCAGTTTCTCTGTGGGCATGTGTGCATTTCTCTGGGGTAGACACTCTGTGTTTAACAGTTTCAGCACCTGCAGGCTGTTTGCCACAGCACTATACCATTTATATGCCCATCTGCACACTACTGTGTACATGCCCAATAATAGAAGGCAGGAACTACTTTTAACCCCATTTTAATGTAAAGATGAAGAAGCCAAGGGTTGGAGCAGGTAGTCACTTGTCAGGGGTTCCCAGCTGAGAAGGGCTGAGGGGATTTACTCTGGAAACTTTGTAGTCCGCCGTGCACTCTGGCACACTGCTCTGGGCTCCTTCTCCTTTCCAGGCAGTCACACTAGCACCTGCAAGCCTGGGCTCTTGAGTTCTGGCCGTGTGGCTGGCCATGGCGTGTCTGCCTGTTCTGAGCCCCTCTCGTGCCCTGTGGAGGCTGCTCACACCTGCCTTTCCCTCTCCCTCAACAGATCAACCAGAATGTGGAGATCCAGCGTGGCCGCCTGCGGGATGACATCAAGGAGTACAAATTCCGGGAAGCTCGCCTGCTGCAGGACTACTCGGAGCTGGAGGAGGAGAACATCAGCCTGCAGAAGCAAGTGTCTGTGCTCAGACAGAACCAGGCGAGTCTTGGGCCTGTGGGGTGGAGGTGGCACGTGGGTTAACTGGGCCTCGAGGCCTCTCCCTGTTGAGAAGGGTTCCTGTCTCATTCCGCACACCTGAGGCCCAGGGCCAGCTTTCCCACTGTGGAGGCAGAGGGTACACTTGGTGGGACCCAGACCCTCCAAAAGATGAAACTCTGGCTGCAGTGTTTGCTGACATTGGCCAGGCTGAGGTGTCCCAGCCAACAAAAATGAAAACAAAAATCTGAGAGGTGATGAAGAGGCTGCACCAGAAAACCCCAGACTGGACTTTGAGACTCTTTCCCCCATCGCGTGCTGACCATGAGGCCTGCAGTATTCCTGTGTCTCTGCCTGTGACAGGGACGAGGAAGGTCCTCTCTCTGATGGGGATGAACAGACACCGCTCTGTCTCTTATGAGGTCTCAGAGGGACCTCTCTCTGACAGGGATGAGCAGGGTCTCTGCCTGTGACAGAGATGAATGAGGAGGGTCCCTTCTTTCTGTGATGTGACTAAATTATCACGTGCTCTGCTGTTCTGCTGCCACTCAAGGCCTGAACTTGCTCTTCTGTCTCCAAGAGCCACGATCCTGCATGGTGGGGAATGGGAGTCTTTTCTCTCAGGAAACCCCAAAACTTCCCCCAGAATGCCATGGATGTCTTCCTTGCTTTCCTCAAATCCTCTACCACCGAAATCCTCTGAGTCTCACCATCAGGGAATGTGGTATTTGTGCCCAGAGGAGGAAGCTCATGTGTTTGTGCAGAGCTCCTAGCCTGGTCCCTCTGTGACAGCTTGTGCACATGAACAGTCTTAGCCACTGTGTACATTGTAAGTACCATTTGGTCGTTGGTGCTGCTGTTGGCAGAGCCCAGCGCACAGTGGCCTTAGGAGAAGCGAAACTGAGGCTTGAGGCGACCCTGTCCTCGGGTTGGTGCTCAGTGGAGTCTGACTCTCTCCCTGTCTGGGATTCCCCCCCATTTGTGTGCTGAGACCGAGGGCTCCACCCACCTCCTGTGAGCACACCTTGGATGTGGAAGTAGGTGTCCCTTCCGACCCAAGACCGCAGAGATGTGCTCAGCACTTCCTGTTACTGGTTTGTTTCTGATTTTTTTGCCCAAATGTTACAGAAAAATAAGAAATCGTTTTAGAAATTGCCCACAAATTCTGAACCTCCACATCAGGCATCGTTTTCTATCTACTTTTGCCTTGTCCACCTGCAAATACGATTTTCATGGAGACAAGACTTTGATGTTGCTTTTCCCACCTACCTTCGAGCTCCTCCGGGTCTGGGTGTCATGTGCGTGTGGAGGTTTAGTAGCTGAGATGTTCTGCCTTGGGGGGAGTTTCTGTTCCTTCATTTTGAAATATGATTAGAAGTCATGATCACAGCACACATTGAAATGCATTTTTATGTATCTTAAGATATTTAGTTAACTGTTAATTAAATAACTTTATAAAATTTTAAGTCAGCATGTACTTGGTAATATTTGTGAATGACTTAATACAAGGTTGGCAGCCTTCTATGGGTGGATGTGTGTTGTTCTTGGTGCATCTCCACATGTACAGTCCTGGCTTGGGGCCACCTCAGACATTTGTGTTCCCTTCCCAATGTCTGCTGATCCCAAGGTGGGTGGGTTGGGCTGAGGCTTTCGTTGCATTCGCATCTCATGCCCTGGAACCTTCTTAGCATCCACATCTCTGAGCAGGGGAAGTAGTCTTGGCCTGGACAGGCTCCCTCCCTTCCCAGGATGGCACTTCACCTGGCGTTTCACCTTGTACTTCATGGGTGGCTGGAGTTGGTGTGCTGATGTGTTTTCTTCATTTATGGGGCCTAAAAGGAGCTTCCATGTTGCCTTGACGCAAGAGCGTTGACTTCTTTTCCCAGGTGGAGTTTGAGGGCCTCAAGCATGAGATCAAGCGTCTGGAGGAGGAGACCGAGTACCTCAACAGCCAGCTGGAGGATGCCATCCGCCTCAAGGAGATCTCAGAGCGGCAGCTGGAGGAGGCACTGGAGACGCTGAAGACGGAGCGCGAGCAGAAGAACAGCCTGCGCAAGGAGCTGTCACACTACATGAGCATCAATGATTCCTTCTACACCAGCCACCTGCATGTCTCACTGGATGGCCTCAAGTTCAGTGACGATGCTGCTGAGCCCAACAACGATGCCGAGGCCCTGGTCAATGGCTTTGAGCACGGCGGCCTGGCCAAGCTGCCACTGGACAACAAGACCTCCACGCCCAAGAAGGAGGGCCTTGCACCGCCCTCCCCTAGTCTCGTCTCCGACCTACTCAGTGAGCTCAACATCTCCGAGATCCAGAAGCTGAAGCAGCAGCTTATGCAGGTGAGCAGGCAGCGGGGCCTTCGGCACACTGTGCCCACTCCAGCTCTGCAGGGCTCACTGAGCAGTGCCTACCTGACTCTGCTGATGTTAACTTTCCCTTTTCCTTACATTGATTTTATCTCCTGCTTCATTACCATAAATGGAACTCCAGGAGCACACATAGAAGAGTCCCAGAGAAGTGGTTTCCTGGCACTACAGCACCCACATTGCTCCCCTGTTACCTACATGGTGTCAGGGTGAAGTGATGAGACACTGGCCCCACATATGGTCCCTGCACGCAGGCCAGGTGTCAGAGGGGCCCACCAGGGTCATACATGGGCTCATCTCCTGGGACGTGGACCCTGTTGATCCAAGGCAACAGAGTCCCGTCCTCTGAAGCGGAGGGCTAGGGCACTAATATTCCCGACTACACACCCAGCCAGCCTAGAGCTCCACTTTCTGAGCCCAGATCCCTTGTAGCATGAATGGGGAAAGAGCCTGTGTTGAGGGTGACCACCATTACTGGTGACGCGCAGTGTTCTGAGGGTCCAGCATGAGTTCCATCCTTTCCACACCCTGTGTGTCTCTGTCCACCTCACTGACAGCATGACCAAGGAACCTGGGGCTCACAGCCTGCCCTGACGTGGGGTGGGATGTCACTGGGCCATCCTGGGGGTCCTCCAAGCTCTCGGAGTCCATAGCAACTGACATGGTGTCCTGCTGCCTGTGCCTTTGCAGATGGAGCGGGAAAAGGCGGGCCTGCTGGCGACGCTGCAGGACACACAGAAGCAGCTGGAGCACACGCGGGGATCCCTGTCAGAACAGCAGGAGAAGGTGACCCGCCTCACAGAGAATCTGAGTGCCCTGCGGCGCCTGCAGGCCGGCAAGGAGCGGCAGACGGCCCTGGACAATGAGAAGGACCGTGACAGCCATGAGGACGGCGACTACTACGAGGTGGACATCAACGGGCCCGAGATCTTGGCCTGCAAGTACCACGTGGCCGTGGCTGAGGCTGGCGAGCTCCGTGAGCAGCTCAAGGCGCTGCGCAGCACGCACGAGGCTCGTGAGGCCCAGCACGCCGAGGAGAAGGGCCGCTACGAGGCTGAGGGCCAGGCGCTCATGGAGAAGGTCTCCCTGCTGGAGAAGGCCAGCCGCCAGGACCGCGAGCTACTGGCCCGGCTGGAGAAGGAGCTGAAGAAGGTGAGCGACGTCGCTGGTGAGACGCAGGGCAGCCTGAGTGTGGCCCAGGATGAGCTGGTGACCTTCAGTGAGGAGCTGGCCAATCTCTACCACCATGTGTGCATGTGCAACAATGAGACGCCCAACCGTGTCATGCTGGACTACTACCGCGAGGGCCAGGGCGGGGCCGGCCGCACCAGCCCCGGGGGCCGCACCAGCCCTGAGGGGCGCGGCCGCCGCTCACCCATCCTCCTACCCAAGGGGCTGCTGGCTCCTGAGGCCGGCCGAGCCGATGGCGGGAGCGGGGACAGCAGCCCCTCACCTGGCTCCTCACTGCCGTCACCCCTGAGTGACCCACGCCGGGAGCCCATGAACATCTACAACCTGATTGCTATCATCCGCGACCAGATCAAGCACCTGCAGGCTGCCGTGGACCGCACCACAGAGCTGTCACGCCAGCGCATTGCTTCTCAGGAGCTGGGCCCTGCCGTGGACAAGGACAAGGAGGCGCTCATGGAGGAGATCCTCAAGCTGAAGTCGCTGCTCAGCACCAAGCGGGAGCAGATCACCACGCTGCGCACTGTGCTCAAGGCCAACAAGCAGGTGAGACGCCAGGCGGCAGGGCCACTTGTCACCCACTGCTGGCCTCAGGGTGTTTCCCCTTGGCCTCCTTCCTACCCCTGCCACGGGGCCCCCCAGGCCTGCGTCACCACCAGGCAAAGCCAGCCCACAGTAGCTTGGCCGCCTGCCCTCCCCTGCTCAGGGCCCCCAGCTGGGAGGGTGGAGCGGGCAGGTGGGCCTGAGGGCCCCTCAGCAGAGCCACTCAGCCAGTGAGAAATGCCGCTGCCATTCATTCACTGTGACTGCCTCACAGTGCTTCCTGATGCTGGTGGGAAAATGTGTGAGAGCCATAGTCTGAGCTGTGGAGAGTGATTGTGGGGCTTCGTGGGGGTCCCGTAGGCAGGTTTGGGGGCAGTCCCTCCTCTGCCAGTCAGAGTCAGCAGGTGGGACTCCCCATGGCGTAGCTGCTGGAGTCCATCCCCAGGGTTTGTCAGAGGGAGGGGCCTCCCAGGAGCTCTCTTCCCAGGCACCGCCACCACTTCAGACCAGGGCTCCCCTTCCTACTCCCAGAGCACCTCTAGGCTGACTTCACGCCTCTCACTTTTCTACCCTACACATCTGTACCCCAGACAGCCGAGGTGGCCCTTGCCAACCTGAAGAGCAAGTATGAGAATGAGAAGGCCATGGTTACCGAGACCATGATGAAGCTGCGCAATGAGCTCAAGGCCCTCAAGGAGGACGCAGCCACCTTCTCCTCGCTGCGTGCCATGTTTGCCACCAGGTAACCGTGCTACTGTCGGGCCCTCCCCTTCCCTGAGGCCAGCTGTCCTCAGCACTTGCCTCTGAAACCCTTAGCCTCTCACTGCCTTATACTGAGGCCTGCAGCTCTGCCTAGTCAGTGGCTGTGCCCAGCTCCATTGGGGCCAACATGGTACAAGGTTGGGGAAGCATGGCCCCTGGCACATCTCTGGCATACTGGTGCTCAAGTTGGTGACAAGAAAGGGTGAGGCGATATGGGGGCCACATGGGGTTGGTTTCCTCCGAGGTCACGCAAGCAGGTGCTGGAGCATAGCGCATGCCTGGCAGGTGACCACATGTGGCTGGGGATAGCAGAGCGTGTGTGATCCTTTTTCTGTTCCTTTCGCACCTAGCCCAGCCCCCAGGAGCCTGGTTCTGTGGCGCTGATTCGATTTTGCTGTGATTGAAAGCACAGCAGGCCCAGGCTTGCCTCTGCTTTGCATATATGGAGACTGAGGGCAGAGGGGCTGAGGAGAGCAGATCCTGGAGTGGATGGGCCAGAGTTGCGGAGCTTCGGGGGTGCTTGGGCTCCCACCCCTTGGATCCAACATTTCCAGGGACTGACTTGGGGCCAACAGGTGACAGAGGAGTCCTGGCCTTTTCTCTCATGAGGTATTCGCCCCCAAGGTATTGGCCATATGGCACAAGTATGCATTTATGTTTGTAGAATCAGAAGGAGGATTACCCTCCTGGCTGGAGCAGGTCACTGCTGGGGTCCACAGTTCGGGTCCCACCTCTGTGCATAGCCCTGTACCTCTGCGTCATTGTGACCACTGGGTACTCACCTCCCATCCTCCACTTTGCCAATCTGGGGAAGGTGAGGAGAGGGCCTTGGGGCTTGGAGGAGACCAGCTTTCCTTCCTCCTCTGTGGGGAGTCTCTTAGTAGTGGGCTCTGGGTGGGCTGCCCCTGGTGGGTGCACACCCCTCCCTGGCTGGGAGTCAGACCTCCCTGGCTGGGAATCGAGGCTCCCTAGGTGTTCACGGGCCTCTGTGGGGCAGGTCCTGGTTCCAGCATCTTCCCAGGTGCTCCCTGACAGGTGCCCCCCTCTGTCTTTCATCTTCCAGAGATGGGTAGTGCCACCTGCTGGGTCATATTGGGATAGCACCATGGGGCCAGCCCTGCATGGGGGACAGCCAGGCCCACCATGGACGCAGCAGATAACCTAGATGTTTCCTTTTTGTGGGTGAGCAAGCTGAGGATCTGAGCTGGACAGGGTGGGAACTGCACATAGGGCCTGCTTCTCTCAAGCCTGGTGCCAGGCACTCCCAGTTTCTTGGTATCCCTGCAGGCCCTGCCAGGGCGGGGTATGGACTAGGAAGAGGCCCAGGGTTTCTCTGGAAGCGTCTTGTCTTTCTGGGGCTTGGGAAAAAATTCCACAGTTTCTCAGCATCTGGCATGTAAACCTACCTTTTAAAATTTGTTTTATTTTAAAAGTTAACTTTTCAGATGGAGCCAAGATTTTGAACCTGCAAGGATCACAGCTCAGTGTGTGTCCTCAAAAGGGTGGGCAGCAGAGTCCTTGGAGAGGGTGCTATCCAAGGGCCAGTTCCTGGCAGGTGGGGACAGGCAGGGTGGGGTGCGTGTGGGCAGGGTGGGGCTGCGCTCAGTGCCTGCACAGCCTTACCACCCTGGGAGCCCCGGGGTTTAACCCGCCCTGTGTCTCTACCAAGCCCCACCCACATGGGACATGTGGAGGAAGGGCATCCAGGGACACATCACACCCTCCCACAGCTCCGCACCGGGTTTTGGGATGAAGCTATCGATGGCATCCACACACATGGTTTCTTGGCTCCGGTCAGTGCTCAGCACAGACTGACGAAGCATCGACCTTGGGAACAAGCCCAGTCCTGCTTAGGTTTACGTCCACACCCTAGAAGCCATGGCGTCTCCATGTCTTGATGCCCCAGGCCACCTCGAGGCCTTTTAAGTGGGGAGCGCACCTCTTAGAAGCAGCCCAGTCACTGAGGGGCATAGCCTCTCTGTAAGCACTACATGCTGGTGAATGAGCACAGCAGCCCCTCCCCTACAAAACCACAAAACTCAAGCCAGCCTCATAGGGCTGCCCTGCCTGGGCCCAGGCCTCCCTCTCACCCTTATCAGGGATTTGTCCGAGCAAAGCCTGTGCTAAAATAAGCCAGAATAATTCTCCCCCACCCCCACCCTCCAGTCCAGAGGCCACACCGAAGGATGGCTCTGGTGCAGGCCTCTCAAAGGGCTGCACAGCCTAGCCCTGCCCTGCCCTGCTCTCCTCTGCTCGGCTCTGCCCACTCCTCAGTCATGTTTTTGGTACCCACAGGTGTGACGAGTACATCACACAGCTGGATGAGATGCAGCGGCAGCTGGCAGCCGCCGAGGACGAGAAGAAGACGCTGAACTCGCTGCTGCGCATGGCCATCCAGCAGAAGCTGGCACTGACCCAGCGGCTGGAGCTGCTCGAGCTGGACCATGAGCAGACCCGGCGTGGCCGCACCAAAGCTGCCCCGAAGGCCAAGCCAGCCACCCCGAGCGTAAGTCACGCCTGCGCCTGTGCCAGCGACAGGGCCGAGGGCACCGGGCTGGCCAACCAGGTGTTCTGCAGCGAGAAGCACAGCATTTACTGTGATTAGGGGCTGTGGGGCGCCGCACGCTGCAGCTAACATCTGCTTCACCTCAACTAACCCAGCAGCAGCGGGACAGCGGCGCTAGGTCAATCTTAACGTGACTAATGCACAGAGGGTAGGATTCTAGCCGAGGCGCCATGGGGCGTGTGCATCAGCAGGACACTTGTGAGAGCTTTGTGTCACTTCTCACTCCTCAAAGCCCCCTCAGGAGCACCCAGTCCTCAGCTGCTCTCGTAGGTGGGGGTCAGAGGTGGGGATAGAGCTGCACATTCTTGCAGCAGATGTGTGATGACAGCATCTTCTAAGCCCTGGGCACCCTTGGGGAAACCCAAGGGAAGGAGTCCTGGTCCTGCTCCCTCAGCACCCAAATGGGGCAGAACCTGAGTTGAAACTTGCATGTTCCTCGCATGTGTCTAATGTCAGCGCTAGAAAGCAGTTTTAGGAGGTTCCAGCTTGCAGTATAGGTACTGCTTCAGAGGACGGCTCTGCACTTGGCATAGTTTCATGGAAAGGATTATGTTGTAGTTTATGCACTATCTCACTGCAAATCATATTCAGGACAGAAGTGCAGAATTTCTTCCCCAAGCCCAGAGAAGAGCAGCCCTGAGCCCCTGTATTCTGCTGGCCAGACACACATGGCAGAGACACAGCTGACCATAACCCAGGAATCCAGAGCTCGGTTTTACATTTCTGAGATCAGGATGCTTGTCTAGTGGCCTGTGAGGTGACAAATGGGCAGGGCCCAAGGCCCTAGGTTTTCATTTTTCATGAGAAAAGCTGTCCAAGTGCCTGGCCAGACCTTGGTCCTCAGTGCAGAGCCTGTCCTTTTGTACTTGGGGTGACCTCAGCAGCCAATTATCTGGCTGTCCTTAGGGGGTTCAGTCCCAAAGACATGGGGCTTTGAAAACCCTAGCCTGAAGTCTGAGCCACCAGGGGCTTGGCTGAGTTGGACACCCACAGTTGTAGCCAGAGCCTAGCCTGGTGCTGGGAAAGCTTTGCATGGGGCCAGGGCCAATTGTCAGGATTCACAGGTAGGAGATGTTTAGGTCTCTTTATTTAGTGCAATTTGGGGAATGGCAACAGAGAAAGAGGAAAGGTAGCTGTAGGGCTCTCCCATTTCCAGAGGCTCCATCCACACCAGAGCTTTGGCATCAGGCCGCCTGCCTTCCCACATTCTGAGCAGAACTTTTCTCAGTATTTTTCTCCCGATCACCCCGTGGAACCAGCTGGACCTGAGGCTGCAGTCTTCTCCCCTGCAGGCTGCTTGCCTTGTCTCTCATGCGGAAGAGGCATTCGAGTTACCTGGTGAGAGACCGTGTTGCCCCCTCCCACAGCTGTCTACCCTGCGTGCTCTTCCCTTTGGTGCCGAGTATGTCTCGGTCCTCGCCAGACTCCAGGACAGGCCCATGTTATGTTCCCTGCGTGTTCATCCTGGGCCCAGATCCCCCTGCCCCAGCAAGACTCGCAGTGGGATGACTGCTGGCATGCTCACCCTGCACGTGCTTTGCCCTCTCCTTGCAAGCCTGGCACACAGCTTCTCTCCATACTCCTACGGGGCTTTGCAGACACTCAAGCCACTGGGCTCCCCCTAACACATGCCGGTCTTCTCTTCTGCCAACTAACGTGCTCGCACCCTCCCAGCACGTGGAGAGCTTCAGTTGTCAGATAAACAGGAAGCGACTGATGACCGCTTTCTAACGCTCTCTTTTCTCCCGTTTTCAGCTGTAGAGTAGCTGCCAGGAGGACTTGGCCACGCGGCCCTGTCACACTGCAGCCCCCTCCCCTTCCCTCTCGTGGCCCACAAGGAGGAAGGAAGGGCAACCTAAAAGCCCACTTAGAAACTTTTTGGATATACCACTGCAATTCTTTTCAAAATAGCATTCCCCAAGTTTTTAATGGGAGGAAAAAAAGCTTTAATGTTGAGCATGCTGCGAGCTGCTGCGTGGAAAGGCCTCTGTATGGGCCGAAGACCCTTCTTCCCTGGCTGCCAGGCTCGCCAGGAGCCCGCTGGAAACGCCCACCACGGGGCTCCTTGTTACACATGTTCTTTTTTTATCCGATCAACCTGTGCACTTTTGATATTTTGATATTATATTTGCTTCCTTAATTCCTCGCATAGAGACGGTCTCAGGTGCCGTGGTCTATGCTCGTGGTCCTGTAGCTGTCCGCCTCAGCTCCCACCGTGTTTGTCTGGTGTCAGCACGAGGCAGAGCTGTGTGCTCCGTAGCGTGTAGCTTTAGACTCGGAGATGAGTGCTTTGACCCAGCAAGGAGCCCGGCTACGTGTATCCACGCTGTGGTTCAGCAGCCTTTAGATCATACGGCATTGTGGTTCATGTTTGAAATTACAGATTTTAAATGCCATGTTCATTAAGAAATCCAGGGTATTCAGATTCTGGGGTTTTTCATATTGTATTATTATTATTCTTAGGAATAGTTCAATGTAACAAGAAGAAAACTTGACCTTTGCTCTGGTTAAAACAGTAATAGGCACTTGAAAAAAAAAAGATAAATTATTGAATGAGTAGTATTACCTACAAATTCCAGAATTTTCTGGGTTTTAGGACATTGTGAAGCATGACTGATTAACAGAATTTTATACAACTGTACCAATAAAATTCCAAATTGGAATTGTTTTGTTACTCTGGTTGTTGTGCCAAATTGTGGTACACTTAGAAAATTCTACAGTCGTCGATTTTTAGGGTGTTCTCTTTCAACACCTTTTTGTTAGTAATCATTGCCAGTAGTGCCTTCATCAGTTAAGGGAGGTGTCCCAGCGTAGATCATTCTTGAAAGCGAGCAGGGAAGAGCTAGTGGGCATGCCGAAGGCCAGCGTGAACAGCAGGTGAGGCAGGCGCTCCTCACACCCGGACCTGGGCATCTTCATTGAGGGAAAGAAAACAGTCATTGTGCAAAATTCTGTTAGTCAGTGATTCTTTACTTGCAAATTCAGGGGCTTAGAAAATGAAAGCAAACACAAAACCTTGAGTGTGCTTTGGGAACCAAATGGACCTTCTGGGACAAGCTGAGCAAGCTGTATGAACGCCACGTTTGTGAAGAGCTGAGGGTGTCAGGAGGGCCGACGCTCTGTTGGCATGCGCAGTAGGGGACGAGGGTTAGCCATAGTATTCTTTGCAAATGTGAAAGCGAGACATTATATCTTCTCTTGCTTGGTGTAACTAATCACTGTTAATTTCAGGAAACAGAACTCATTAAAACTCCTTAGTAAACCAGGTCTACATCCTGTTTTGTTTGCTGAGTGAGGTTCGTGGGAGTGGTCAAATTGGTACTCTTGGAGGAAGAAAAACTGTCCTTCCTTCTCCAAAAAAGGAAAAATTATAATAATATAAATGACAAAAATAAAAGAATTCTGTTTCCTGGAATAAGCATTTCTTATTCCTAGTTGTAGGGACTCCTATTTTTACCTTCCGTTACAGTGTTGATTCATAAGAAATATTGTTACATTTGAGATAACTTCATCTGTATGGGGTATTTATTTGCAACGATGTCTGAGTACTGTATTTTTTCTGTGCATTACCTTAGTGTCAGAATGTTGGTCTTTATTTTAAAGTCATATGCATGTTCTCCTGCCAAGGAACCTTTACACAGACCCAAACAAAAAAATAGTAATAATTAAATGCCTTCAATTTCTGAGAAAATGAGGCAGAGCATGGAAAAGGAATAGGAAGGAGAAATTAATTGAGATTTTCAGGACACAGACATGTGATGTGAATGCCTACAAAGCCAGTGCGCATAGGAACAGTGGGCCTGGGTAAAGAGTCACATTGGTAGGACCAATAAAGAATAATAAAAAGACAAAGCACATGTTTGTTCTCTGTGGTTGTTCTGACTCCGTGCTCCAGATGACTGTGGTTTAAGCAAGGCACAGTAATTCCACTGCCTCAGACAACAACAGCAATAAAGCCAGCCTCGCAGGTAACCCTGGTAGTGGGAGCTGGAAGCAGCCTGGGGTCCACCATCAGGAGAGGGGGGAGGGGTCACGTATATGTGGGGAGGCTGTCACTCCATCCCTGAAGCAGGAATGTGTTCAAGGACCTAGAAGATGAGGGTAGAGAAAGGGTAGAGTTGGTGTCTGGGTGCCTGTGCCAATCAAATACACCACCAGGCAGAAGTGAGCCAGGCCACACTGGGCCATGCGACATTTGTGGGAGTGGAGGGCACAGACAGTGCCCCCTGGACAGAGGCCTGCCCCCAGCGCCCTGACGCCTTATGCCTCTGTCCTCCTCAAGGGTCTTCTGAGGTGCAGCATCAGGTTTGAAGCCACAGCAGCGTGGTGGTGAGAACACATCGTGTATACATAGACTGAAACAAGGAGTAGCCTGCGCCATCCTGATGAGGAGGCAGGGATTCAGATGACGTAGAATCCTTTGCTGTCTAAACTCTCACTCTCTGAACCCAGGAATCACATTTGTCTGTAGGAATATATACACACATACAGTGGGCATGTTCATGTGATTGCTTTTGGGTATGAAAAGGGGACAGTGTCTAGTCAAGGGGACAGTAAATACCAGGGCACACTCCTGCCACCACCTCATCCGACTGCCTCACTCAGGCCTATGTGGCTTCACTCATGTGTGGCTTCCCTCTGGAAAGCCATCGCAGGCTAGTCTCGCTGCCATGCCACTTCCCCAGGACCCCGCCATCTGACTGAAGTCTCACTGCCATACCACCCTTCCTCGCTTCACTGTCACTGCGGAACCTCCAGCCCTTGATGATACTCTTCTGCTTTAGTAGCAGCTGTTGGGACTTGTTTTCTGTTTAAACCATTCTTTCTGATGGAGTAAAAGAGGCAGTTGTCCAACTCCTGGAAAAGGTTGAAAAGAAAGCCCTCGACTGATCTAGAAGACCCTCAAGGAGAAGGGAGGTCTAAGGTATCAGGGCCCTGTGGGGCAGGCTCCTTTCCAGGGACAGTGTCTGTGCCTTCCACTCCCACACTTGTGCATGGCCCAGTGTGGCCTAGCTCGCTTCTGCCTGGTGGTGTATTTGATTGGCACAGGCATCCAGACACTGAGTCTGCCCTCCCCCATCCTCATCTTCTGGGTCCTTGAACACAGTCTTCAGTTTCAAGGATGGAACAGCAGCCTCTCGAGTGGGTGGGGTCTCAGGAGTTTGCAGAGGGGGACAGTCCATGCTGAAAGGCCTTCTGCTCAGCCTTGCCTCGGGGAGAGGGTGGTCTCCATTTCCTCTGCATCTTCCATCTCCCTGCAGTGTTTTCACCCCTACTTCCCAGCAGATTACTAGAGCTGGAAACAACAGCATGGACTTGAGAGCTGGACTGATGATTGAATCACCACCATTTGGTAACTGGCTGCCTTAGCTCTCTGAGCGTCAACTTCCCTATCTGTTAGGTGGGGACAAAATAGTGCCTCTTGTATAGGTGGTTGTGAAGCTTCATCAAGCCCTTGGTACCAGCATGCAGCAGGTACTCAATTGATGATTGGTGCTAATATGGTTCTTACTGTCATCATCATCACCAGTGCTTTGAACACAGGCCATGGATCTAGGTCTTTGTCCTGTGGGGAAGATAATTTTAAGTCAAATTACTAACAGAGTGTAATTTGCATCCAGGAAAGTGTGCACATCCTAATATACAGAACGAATTTGCACACAGCGAACACAGCTGTGTAACTAGTATACCCCTACCCTCAGGTATGCTTTTTAGGAAGTATTTATCCTTCAGCAGCACAAATTAATAGGGTGTCTGCTAGTCCTGGTGAGTCACTGGGCTGCCTTCTTCCCAGAAAGCCTCCCAGGAGAACAGACATCCCACATCAGGTTTGCTTCTTCAAAGTTTTTGTGAAGTATAGCACACATACATTAAAGTGCAAATAAAAGTGTCCACTGGCTGACTGGATTTTTGCAAACTGAATACTGTCCCACTGTGTAGCCAGCACTCAGAGGAAAGGCAAGTGAGGATATCCCCCAGAAGTCCTGATGTTTTCTGCACCCACTCCTCCCAGGGCTAACTCCTTGACTCTGACAATGCAGGTCACTGTTACCTATTTCTGTACTTGTAAATGGAAGCATGCAATAGACACATGGAGCTTTGATAGATTTTCTTAACAAAAAACTGCATTGATTTAGCACACCATGATCCAACTGTGCGTTTAGAGGTGTCTCATTTTAGATTCAAAGACACAAAGAAGAGTAAAAGGATGGAAAAAGATACCCCATACAACAGTAACCAAAGAAGAGTACAGGTGGCCGCTATGCTAATGTTGGACCAAATTGACTTTAAGGCAAAAATTATTATGCAAGGCAAAGGAGGACATCATGTAATGATAAGAGTCAATTCACCAGGAAGATACAACAACCATAAACATACATGCACCAAACAGGAACCCCAAAATATATGAAGCAAAAGTTGGCCAAATTAAAGGGAGAAATAGTTCAACAATAGTGGGTGGGAGTTTCAATACCCCACTTTTAATAATGGCTAGAAAAACAAGACAAGATCAGAAAAGAAATAGAATACTTGAACAGGACTATAAGACAGCTAGACCTAGCAGACATCTATAGAACACTCCAAACAGAATACATATTAAATGCAAATGTAACGTTCTCCAGTCTAGAACCCATTTTAAGGGACAAGTCTCAAATGTAAGAAGATTGGGGGCCGGGCGCGGTGGCTCAAGCCTGTAATCCCAGCACTTTGGGAGGCCGAGACGGGCGGATCACGAGGTCAGGAGATCGAGACCATCCTGGCTAACACGGTGAAACCCTGTCTCTACTAAACACATACAAAAAACTAGCCGGGCGAGGTGGCGGGCGCCTGTAGTCCCAGCTACTCGGGAGGCTGAGGCAGGAGAATGGCGGGAACCCAGGAGGCGGAGCTTGCAGTGAGCTGAGACCCGGCCACAGCACTCCAGCCTGGGTGACAGAGCAAGACTCCGTCTCAAAAAAAAAAAAAAAAAAAGAAGATTGGAATTATACTAGTTATATTCTCCAGTGACAGTGGAATAAAGTTAGAAATAACAATGAAATTTGGAAAAGTTATAAATATGTGGAAATAAAACAACATACTTCCTAATAAACAGTGAGTCAAAGAAGATACCATACAAAAGGTAGAGAGATCTGAAATCAATAACCTAACCTCCCAACCTTAAAAAACTAGAAAAAGAGAAACAGCCCAAAGCAGGCAGTAAGAAGGAAATAGTAAAGATTACACCACCAATAAATGAAATAGGGAATGGGGGCAAATGGCAAAAATCAACAAAACCACAAGTTGTTATAAACAAAACTGACAGACCTTTAGGTAGAACAAGAAAAAAAGTTACTAAAATAAAAAATGAAATTGTGACATTACTGATTTTACAGAAATATTAAGGAGTACAAGAATATAATGAACAATTACATAGCAACAATATGGGATCATCTAAACCCAAAGCAAGTAGAGGGGAGGAACTAGTAAAGATTAGAGAGTGGATATAAATGAAATAGAAAACCTGGAGAGAAAACCAACCCAAAAGTTGTTTCCTTAAAAAGATAAACAGCCAGTGGCAAACCTTTATCTAGACTGTTGAAGAAAAACAGATGATCAAATTACTAAATCAAGAATGACAGTGGGGACATTAATAATGACCTTACAGAAAGAAAAAGGATTATGAGAAAACATAACAATGCTAAAAAACATAGGCACACGATGAAATGCCAAATCACTAGAATCACACAGACTCCCAAAACTGACTCTAAAGGAAATAAATAATAGGCATATAACAAAAGACTGACTCAGTAATCAAAAATCTTCCAACAGGAATTTCAGTTTCTGGCCTGATATGTAAGGTGCTTAGAATTCATTACTCCATCCTAACAAGGGAAAAGCTAAACAGGAAAAACAACTTGTTAAAGATCCATCAGAGAAGTGAGCTCACAGGCCAAACCACTGTACCCAAAGTTGAGAAGACTCAGATACAGATGACTCTGTGGAGTGAAGAACCTATTACTGGAGGCTGTAAGAAGGGCCATCTTTGTTATGAAGCGGCAAAGAACTTGGCTGAATTGTGTTTGTGTTCTAGTGTTTTGCGGCAGGTAGCCCTGTGAGCGATTAGATCTTTAGCTGGAGCTATTTTTTTTGTTTTCTGTTTTTGTTTTTAGATGGAGCCTCACTCTGCCACCCAGGCTGGAGTGCAGTGGCACGATCTCGGCTCACTGCAAGCTTAGATCTTTAGCTGGAGCTATTTCTGAGCAAACTGTTGAAGAGGCAGCCTGGTTCCTTTTAATTGTTTATAGTAAAATGAGAGAAGAAAGATAATTTAGAATTGCTGATCAGAAGGGAAGCAGAACTCAAAAATTTGGAAAACTCAGCATATCCATATTGGAAAAAATGAAAAACCTTTTTCAAGAGGAAAGGGTCTGGCCAAGTAACTCTTTGATGAGGTGATTAGTATGGATTGACCATCTCAGTGAAAGCCAGGTGTTAAGAGAAAGATTGGTCTGCCATCTATAAACAGAAGCAAGGACCTAATTTCCAAGGCAATGGAAGAATGACCCCAAAGACATTTCTGAGATCATCAGAGCTACCCATCCCATCACGGGCCCTGAGTGCAAAGATGTGGGGGCATGGCTATCTTCCCCCAGAAGTAAAAGGATGCCCCAAGAGAGCTATGGGGCCGAGGCAGAGAATCACTGCAGGGGAAGGGTCACTATAGAGGGCCCCCACTAGGCCCATGAGTCCAGAGACCAGTAGAGCCACCAGTGGGAGTTTCCAGGGGAGCCTCAGATGCGTGACCCAGGCACAGAGCTACTGTGGAGGTTGGAGCAAGGCACAAGCACATGGCTGCCTCAGGGGCAGGACTGCTACCACATTGTGTCCTGAAGGTGGCACTATCACCTTAGTGGGCCTGGAGGGCAGAACATTGAGCCAATGATTATTCTCAAGCCGTAAGATTCCATGTTGTTTCCTCTGTTGGGTTTCAGACTTACTTGGGACCAGTCACTGTTTTCTTCTTTCCTATTTCTCCCTTTTAAAATGGAAATGTCTACCCTATGCCCGTCCCACTGTTGTATTTTGGAAGCACAGAACATGTTTGTTTCACAGCTAGAGAACATTGTGCCTCAGAATGAATCATACTTTCAGTCTCACCTATATCTGATTTAGATGAAACTCTGAACTGGAGACTTTGGAGTTAGTGCTGGAATGTTTTAAGAGTTTGGGGGCTGTTAGGATGGAATTAATGTATTTTGCTTGTGACAGACATGAATTTGAGGGGAGCATGAGTGGAATGCTAGGAGTCTAAATGTGTTCCCTCAAAATTCATACATTGAAATTCTAACCCCAAAAGTGCTGGGATTACAAAGTGGAGCCTTTAGGTGGTGATTAGGTCATGAGGTCAGAGCTGTCCTGATGAGAAAAGTGCCTTTATCTAAAAACGACAGCAACAACAGAAACAAAACAAAACCTACAGAGTGTGCTCTTCCCTTCCACCATCTGAAGTTACAGTGAAAAGATGACTTTCTCTGCCCCAAGGAGTGAGCTAGGTCTGCTGGCACCTTGATTTTGGATTTCCCATCCTCCAGAAATGCTAGAAATAAACTTCTGGGCCAGGCACATTGGCTTATGCCTGTAATCCCAGCACTGTGGGAGGCCGAGGTGGGCGGATCACGAGGTTAGGAGATCGAGACCATCTTGGCTAACACGGTGAAATCCCGTCTCTACTAAAAATATAAAAGTTAGCCGGGTGTGGTGGTGGGCGCCTGTAGTCCCAGCTACTTGAGAGGCTGAGGCAGGAGAATGGCGTGAGCCTGGGAGGCGGAACTTGCAGTGAGCTGTGATCGTGCTACTGCACTCCAGCCTGGGCGACAGAGTGAGACTCCATCTCAGAAAGAAAGAAAGAGAGGGAGAGAGAGGGAGGGAGGGAGGGAGGGGAGAAAGAAACTTCTGATGTTTGTAAGCCAGTCTATTTTGTTTTTATGCTGTAATGGACTAAGACACATATGAAATGCTCAATTAAAACCACAAAAGGCAAAAAAGAAAAAGTAGAAAATAAAAGTGGAAACAAAGAATAAGGGCAACAATAGAAGACAGTCACAAATGGTAGAAATTAATCCAGCCTTATCAATTATCACTTTAAACATCAATGGTGTAAATGCTAAAATCAAGAATGAGAGTGGGGACATTAATAATGACCTTACAGAAAGAAAAAGGATAGTAAAAAGATTGTTGGCCGTGGGCAGTGGCTCATGCCTATAATCCCAGCACTTTGGGAGGCCAAGGCGTGTGGGTCACTTGAAGTCAGGAGTTCATGACCAGCCTGGCAACATGGTGAAATCTGTCTCTACTAAAAATACAAAAATTAGCCAGGTGTGGTGGTGTGTTCCTGTAATCCCAGCTATTCAGGAGGGTGAGGCAAGAGAATCACTTGAACCTGGGAGGTGGAGGTTGCAGTGAGCTGAGATTGCACCATTGCACTCCAGCCTGGGCAACAGAGTGAGACTCCTTCGCAAAAAAAAAAAGTCAAAGTGGATGAAAAATCAAGAGTATATGTTGTTGTCTTAGTCCATTTTGTGTTGTTTTAACAATGAATGCCTGAGGCTGGGCCTCGGTATTCTGGTATTTAGGTATTTGACCCACGATTATGATGTGGAAGGTTCAAGATTGGGCAGCCACATCTGTTGGGGGCCTTAGGCTGCTTCAGCTCATGGCAGAGAGTTGGCATGTACAAAGAGATCACACATCAAGAGGAGAAGCAAGAGAGAGAACTAAGGAAGCCACACTTCAGCAACCCACTCTCAAGGAAGCTAATCTATTCCCACACAAGCAAGAACACACCTCCAGAGAAGGGCATTAATCTGTTTATGATGGATCTACTCCTGTGACCCAAATACCTCCCTCCCACTAGTCCCCACATCCCAACACTGTCACGTTGAGGATCAGATTTCAACACGAGTTTTGTCAGGAACAGACCACATTCAAACCACAGCAGTTGTCTACAAGAAACCTACTTTAAAACGTGTCAATTAAAAGTTAAGGGATGGGGAAGGGTATACCATACTAATGCTAATCAAAGAAAGTGGGAGTAGCTATATTATTTTAGACAGAGCAGACTTAGAGCAAGGAAAGTTATCAGCAATAAAGAGGGGCATTACATACTGAGAACAGGATCAGTTCTCCAAGTAGGCAACAGTCCTTCATATGGATGCACCTAACTGTACAGTACCGAAATACATAAGGTAAAAACTCTTAGAACTGCAAAGAAAAACAGACAAATTAACTTATAGTTGGAATCTTCAGCACTGCTCTATCTGAAATGAACAAATCCGGCAAGCAAAAAAATCAGTCAGGACATCGTTGAGCTCAACACCATCAATCAATCAACTTTATATAATTGACTTGACAGACTGCTCTATCCAACAGAAGCAGAATACACTTTCTTGTCAAGCTCACATGGGACATTCACTAAGATATACCATATCTGGGCCATAAGACACACCTTCATAAATTGAAAAGGAAATAAATCATGAAATGTCTGCTCCCAGAATCACAGGCGAATTAAACTAGAAATCAACAGAAAGATAGCTGGAAAGTCCCCCAATACTTGGAGGTGAAACAGCATAACTCTGAGTAGTACATGATCACAGAAGAAATCTCAAGATAAAGTTTAAAAGACTTTGAACTAAATGAAGATGAAAGTACAACTTACAAGTTTAGAATACGGCTAAAGCAGTGCATTGAGGGAAATGTGTTCTATTGAGTTGCACATATTAGAAAAGAAAAAAGATGTAAAATGAATACACACCTACTTTAAGAAGGTAGGAAAAGAACAATTTTAGATCTGTGGTAAGCAGAAGAAAAGGAAAAGTAGAGCAGAAATCAATGAAATTGGAAACAGGAAATCAAAATTAATAAGACCCAAAGTTGGTTCTTTGAAAAGATTTTTTTTAATGGAAAACTTCTATTCAAGCTATTTGAGAAAAAAGACAAACTACAAATGTCAGAAATGAACAAGGGGACATCCCTGCAGATCACATGGACATCAAAAGACTAATAAAGGAATGCTATAAACAAGTCTGTGTCCACAAATTCAATAACCTCCATGAAACAGACCCATTTTTTGAAAGACTCAATCTGCCAGAACACAAGAAGAAACAGACAATGGGCTTATATCTATTAAAAACAAATCAGTAATCAAAAACTTTCAGAATGTAAGTGCAAGGCCCACATGGGTTTACTAGTGAATTCTACCACACTTTTTTTTTTTTTGAGATGGAGTTTTGCTCTATGCCCAGGCTGGAGTGCAGTGGTGTGATCTCGGCTCACTACAACCTCCGCCTCCTGGGTTCAAGTGATTCTCCCGCCTCAGCTGCCCGAGTACCTGGGATTACAGGTGCACATCACCATGCCCAGCTAATTTTTATATTTTTAGTAGAGATAGGGTTTCACCATGTTGGGCCAGGCTGGTCTCAAACTCCTGACCTCAACTGATCTGCCCATCTCGGCCTCCCAAAGTGTTGGGATTACAGGCGTGAGCCACTGCGCCTGGCCTCTGCCACACATTTAAGGAAACAATTATACCAATCCTTTAAAATCTGTTCCAGAAGATAGAAGCAGAGGGGAAACTTCCTAACACTTTCTATGAAGCCAGCATTGCCCTGTTATCAAAACCAGACAAAGACATTAACAGAAAAGAAAATGACAAACCAGTATTTCTAATGAACAAAGATGCAAAAGTCCTCAACAAAATATTAGCAAATCAAATCCAAAAATGTATAAAAAGAATTATGCTCTGTGACCAAGGAGAATTTATCTCAGGTATGCAAAGCTGTGTCAAAATTGGACAATCAATTCATGTAATCCATCACATAAACAGGGTAAAGAAGAAAAATCATTCTATCCTATCAATAAACTCAGAAAAGGCATTTGGCAAAATCCAACCCCATTTATGATTAAAAAGAAAAACTCTCGCTGGGTGCGGTGGCTCACACCTGTAATCCCAGCACTTTGGGAGGCTGAGGTGGGCAGATCACGAGGTCAGGAGATGGAGACCATCCTGGCTAACACGGTGAAACCCCGTCTCTACTAAAAATACAAAAACTTAGCCGGGCGGGGTGGCGGGCGCCTGTAATCCCAGCTACTTGGGAGGCTGAGGCCGGAGAATGGCGTGAACCTGAAAGGTGGAGCTTGCAGTGAGCTGAGATCGTGCCACTGCACTCCAGCCTGGGCGACAGAGTGAGACTCCGCCTCAAAAAAAAAAAAAAAAAAAAAGGAAAACTCTAGAGGGGGACTTTCTTCAATTTCATAAAAAGTACCTCAGCAAAATACAACTAACGTCGTAATTAATGGTGAGAGACCTCAAGTTTTCCCGCTAAGACCAGGAACAAAGGCAAGGATGTCCCCTCTCACCAGTTCTTTTCAGTATTGTACTGGAAGTCCTAGCTAATGCAATAAGACTCAAAAAAGGGGGAGAGGGGCTGGGGACAGTGGCTCATGCCTGTAATCACAGTAGTTTGGGCAGATCACTTGAACCCAGGAGTTCTAGACCAGCCTGGGCAACGTAGTGAAACCCTGTCTTTACAAAAGGTACAAAAATTTATCTGGGCATGGTGGCACAGACCTGTAGTCCCACTATTGCGCTTCAGCCTGGGTGACCCTGTCTCAACAAATAAATAAACAATAAATAAATAAATGGTATCCAGATTGGGAAGGAAAAAATAAAAGTGTTATATGCAGATGACATAATTATTTATATAGAAGATCTGAAAGAATCAACAACAAAAACCTCCTGGAACCAATAAGCAATTATAGGCCGACGGTAGGATACAAGGTTAATATACAAAAATCAGTTGCTTTCTTATATGCCAGCAATGGACAAGTGGAATTTGAAATTAAATACATAACACCGTTTCCATTACTATCCCTCCAAATGAAATAATTAGGTATAAATCTAACAAAATATATTAGATCTATGTGAGGAAAACTAGAAAACTGATTAAAGAAATCAGAAAAAATAATGATACTTTATATTCATCGGTAGGAATACCCAATATTGTCGAAATGTTGGTCTTTAACTTGATTTATAGAATCAATATAATCCCAGTCAAAATTAGAACAAGTTATTTTGTGGATATTGACGCACTAATTCTAAAGTTCACATGGAGAGAATAGCCAGCTCAATATTGAAGGAGAGGAACAAAGCTAAAGGCCTGATACTACTATGTCTTAAAGATTATAAAACTACAGTAATCAAGACAGTATGGTCAGTGTGGAATTGGCAAAAGCATAGACAAACAGAATGGAGAGCCTGGAAATAGACCCACACAACTATAGTCAACTGATGTTTGAGAAAGGAACAAAGAAAGTATAGCAGAGAAAAGACAATCCTTTTAACAAATGGTGCTGGAACAATTGGTCTTCCACATGCAAAAACTGATTTTAGGCAAAGACTTCATATTCTTCACAAAAAATTACTCAACATGGATTCCAGACCTAAATGTAAAATGCAGAACTATACAACTCTTAGAAAACAATATGGAAAATCTGAATGACCTGGGGAATGGTACAGTGACTTTTTTAAAATTTTATTTTGAGACAGGGTCTCACTCTGACGCAGGCTGTAGTGCAGTAGCATAATCACAGCTCACTGCAACCTCTGCCTCCCAGGCTCAAGTGATTCTCACACCTCAGCCTCCTGAGTAGTTGGGACCACAGGTGTATGCCACCATGCCTGGCTAATTTTTGTATTTTTTGTAGAGGCAGGGTTTCACCACGTTGCCCAAGCTTGCCTCTAACTCCTGGCCTCAAGTGATCTGCCTGCCTCAGACTCCCAAAGTGCTGGGATTACAGGCCTGAGTCACCGTGCCTGGCTTTCTTTTTTCCTTTTCTTTCTTTCTTTCTTTCTTTTTTTTTTTTTTTTTTTTTGAGACAGGGTTGGCTCTTTTGCCTAGGCTATAGTACAGTGGCGCAATCTCGGCTCACTGCAACGTCTACCTCCTGGGCTCAAGCCATCCTCCTGCCTCAGCCTCCTGAGTCTCTCCAGGCCCACACCACCAGGCCCAGCTAATTTTTGTATTTTTTTGAAGAGATGGGGTTTCACCGTGTTGCCCAGGCTAGTCTTGAACTCCTGAGCTTAAGCAATCTACCTGCCTCAGCCTCCCAAAGTGCTGGGATTACAGACATGAGCCACTGAGCCTGGCCACAATACATGGATTTTTTTCAATAAATATATTGGAAAATTTTTTTGGTGATTTGTGACAACTTGCAAAATCTCACAGGCAGACTATGTAGTTTAGAAATATTGAAAAACTTGGCCGGGCGCGGTGGCTCAAGCCTGTAATCCCAGCACTTTGGGAGGCCGAGACGGGCGGATCACGAGGTCAGGAGATCGAGACCATCCTGGCTAACACAGTGAAACCCCGTCTCTACTAAAAAATACAAAAAACTAGCTGGGCGAGGTGGCGGGTGCCTGTAGTCCCAGCTACTCGGGAGGCTGAGGCAGGAGAATGGCGTAAACCCGGGAGGTGGAGCTTGCAGTGAGCTGAGATCGTGCCACTGCACTCCAGCCTGGGTGACAGAGCAAGACTCCGTCTCAAAAAAAAAAAAAAAAGAAATATTGAAAAACGTAAATGAAAGATAGGTCATGAATGCCTAAAATATATGCTGATATTAGTTTATTTTATAATTGACTACCATAAAATATATACAAACATAAACTTTACCAAAATGTACGCACACAAAGACTGTACATAGTGTCATTCACAGTCAAGAGAAATATAAATAAGCATAAAGATGCAATAGTAAATCATAATGGCATAAGATTAACTGTAGTGCATACTGTACTATTGTAATAATTTCTTTTTTTTTTTTTTTTTTTTTTTTTGAGACGGAGTCTCGCTGTGCTCCCAGGCTGGAGTGCAGTGGCGTGATCTCGGCTCACTGCAAGCTCCGCCTCCCGGGTTCACGCCATTCTCCTGCCTCAGCCTCCCAAGTAGCTGGGACTACAGATGCCCGCCACCACGCCCGGCTAGTTTTTTGTATTTTTAGTAGAGACGGGGTTTCACCATGTTAGCCAGGATAGTCTCGATCTCCTGACCTCGTGATCCACCCGCCTCGGCCTCCCAAAGTGCTGGGATTACAGGCGTGAGCCACCGCGCCCGGCCTATTGTAATAATTTCATAGCGACCTCCTCTTTCTATTGCAGTGAACTTACGTGCTTTGATTGTCTGCTTAAAATGCCATCTGATGCTAATCACCTCTATGTGAGCAGTTCATCTCTCCAGTAACGTATCAGAGAAAAAAGTGGTCTTTCACAGTCTTCACATATTTTTCATCATGTTTGGTCCAATACCATAAACCTTGAATAACAACTTGAGACCCATATGAAATGCCACCAGTTATGCTGAAAGTTCCCCCAAGAAGCAGAAAAGTCATGACGTTACAAGAAAAAGTTGAATTGCTTAATGTGTACTATAGATTGAGGTTTGCAATTGCAGTTGCCCACCATAATGCTTCATCTTGTAAACAGACATTGTAAACTTATGGTATTGATAAATATTATACATTACTATAAATGCATTTTCTCTTCCTTATAACCTTAATAACATTTTCTTTTCTCTAGATTACTTTATTGTAAGAATATAGCGTATGACACATATAGCAGAAAATATGTGTTAATCAACTGTTTATATTATCATTAAGGCTTCTAGTTAAGATATCAGGGAGTCAAAACTTGTATGTGGATGTTTAACTCGATTGCAGGGGCAGGGGTTGGCATCCCTAACGTCTGCATTGTTCAAGGGTCAGCTGTACATGGAAAATCCTGAAAAGAAATTTGCATGCCACAGGTGGGACCTGCCACTGGTGCATGTGTGTGAGACGCACCACTGCCCTGCCTCTAGTGTGTACACATGGGGACGCCTATCACCCTGTCAGTGCCCCATGGAATCACTTTTACCAGCCCCCCTCCATAAGGATGTTTTTGCCAGGAGACTGGGAAAACCTCAGCCCCACCAATGCAGCAGATGCTGAACCTAGTGGGGCCAGAGAAAAAGGCTGCAGGTCTGGTCCCAGCACCCTCAGGTGTAGAGCACTCAGCCTGGGAGTGCAGAGCTGAGCCTTGGCCCCATGAAATCATCCAGAAACAAAGCCTAGAAGAAATGGATAAATTGCTGTAAACATTTAACCTACCAATATTGAACCAGGAAGAAGTTGAATATTTGAACAGACCAATAACAAGTTCCAAAATTGAATCAATAGTAACAACAACAACAACAAACCTACCAACCAGAAAAAGCCCTGGATCAGATGGATTCACAGCTGAATTCTACCAGACATGTAAAGAAGAGCTGGTACAAATCCTACTGAAACAATTATTAAAAATTCAGGAGAAGGGACTCCTCCCTGGTTTGTTCTATGAGGCCAGAATCATTCTGATGCCAGAACCTAAGACACAGTGAAAAAATAAAAATTTAAGCTAATATCCCTGATAAAATTCGATGCAAAAATCCTCAGCAAAACACTAGCAAATTGAATCCAGCAGCACATTGAAGAGCTAATCCACTATGATCAAGTAAGCTTTACTGCTGGGATGCAAGGTTGGTTTAAATACCGGCCGGGCACAGTGGCTTATGCCTGTAATCCTAGCACTTTGGGAGGCTGAGGTGGGTGGATCACCTGAGGTCAGGAGTTGAAGACCAGCCTGGCCAACATAGTGAAACCCCGTCTCTACTAAAAATAAAAAAATTAGCTGGGTGTGGTGGTGGGCGCTTGTAATCCCAGCTACTTGGGAGGCTGAGGCAGGAGAATTGCTGGAACCTGGGAGGTGGAGGTTGCAGTGAGCCAAGATGGTGCCAGTGCACTCTAGACTGGGCGGCAGAGCAGGACTCTTTGTCTCAAAAACAAAAACAAAAACAAAACCTAGGAATACAGCTAACCAGGGAGGTAAGAGATCTCTACAATAAGAATTATAAAACACTGCTAAAAGAAATCAGAGATGACACAAACAAATGGAAAAACATTCCATGCTCATGTATAGGAAGAGTCAGTATTGTTAAAATGGCCATACTTCCCAAAGCAATTTATAGATTCAATGCTATTCTTATCAAACTACCAACACCATTTGTCACAGAATTAGAAAAAACGATTCTAAAATTCATATGGAACCAAACGAGCTTGAATAGCCAAAGCAATCCTAAGCAAAAAGAACAAAGCCCAAGGCTTCACACTACCTATTTCAAACTATGCTACAAGGCTACAGTAACCAAAACAACATGGTACTGGTACAAAAACAGACCACATAAACCAGTGGAACAGGTTAGAGAACTCAGAAATAAAGCCACACGCCTACAACCATCTGATCTTTGAAAAACTGACAATAACAAGCAATAGGGAAAGGACTCCCTATTCAGTAAATGGTGCTAGGATAACTGGCTAGCCATATGTAGAAGATTGAAACTAGGCCCCTTCCTTTCACCATATTAAGAAAACTCCATGAATTAAAGACTTAAATATAAGAACCTAAAACTATAAAAACTCTAGAAGAAAATCTAGGAAATCCTATTCTGGACATTGGCCTTGGCAAAGATTTTCTGACACAGACTCCAAAAGCAGTTGCAATAAAAACAAAAATTGACAAGTGGGACCTAATTAAATTAAAGAACCTCTGCATAGCAAAAGAAACAATCAATAGTATAAGCAGACAGCCTAGAGAATGAGTGAAAATACCCAGAAACTATGCATCTGACAAAGATCTAATATCCAGAATCTATAAGGAACTTAAACAGATCAACAAGCAACAAACAAATAACCCCATTAAAAAATGGGCAAAGGACATGAACAGTCACTTCTCAAAAGAAGACATACACTTTGCCAACAAGTATATGAAAAAGTGCTCAATATCACTAATCATTAGAGAAAGGCAAATCAAAACCACAATGAAATACCGTCTCACACCAGTCAGAATGACTACAATTAAAAAGTCAATGAATAAGGCTGGTGTGGTGGCTCATACCTGTAATCCCAGCACTTTAAGACGTCAAGGCAGGTAGATCACCTGAGGTCAGGAATTTGAGACCAGCCTGGCCAACATGGTGAAACCCTGTCTCTACTAAAAATACAAAAAATTACTCGGGTGTGGTGGCGGGTGCCTGTAATCCCAGCTACCTGGGAGGCTGAGGCACAAGAATCGCTTGAACCTGGGAGGTGAAGGTTGACCTGAGATCACACCACTGCACTCCAGCTTGGGTGACAGAGTGAGACTCTTGTCTCCAGCAAAAATAAATAAATAAAAATAACAAATCTACAAACCTTTAGCTTTACTGACAAAGAAAAAAAGAAATGTGAATAACTAGAATCAGCAATAGAAGTGGAGACATTACTATCAACCTTACAGAAATGAAATGTAAGAGAAAAAACTATGAACACCAACAAATTAGATAATCTACATGAAATAGACAACTTCCTAGAAACACACAAATTATCAAAACTGACTCAAGATGAAATATAAAAAATGAACAAACCTATAATATGTAAAGAGATTAAATCAGTAATTTAAAACCTCCCTAAAAAAAAAAAAATCCAAACTATAGGACTTTCTTATTGAAGTCTACAAAACACTTAAAGAATAATGAACACTGGCCAGGCACCTGTAATCCCAGCACTTTGGGAGACCGAGGCAGGTGGATCACCTGAGGTTGAGAGTTTGAGACCAGCCTGACCAACATGGAGAAACCCTGTCTCTACTAAAAATACAAAAAAATTAGCCAGGCATGGTGGCACATGCCTGTAATCTCAGCTACTGGGAGGCTGAGGCAGGAGAATTCGCTTGAATCCAGAAGGCGGAGGTTGCAGTGAGCTGAGATCATGCCATTGCACTCCAAGCTGAGCAACAAGAGCAAAATTCTGTCTTTAAAAAAAAAAAAAATTATAATAATAATAATGAACACCAATCCTCCTTTTTAAAAACGTCTTTCTTCTCTAAAAAGGAAGACTTTTTAACTCATTTTGTGGAGCAATTATTACATGTATACCAAAGCTACCTAAAGACACCACAAAAAAAACCCCACAATATTTCCATATGACTGTAAATGTAAAACAATTCTCAATAAAATAATGGCAAACTCAATATAACAGAATATTAAAAGTATTATACAATATGACAAAGTAAGATTTATTACAGGAATGCAAGCGTAGTTCAACATAAGAAAATCCATGTAATACACCGCATTAACAGAATGAAGAAAAAGAAAACCACATGATTATTTCAGTTGATATAAAAAAAGTATTTGACAAAATCTAACTCTTTTATGATTAAAAAAACCTCAGAAAACCAAGAATGGAAGGGAATTTCATCAGTGTGACAAAGGGCATTTATGAAAAACCCACACCTGGCCGGGCGCGGTGGCTCAAGCCTGTAATCCCAGCACTTTGGGAGGCCGAGACGGGCGGATCACGAGGTTAGGAGATCGAGACCATCCTGGCTAACACAGTGAAACCCCGTCTCTACTAAAAAATACAAAAAACTAGCCGGGCGAGGTGGTGGGCGCCTGTAGTCCCAGCTACTCGGGAGGCTGAGGCAGGAGAATGGCGTAAACCCGGGAGGCGGAGCTTGCAGTGAGCTGAGATCCGGCCACTGCACTCCAGCCTGGGCGACAGAGTGAGACTCCGTCTCAAAAAAAAAAAAAAAAAGAAAAACCCACACCTAACATTATACTCAATGGTGAAAGGCTGGTTGCCTTCTCCCTAGATAGGAGGTAAAACAAGGATACTTGCATTAATTGGTGCTTTGTAAACTTTACCACCAGCAGCCCCTCAAGTTCTTAGACTTAGATCAAAGAAAAGTGTCCTGCTACTGGCAGGCAAGAGGAAAGTAGCTATGTTGCAATATGCCCAGAGCTCTCTCTTCTCTTTAACAAAGACCTGCCCTTAAGGGAAACTGTTTCAACAGAGCCTCACTACCTTGGAAAGATGGAAATTCCCAACATCAGCTCTATGTAGCCCTCCTGTCCCATCTAAGGAAGGAAAAAAGCCAAAAGCACCTATGACTGCAACATCCCAGGGAGCCCAGACCCACCAAAAGACTGAGATAACCATGGCATTATAGATCATTTATCATTCCCCGACACTTTACCACCACATCAGTTGGGCTCCTGTTTAATAATAACAAGGGATGGCCGGGCTCAGTGGCTCACACCTATAATCCCAGCACTTGGGAGGCCGAGGTTGGTGGTTCACAAGGTCAGGCATTTCAGACCAACCTGGCCAACATGGCAAAAGCCCATCTCTACTAAAAATACAACAAGTAGCTGGACATGGTGGCATGTGCCTGTAGTCCTAGCTACTTGGGAGGCTGAGGCAGGATAATTGCTTGAACCTGGGAGACGGAGGTTGCAGTGAGCCAAGATCACGTGACTGCACTCTAGCCTGGGTGACAGAGTGAGACTCCATCTCAAAAACAAAACAAAACAAAACAAAAAACAAAAACAAAAAACAAACCCCCAAAGGATTAGGGATTACAGTGGAAAGAACTGCAAGGCTCAGACGCTATTAAGAAGTCTCCAGGGAAATCTAAAGACAACAGGGGAGACAAAAAAAAGAGAGAGAGAAAATTTAGCCTTGGACACCTATAGCTATGCCAAACAGTAAACACAGCCTAACTTCTAGCCAAATAAACATAAAACCTCACACTAGAGGCGCATTTTCCTCAGTTTATTTTACCCAATATATTATGTCTGGCTTTCAACAAAAAATTACAAGGCATGCTAAAAGGTAGAAAACACAGTCTCAAGAGACAAAGCAAGCAGCAGAACTAGACTCAGGTATGGCAGAGATTGTGGAATTATTAGACTGGGAATTTAAAATAAGTATGAATAACATGGTAAAGGTTCTAATGGCAAAAGTGAACAATGTGCAAGAACAGATGGGTAATGTAAGCAAAGGAATAGAAACTCAAAGAATCAAAAGGGGATAGTAGACGTAAAAACCACTATAACAGAAGTAAAGAAAGCTTTTGATGGGCTTATTAATAGACTGGACATTGTCAAGAAAAGAATCAGTGAGCTTCAACACATGTCAACAGAAATTTCCAAAATGGAAAAGCAAAGAGAAAAATGAATGAACAAATGGAATACAATATCCAAGAACTTTGGTACAATTACAAAATGTGTAGCATACATGTAATTGGAATACCAGAAGGAGAAGAAAGAGAAAAGGGAACAGAGAAAGTATTTGAAGTAATAATTGAGAATTTAAAAAAATTAATGACAGATTCCTAACCACAGATCTAGAAAGCTCACAAGAATACCAAGCAGGATATGTGCCAAACAATCTACACCCAGACATACCAGAAAACAAAAGACAAGGAGGAAATATTGAAAGAAGCCAGAGGGAAAAAACACCCTACCTACAGAGGAACAGAGGTAAGAATTACCTCAGACTTCTCTTCAAAAGCCTTGCAAACAAGAAGAGATTAGAGTGATACAAAGTTTTCCAAGGAAAACAAACAAAATTACAAACTTAGACTTCTGTATCCAGTGAAACTATCCTTCAAAAGTGGAGGATAAATACTTTCTCACATAAACAAAAACTTACGGAATTTAATCACCAGTAGACCTGCCTTGCAAAGAATGGTTAAAGTTCTTCATTGAGAAGGAAAATGATACAGGTCTAAAACTTGGTCTACGTAAGGAAACAATAGCGTTAGAAAAGGAAAAAATGGGCCGGGCGCGGTGGCTCACGCCTGTAATCCCAGCACTTTGGGAGGCCGAGGCGGGCGGATCACGAGGTCAGGAGATCAAGACCATCCTGGCTAACACGGTGAAACCCCGTCTCTACTAAAAATGCAAAAAATTAGCCGGGCGAGGCGGCGGGCGCCTGTAGTCCCAGCTACTCGGGAGGCTGAGGCAGGAGAATGGCGTAAACCCGGGAGGCGGAGCTTGCAGTGAGCCGAGATCGCGCCACTGCACTCCAGCCTGGGTGACAGAGCGAGACTCTGTCTCAAAAAAAAAAAAAAAAGAAAAAAAAAAAAGAAAAGGAAAAAATGGGCCGGGTGCGGTGGCTCACACCTGTAATCCCAGCACTTTGGGAGGCTGAGGCAGGCAGATCATGAGGTCAGGAGATTGAGACCATCCTGACTAACACGTTGAAACCCCATCTCTACTAAATATGCAAAAATTAGCCGGCGTAGTGGCAGGCACCTGTAGTCCCAGCTACTTAGGAGGCTGAGGCAGGAGAATGGTGTGAACCGGGAGGCAGAGATTGCAATGAGCTGAGATCGCACGAGACTGAGACTCTGTCTCAAGAAAAAAAATAATAAATAAATAAATGGGCCAGGGCGCGGTGGCTCACACCTGTAATCCCAGCACTTTGGGAGGCCGAGGCAGGCGGATCACAAGGTCAGGAGATCAAGATCATCCTGTGAATGGTGAAACCCCATCTCTACTAAAAATACAAAAAATTAGCTGGGCGTGGTGGCGGGCGCCTGTAGTCCCAGCTACTTGGGAGGCTGAGGCGGGAGAATGGCGTGAACCTGGCAGGCGGAGCTTGTAGTGAGCTGAGATCGCACCAGTACACTCCAGCCTGGGCAATAGAGTGAGACTTCATCTCAAAAAAAAAAAAAAAGAAAAAGAAAAAATGAAGATAAGATAAAATAATTTTTACTCTTAATGGATCTCTAAGTTTGCTCAAAATAATAATAGTAAAAATGTATTTGGTGATTATAGCTTATGGATAAGTAACATGAATGTCAGCAATGTTTTAAGGGATGGGAGTGAGAAATAGGGGATGTTTTATTACATAGTACTTGCCCTACCCATGAATTTTATTTTAATGATAGCCATCCTAGTGCATGTGAAGTGCATTCCTTTACTTTTAATCTGTTTTTGTCTTTATATTTAAAGTGGATTTTTTATAGACACAAATCGATTAAAAGTAAAAGGATGTGTGTCACACGCATTAGGATGGGTTTTTTTTTGTTTTTTTGTTTTGTTTTGTTTTGTTTTGTTTTGTTTTGTTTTTTTGAGACGGAGTATTGCTCTGTGGCCCGGGCTGGAGTGCAGTGGCCGGATCTCAGCTCACTGCAAGCTCCGCCTCCCGGGTTCACGCCATTCTCCTGCCTCAGCCTCCCGAGTAGCTGGGACTACAGGCGCCCGCCACCTCGCCCGGCTAGTTTTTTGTATTTTTTAGTAGAAACGGGGTTTCACCGTGTTAGCCAGGATGGTCTCGATCTCCTGACCTCGTGATCCGCCCGTCTCGGCCTCCCAAAGTGCTGGGATTACAGGCTTGAGCCACCGCGCCCGGCCTTGTTTTTTGTTTTAATGGAGACGGATTCTCACTGTGTCACCCAGGCTGGAATGCAGTGGCGTGATCTTGGCTCACTGCAACCTCTGCCTGTCGGGTTCAAGCAGTTCTCCTACCTCAGCCTCCCGAGTAGCTGGGACTTACAGGTGCACACTGCCACTCCAGCCAATTGTTTGTATTTTAGTAGAGATGAGATTTCACCATGTTGCCCAGGCTGGCAGATGGCTATTATTTAAAAATAAAAACAGAAAATAAGTGTCAGCAGGGAGCAAAAATGTGGAGAAATTGAAATCCTTGAATATTGCTGGTGGGAATATAAAATGGTACAGCCACTTTGGAAACCGTTTGGCAATTCCTTAAAAAGTTATAAATAGATTTACTATATGACCCAGCAAATCCACTTCTAGCTAAATACACAAAAACATTGAAAGCAAGGACTCAAACAGATACCTGTATACTAATGTTCATAGACAGATGAATGTCCACATGTCCATCAACAGATGAATACATTTTTAAAACGTGGGTATACATACAACCAAATATTATTCAATCATAAAAAGGAATGAAATTCTGATACAAGCTACAACATGGATCAACCTTGAAAACACTGGCTAAGTGAAACAAGCCAGACACAAAATGATATTGTATGATTCCACTTATATGTGAAAATAGAATAGGGACTTTTTTTTTTTTTTTTTTTTTTTTTTTTTTTTTTTTTTTTTTTTTGAGACGGAGTCTCGCTCTGTCGCCCAGGCTGGAGTGCAGTGGCCGGATCTCAGCTCACTGCAAGCTCCGCCTCCCGGGTTCCCGCCATTCTCCGGCCTCAGCCTCCCGAGTAGCTGGGACTACAGGCGCCCGCCACCTCGCCCGGCTAGTTTTTTTTGTATTTCTTAATAGAGACGGGGTTTCACCGTGTTAGCCAGGATGGTCTCGATCTCCTAACCTCGTGATCCGCCCGTCTCGGCCTCCCAAAGTGCTGGGATTACAGGCTTGAGCCACCGCGCCCGGCCAGGGACATTCTTAGAAAAAGAAAGTATAATGGAGGTTACTAGGGCCCTGGGGAGAGGGAGGAAATGGGGAGTTTGATGGGTACAGGATTTCTGTTAGGGATGATGAAGTTGTGAAAATGGATGGTGGTGATGGTTACACAACATTGTGCATGTGCTTAAGGCCACTGAATTGTACATATAAAATGGTTAAAATGGTAATTTTCTAGGCCGGGCATGGTGGCTCATGCCTGTAACCCCAGCACTTTAGGAGGCCAGGGAAGGCGGATCACGAGGTCAAGAGATTGAGACCGTCCTGGCCAACATGGTAAAACTCCGTCTCTACTAAAGATACAGAAATTAGGTGGGCATGGTGGCATGCGCCTGTAGTCCCAGCTATTCAGGAGGCTGAGGCAGGAGAATCACTTGAACCTGGGAGGCAGAGGTTGCAGTGAGCCGAGATTGCACCACTGCACTCCAGCCTGGCAACAGAGCGAGACTCTGTCTCAAAAAATAAAAGGGAATTTTCTGTTATGTATATTTTACCACACACAGTAAAGTGAAAGGGAAAAAGAATAAAGGGATGGAGAAAAATATACCATGCTAACACTAGTCAAGAGAAAGCAGGAGTAGCTGTATTAACTTCAGATACAGTAGACTTCAGAGTAAGGAAAATTATCAGGAATAAAGAGGCACATTATATTAACGATAAAGGGGTCAATTCTCCAGGAAAACATAGCAATCCTTAACATGTGTGTGTTTATCAACAGCACCAAACAATGTGAGGCGAAAACTGGCAAAACTGCAAGGAAAAATAGATGAATCAGCTATTACGGTTGGAGACTTCACCATTCCTCTAATTGTAATTGAAAGCAATTGACAGATCTAGCAGGCCAAAGTCAGTAAGGACATCGTATTAATGGTGGTTCTCCAGAGAAACAGACTCAGACTCAATAGTGTGTGTGTGTGTGTGTATACAAACGTATGTATGTGTGTGTACATATTACATATATACACACATACACATATATGAGACATATATATATGAGAGAGGGAAAGAGGGAGAGAGAGAGAGTCTGGCAAGTCCAAAATCCAAAATCTGCACAGTGGGTCAGCAGGCTGGAGACCAGTGGATGTTGCAATGTTACAGTTCAAGTCTGAAGGCAGACTGCTAGAGAATTCACTCGTATTCTGGGGAAGTTAGTCTTTTTGTTCTGCTCATGCCTTCAACTGATTGGATGAGGCCCACCCACTCCCTGGAGGGCAATCTTTATTCAAAGTCCACCGATGTAAACATTAATCTGCTGCGCGTGCTGGCTCACACCTGTAATCTCAGCACTTTGGGAGGCCAAAACGGGCAGATCACTTGAGGTCAGGAGTTTGAGACCAGCTTGGTCAACATGGTAAAACCCCATCTCTACTGAAAATACAAACGTTACCCATTCGTGGTGGTATGTGCCTGTTGTCCCAGCTGCTCGGGAGGCTGAGGCAGGAGATTCGATTGAACCTGGGAGGCAGAGGTTGCAGTGAACTGAGATTGCACCGCTGCACTCCAGCCTGGGCAACAGAACAAGACTCTGTCTCAAAAAGCAAAGCAAAACAGAAACCATTAATCTCATCCAAAACACCCTCACAGAAACATCCAGAGTAATGTTTGATCACATATCTGGGCACTGTGACCCAGTCAAGTTGACACATAAAATTACAATCATGGATACAGTTGGACTGAATAGCACCAACAGTCAACTGGATCTAATTTAACATTTATAGAATACTTCATCTAACAATAGCAAAATACACATTCATCTCAAGCTATATCAAACATTCATCAAGATAGACCACATTTTGAGGTCACCCTCCCACATTTAAAAGAACAGAGATCATACAAAATGTGCTCTCATAACACAATGGAATTAAATTAAATGTATTATAAGATCTAAAACTGGCTGGGGACGGTGGCTCACTCCTGTAATCCCAGCACTTTGGGAGGCTGAAGCAGGCAGATCATGAGGGCAGGAGATCGAGACCATCCTGGCTAACATAGTGAAAACCTGTCTACTTAAAATACAAAAACTTAGCCGGGAGTGGTGGTGTGCACCTGTAGTCCCAGCAACTGGGGAGACTGAGGCAGAATTTCTTGAACCTGGGAGGCGGAGGTTGCAGTGAGCTGAGATCATACCACTGCACTCCAGCTTGGGCAACAGAGTGAGACTCCATCTCAAAAAAAAAAAAAAAAAAAAAGGGAAAAAGAAAACGTGGTTCTTATACACAATAGAATGCTATTCAGCTATAGAAAAGAACGAGATCCTGTCATTTGCAACAACATGGATGGAACTGGTTAAGTGAAATAAGACAGACACAGAAAGACAAATATTGCATGTTCTCACTTATTTGTGGGATCTAAAAATCAAAACAATTGAACTGGAACTCTAGGAGATAGAGAATAGAAGGATGGTTACCAGAGTCAGGGAAGGGTTGTGGGGGTTGGAGTGTGGGGATAATTAATGGGTAAAAAAAAAAAAAAAAGAAAGAAGGAAAAGACCGTATTTGATGGCAAAACAGGGTGACTACAGTCAACAATAGTTTATTACACATTTTAAAATAAGCATAGAGCTGGGTGCAGTGGCTCATGCCTGTAATCCCAGCACTTTGGGAGGCTGAGGCGGGCAAATCACCTGAGGTCAGGAGTTCGAGACCAGCCTGGTCAACATAGTGAAACCCCGTCTCTACCAAAAATACAAAAAAAGTAGCCGGACACGGTGGCGGATCCTGTAATCCCAGCTACTCGGGAGGCTGAGGCAGGAGAATTGCTTGAAGCCAGGAGGCGGAGGTTGCAGTGAGCCGAGATTGTGCCATTGCAATCTAGCCTGGGCGACAACAGTGAGACTCAGTCTCAAAAAACAAAACAAACAAAAAACAAAACAACACATACACACACATACACACAACACACAAAAAACCTAAGTATAACTGGAATGTTTGTAACACAAAGAAATGATAAATGGTTGAGGTGATGGATACCCTATTTACCCTGATGTGATTATTACACATTGCATTCGTGTATCAAATTATCTTATGTACCCCATAAATATATGCACCTACTATGTACCCATAAAATTAAAATTGGAAAACATTTTTTAAAAGGCTTGTACATGGATGTTTATAATAGCCATAAAATAACCATCATTATTCATAATAGCCAAAAAATGGAAAACCCAGTGGTCCGTCCACAGATGGATGCATAGAAACAATGTGGTATGTCAGTGTGATGAAATACCATTTGGTTTTTTTATGATACAACGTGTGTGAGCCTCAGAAGTAAGGCATGTCAACTATCTGAATTTGTTGAATTCTGAGAACTGATAACCAAAGCCAAGAAGCTTGCTTGTAGGACCAGGCCTGAGAACCTCCTGCACCTCCCAGCAATGGACCCTGATCCTCAGACTCTAACCCCAGCCCTTGGTTTATAGCCTCTCTCTTGGCCTCTGAAACAGTGCGAAGGGAGGCACCGCTCGCCAGCATCTTGCTCCCAAGCGGCATCGTCATGCTTCTCACAATCAAGGTGATTGTTGTTTTCCTCAACAAGGAGATGCTCTAGGAGGAGACTGGGGCATCGGGCTTCCCTCTTGCTCCAATTCTAACGGCAATACTGGTGCCTCCCACCCTGCCTCAGATATCACTAACTTCACCTTAAGGTTGAGACATCAACTTTTCCAACTCTGTCCATGAGGATGCTCTTGGTTGCAGGTAACTGACAACCAGCTTAAATGATGGCGAAATGCATGGGTGCGTGTGTCTGGACATTCAGAAGACAGCCGGGCTCCAGGTGCAGCTTGTTCAGGGCTCTGGCCCTGTTGTGCCGCAGCTCTCCGCCCTCCTCCACTCGTAGCTTCATCCCTGAGGGTGGGTGAGTTGCAGACGAGCTCCAGGCCTCCCACTGCCACGTCACACCATCCAGGAAGACAGATACCCCTTTCTCTACGCCCAGAAAACAAAAATTGGGCCTTACTCATGAACCTTCCTGGGTCTCCTGTCTACCAGGAAAAGGAATGCCGTGTGCAGACAATCCGTGGTGGCAGGAGGGAGGAGCCGGATTTGGCTGAGGCTAATGACGGTCCCCCAGCAGCTGGGGTGGAATCCTTCCACTCAGATTCTGTGACTACTCTGCGGTGGGTTCAGAGGGTAGAGATGCCAGGGATGTAAGCACTGTGTTCCCTCTGCAAGCCTACAGATGAGAGGATCCTCTGCCACCTGGGCTCGCAGGCCAAGGGCAGAAGGGCTCACCTCCTGTCCACTTTGAGACAGACAAGCTGCAGTAGGAGGGCGCTGCTTTCCTTGAGGCTGTTCTGCAGCCCCCCTGGAAGAGCTCACACTCCCACTGCACAGTTTTCTCCAGGTGCCCTAATCCTGCTGCTGACGGGCGTGTGGACTATGTCCCAGTGTATCACAGGCAACAGTTCAAGAATCACCGTGTCAGCTGGGTGCGGTGGCTCACGCCTGCAATCCCAGCCCTTTGGGAGCCAAGGAAGGGGAACATACTTGGAGACCAGGAGTTCAAGACCAGCCTGGGCAACATAGTGAGACTCCGCCTCTACAACAAATTTAAAAATAAAGAATCACAACGTCCCAGCACAACTTGGAAGAGTCCTCCTCATGGAAAAGCCCACTGCTGCTTGAGGCCACGCTTTTTCTCACTTTCTAGGTAATTCACGTGAAAGGCCCAGAATTGAGAGGCAGTGGAAATGCTGGTCAGCCTGACTGAAGGCACATGTCCATCCTTAAACTGGCAGCTGTAAAAGAGGATTCTCTGGTTGCCCTGGCCCAGGTCACATGCTCCTGGCCCCACACAGGGATGAAATCGGTGTTACCAGGAGATCTGAGCTCAGAGTGGGCAAGGGGCATATTTCCAGATGGAAAGGCCTGGGTGTTGTCAGATGTAGGGGAAAGAGGCACTGGGCAGACCACACCCTCACCATAGACCATCACCCCTACCCCAAAGACCACCACCACACCACAGACCACCACCCATACCACAGACCATCCATCACCCATACCCCAAAGACTACCACCCACACCACAGACCACCACCCTCACCAGAGACCACTACCCTCACCAC